>NC_133896.1:188911693-189229471 GCF_964199755.1 Larus michahellis | reverse complement strand
CACCAGCTAAAAGGGAACCTCCTTCCTTGGCCTTTAGATTCCACCATAGAAGGTCTAAACTTTAAGTATAAATGGCGTGTAAGCATCCTGCCATATTGTAACGTATCAGCTGAGACCTTGAAATCTGGGAGGATCCTCATGAGGATCAGCTTTGGGCCCCAGAACTGTCTTTAACATTGTGTGCTCAGTGATTTTGGGGGAAAGTGGATTAAAATGCTCAACTCCATCACTTAGCTGATGAAATGTCCTTACGGTGACCCTTGAGGGATGCAGCTGGTGATCCTGAAGTGATAGAATAGGATGAATATCAAAGAAGCCACCTTTGAAAGACATCTAGACTGGGCATTAGGAAGTATTTTTTTACTGAGAGGATGGCCAAACACTGGAACAGGCTTCCTAGAGAGGTGGTCGATGCCCCAAGCCTGTCAGTGTTTAAGGGGCATTTGGACAATACCCTTAATAACATGCTTTAACTTGGTCAGCCCTGAATTAGTCAGGCAGTTGGATTAGGTACACGTTGTAGGTCTCTTCCAACTGAAATTTTTTGAGCAGCCTGGTCTAGTGGGAGGTGTCCCTGCGCATGGCATGGGGGGTTGGAACTAGATGATCTTTAAGGTCCCCTCCAACATAGACCATTTCATGATTCTGAGAAATAGTCTATAGTCTATTCTATCTCTTGCGGGTATCTTACTGATATATGGAGAAGACAGTGATGTTCTGCAAGCCAACATTAAATTCTGGCGAAGCACCCTTTAGCCAGCTTGTCTGAGCATTAGTGTCAGTCATCTGATGCCATCATAGCCCAGAAAGATGTACCCCATATGAAATGTGTCACTAGAGCATGGCTGTAAACCCCGGGAGCTATGGCTGTGGGTGACGGGGCTCTTCTTAGCACTGTTGGGCACTACAGCAAAGCAACTTGTGAAAATGACATGAGGTGATGCCACTTAACTATGATAAAAGAAGAAGTCAGTATGGTGGAAAAGAAGACTAGCCTTTCTGTATATCACTTTATCCTGATGACTGGAACAGAGGCTTGGTCAGCTGCAGAAAAAGGAAGATGTTGAGGTGGCCAAGTGGTATGTAGTGAAATAAGGCAGTGCAGGACCTAAAGCAAATATCTTCAGCTAAGTCAGGGTGAAGGAGGATGCACATTTGGCAAAGACTCAGTCATTTATTTACAGTTAGCAGGATCCTCACAACGATAGTGGGAAAGAAAACAAGGGAAGGAAAGGAGTTATAAGCTCAGTTGGCCTGAACTCCTCCCAGGAGAGCCTTTCAGCTCATCCTCAGCTTTGAATTGTCTTGGAGTGGTGGCAAGGTTGACTTTTCATCAGTTTAGAGGGCCAGCCTCTTACTGCACTCTGTTTGATTCCCACTTGAAGGCTTAAGAGATACACTGTGCAAAGCCTCTTGGACAAATGTACATTTCACCCTGCACATTCAAGGGAGATGAGTGTAACCTCTCTGTTAAACTGCATTTTATGCCCACAAGCGACAGCAGTGTTTGCTGAAGACTGCATTATCCCCATAACTAAAAAGGAAATTTCTAATATCTCCTCATGTGATTGCACATAGTGGAGTCTAATTGTTTATTGAAGTGTGCACGTTTCGGCTGAAAGTTGCACGTTCACGACTGCCAGGGCATCACATTCACTTAAGGAACAGCTATACTGAGATTTAGAGAAAATCCTGTATCAAGCCATGCTACATTTAGCTACCCGTCACGTACAGTAAACTCTGTGGAATCTAAAGCTAGAAAAATTGTTGTAAGAGCATTCTGGGTGGTTTGTTTAAGTCAAAATTATGGTCTTGCAAGCATTGTTTTATTTAAAATCAGAATGGTTTTGACAGTCAGTCTTAGTACGGCAAAAATGTTCTGCGCTGATGTGAGTTGATTTGAGGACCGAAGCTTGGGGAGAGGAAGGGGAAAAGGAATAGGTTGGGTTGGGACATATATTCTTTTTGTGCCTCTAGTGCCAGTAGTAGCTAGGTCTGATACGGGACTGACGTCCACTTTGTCCACTTAAAAAAGTAAAGCCCCGAGTTCAGCATTCGAAGTGTGAGGCTTTTATCTTTTTTTTTTTTTCCTGTGAAAGGGTACAAGTTGTCCCTTGACTTGTCACTCTGGTTGCCATGATAAGATCTGCAGCTTTTTCACCCCAATTTTTCCCTCAGAAAGAAAGTAGAAACAGCAGCAAATCCTGTCTGGTTCTGTTCTGTAGTCAGTCTCCTCTGGAAGCAACTGCTGAGATGCTCAGGAAAAAAGAAGTCTTCCTACATTTATTAGCATTAAGTGCCTGTAAAGCAGGACACATTCTGGAGGAAGCCATTCCTTCTTCCAGACTCTCTGAGAGCACAGTCGGTGTGACTGCTTGGACTGCAGAAGGCGACTATTTACTTACTGAGTCAAAACTGAACGTTTCAAAAACAAGTAAGTCAACTGAAAAAGCAGCCAAATCGGGAAATTATGCTTACAAGTTGCAGATCCTCTGACTACATAAACCCATTACATTGAATACGTGGAAACCCTAATTTGTAAACCAAATCAAATGGATACACTCACGAGTACCTTTGATTAAGTGTTTTGCCTCGCACTGGGTAATAAACATTGTGCCTGTTCTGACTTAATGGGCTGACTCCAATGTCATACTCCGTCTCAACAGGGATATTTGGGGGGCAGTAGGAGGAAAAAAATAGGTATTGCTTTAAACCTAACAGAGAGCACTCCTGCAGTCCTTACCACAGCCATATTGTAGCTGTTTGCTCAGACTTCTGGCTGGCAGCTACTTCTCGCCAATTTATAAACTTTAATATACATAACACCGAAGACTAAAAAAAAAAAATCATCCACTTGGACTGCTCGTATCTTCGCCGTGTCACAGTTAATTCTGTAGTGATCCCAATAGCATATGGTGGATTAAAATACATTTCCCATAAAAGCATCGAGCCGTAATCAAAGTTATCAAGTGATGAAAAAGATATTTTTTTGCTTGATAGTGTGTTAGAAGAGATTATCATTGTCAAAATTGTGTCCTTACTTCCTAACTTGATTTTTTCTGGCTGCTTCTAGCCAGTTTTGCTTTTCTCTGCAAGATTAAATAATCCTTTAGTACCGCATATTTTCTCCCTGTGAAGATATTTGTATATTGTAGTCTATTTACTTCTCAGTATTCTTTCCCATAAACTAAACAGATTGAGCTTTTAAGTGTTTTGCTATAAAGCATTTCTCTTCTCTTCCTCGAATCATTGCATCCTTTTTTTTAATATCCTTTCCGATTTTTCAACAGCTGTTTTAAAAAGCGCAGAGGAAAGCTGTTAGGTGAATTAATCGGATCAACGCTGTGTACAGACGTGAAGGCACATCTCTGCTCCCATTCAGCTCTTTGCCTCCTATTCCTGTTCCTCCCCTCCTGTTGGGGGGTTGGACTAGATGACCTTTAAAGGTCCCTTCCAACCCAACGCGTTCTATGATTCTGTGATTCCTATCAGACTATGAGCTAATCACAAATGTCCAAGCAGGAGTCCAAGTAAACGGCTGTTAGGTGGTTTTCTTCATCCTTTGGGTGTAACAGATTCCTCCGCATAGATGCGTTTCGGTATGCTAAAGCCTGGCTTTTCCATCCTCATTGACAGGCTTGTTTGTGCAAGGGCAAAAGTCTCACCCCACGGGGGTATTTTGGGGCTTAGATCCCATGTGCGGCCTTCAGGGTTTGTTCTTTGCTACGGGGAAAGATTGGATAAATTCTATGAAGTTTATAGCCTTGCGTGATTAAAACAGGGTAATCAGATCCGCTGTCAGGATGTTGGCTGATCGCATCAAGCATTCAGAGGGCAATCGCACAGGCTTTGTCTAGACTAGGGTTTAAATGCGTGTCATTAGCACATATTAGCTGATACATTTTAAAAGTCTGATGCAGAAAAGGCATAATGCCTTTAATGTGAAAAGCTGGCTGAGTTAGGCCCTTGGGCATTGGCGTCGACACTGGTTTGTCTATTTTAGAGTTTTAGAATACGTTAGCCGAGGGCTTGTCTGCGAAGACCAGTTAATTTGGAAAAAGATAGGCTATGAATTTAAAGGGCTACTCCAGGACTCTAAGACCAGAAAGAGATTCATTTTAAGTAGTTGCTCTGAAGTAGCTCTGTATAATAGTATTATACACTTAACCAGGTAAGTTTTCTCTTTTCTTTGTAACCTTCCCCAAAAAACGGTTCTCGTATGAGAGGTGTTATATTTAAAAATTAACCCTCTGCTGCATTTCTGTTTTCACCACGGCTCCTTACTGAATAGAGCTGATTAGGCCGTTCGTGGCTGGGGAGGAGGTTGGAAAACTTGTACACTCTGCAGATCTGGTTGCTGACGTTAAAAGCTGACTTGCATTTCACAGGGGAGAGACACGGTACGCTTCTGAGAGGAGCAGGAGTGGAGCAACAGAAGACCATAAAATAGGATTAAAAATAGAGACCGAAGGGATTTTGTTAGAGCCTGGCATTCCATCAAAAAACCACACAAATCCCAGGACATCCCAGAAGCCTGTTATAAACTAAGATGGGGAACAGGAAGAAAAAGAGATAATATTTCATAGTAAAAATCATTGTAGAGTATGATGGTATTGAATGCATGAGGGTTTCTGAGTTTCCTCAGCTGGTTCTGCCCGTGGAGTCAGCTTGTGCAGATGTTGTGTCTGGGACTTTCTAAGAAGGAACCTTCCAAAACCACTCTGCAGTTGGCCCTATCCCAGAAATAAGCTTCTCAAATAATACTAACATTCAATGGCAGAGGAGCCCGCCTTCAAGAAAAACCTGCATCTCTAGCTCTACAGTTCACTGGTTGATAAAGGATGGTGATGTTTGCAAAAAAAACTTTTCTTGTCCTTGAAGCCTAAGGAGGACATATATTACTCATGGAAAGCAAATATTTGCCAGGCAGTCGAATCTCATTTCAGGATGTCATTTCTACCCCTCACTCTGAGTGGCTGTCACCTTGGTGGAACTTGTCACTGGGTTAGATGGAGACAAAACAGCCGAAGTCTCATCAGGGCGGAATCTGCACTTTTGTCTTCAGAAGATGAACAGCCATGGATAAACATCATGCCACCAGTCCAAGGCTGATTTGTTTAATAAAGAATTGCAAGGCAGGAACCGCTTTGCAGGATGATATTCAAAACACGTTTTGCACGATAAAACATATCAACAGAGAAGGAAGCCAGATGGTGGCTCAACAGCAGAAGTTCTCTAAAACACATTTCCTACCCTGAGAGGTTCTTGATTGACAGCTCTGGAAACAGGCGGTTTATTTGTCCACAGGGCAGGACAGGGAAGACATCTAATATTGTCCCAGCAGAGGAGTACAGAAATTACCTGCCATTTCATTTCCATCCTTATGAAGTCCTTGCCTCGTCTATGCAAACTGCAGAGGAAGGAAACATCTGTAGAATGCACATTTGACCCTGATTTGAGGCCACAGAACTTCTGCTAGTTAAAAGTTTAGTTTCAGGGCTGGATTTGAGTCTCTGATGTATAAAACGGATATCCTTCTATCCAACTAGGAAGTTATCCAATGACTGAGGAGGGGAAGGCAGCCTTTCTTGTAGTACAAATGAAGAAGCATGCCCTGGTGACCCTATTCTTCTCCCTCAACCTTAGAATCATAGAATCGTAGAATGGTTTGTGTTTGAAAGGACCTTAAAGATCATCTAGTTCCAACCCCCCTGCCATGGGCAGGGACACCTCCCACTAGACCAGGCTGCTCAAAGCCCCATCCAGCCTGGCCTTGAACACCTCCAGGGATGGGGCAGCCACAGCTTCCCTGGGCAACCTGTTCCAGTGCCTCACCACCCTCACAGTCAAGAATTTCTTCCTAAGATCTAATCTAAATCTCCCCTCTTTCAGTTTAAAACGATTACCCCTCATCCTATCGCTCCACTCCCTCATAAAAATTCCCTCCCCATCCTTCCTGTAGGTCCCCTTTAGGTACTGGAAGGGCGCTATAAGGTCTCCTGGGAGCCTTCTCTTGTCCAGGCTGAACAACCCCAACTCTCTCAGCCTGTCCTCATAGCATAGGTGCTCCAGCCCTCTCATCATCTTCGTGGCCCTCCTCTGAACCCGTTCCAACAGGCCGATGTCCTTCTTATGTTGGCAGCCCCAGAGCTGAACGCAGTACTCCAGGTGGGGTCTCACCGGAGCAGAGCAGAGGGGCAGAATCACCTCCCTCGACCTGCTGGCCATGCTTCTTTTGATGCAGTCCAGGATGTGGGTGTCTTTCTGGGCCGCAAGTGCATGTTGCTGGCTCATTTTGAGCTTCTCATCAACCAACACCCCCAGATTCCTCTCCTCAGGGCTACTCTCAGTCTATTCTCCACCCAGCCTGTATTTGTGCTTGGGATTACCCTGACCCATGTGCAGAACCTTTCACTTGGCCCTCTTGAATTTCATGAGTCAACCTTCACAATAAGCAAGAAGATTTGGAAGTATGTAGCTGGTAAAAGGTTTCATCCTCATATTATGTTCACACAGAATATGATGAGATGATTTTCAAGTCTAAAGAAAATCTCTGTAGTTTATAGCCATGAGATGCTCTTAAAACAAAGGTTAGTACGGGGAAATGGAGCAGCAATGAAAAAAAAGCATTATCTTTTCTGAACACTTCACTGCTCTTCCTCTTTGAAGAGATTTCAATGTGGAGGCTGAAATCCCCATTGTTTCAAAGGTTTACAGTCAAGAGCAGGAATAACACGGGATTTACAGCCTTTCTTTGGATTTTTGTGGTCCATGAAGTTGAAACATCTGAAGAAAAACATGGAGGTGTGTGCCCGGGTGGAATGGAACTGGGCAGTCGCTTATGTCACACGAACTGTTGCTTTTCTGCAGTGCAGAGCTTTTTATTTACAGCAATAAAACACGGGCAGGTGGTCAGAAGTTCAATGACGTATATCGGTCATGCAATCAGCAAGACATCTGTACATGTTTAAGACTTAGACTTCAAATTTTTGTTTATCTTTCAAGAATGATGAGATTTCTGTCATAAACAGCCTTGAGAACGACAATGGAGGCTAAGCTGGACGGATGTGAGCAAAGAGCCCTAATCAAAGGCTAACTAGTGACGTGGCTGTCACACAGGACTGTGCAGAGATATTCCACACTAGCAATGAACAGGCTAGTTTGGCCACAGGAGACATCATAGCTGTGTTTGTACAGCCTCTGTCCTGCTTAATATACTCTGCTTACTGCTCCTAGGTAAAGTGATATGGTACTTCTTCCTACATGGTTTCTTCTCCTCAAAAGTTTATTTTGAAGTAGTTCAAGCCTTGTTTCAGGCAGTTAACAAGCTGTATTGTCAACAGAAATCTATGAATTATCTGCAGCAAGAGTGGGTGGGTCCTAATTGAAAAAAGAACCCTGATACCTTCTTCCTAAATTTGCTAAAAGCCTTGAAATGACTTTATTTCCCAGTTTCCAAAGGAGATGGAGTGAAAAAAAGGCTTCCGGAAATAACCAAAATAAGCTTTCAGCTCCCAGACTCATTTGGCTCCTACCCGTCCCAAGTTCCCGAATCCAGGCATAATACAACATTCAGAGGAAAGCAAAAGGTGTTCCAGAGTTTGTCACGTGAGTAATTCAAAGCTTTGGGAAGGTTACAAAAAGGTCCCTTGCGGGCAATCCCAAGATCAATGCTACTGTTCTTCTGTGTAACTAATCTAGAGTAAGGTTTTCATTAACTCTCTTTATTTGATGCATTGTGAAACAAACCGAATGAGAATGTTTAGGCTGGCAAAAAAGCGCAACACCAAATCCCATGTGAGCCCAGCTAAACAGCACATGTCAAGAGCTGAGTAACAAAGGAAGTAACTCTTGATACACAAAGTCTCAGTTTTGCAGCTAAGCGGGAGATGGACAAGTTTAAAGCTATACATGAGCATCAAGGCTCTTCTCCCAGCAGAGATGTTGGGAAATTACCACTTTGTGCCATGTCATAGAAGTATAACTCACTACCAAAAAGTTCACGTTAATCGCAGTTGTATTACATGACGACACACATATTTGGGCGAAGCCACAGCCCCTTCGCGTTCTGACCTGCCGAGTGTCTGAGAGCTGACACCAAATATACAAGCAAGGGAATCTGTGACCAAAACCAATATTAAAGCTACTCAGCGACACTCCAAAAACCCAGCCACACAGTGCATGTTTCCTACCAAGAATTTGCTTTTAAAAGCCGTCAGTAACAGGATTTTCATTGGAATGTGGACATAGAGCTAAAGATGTGAGAGATTTTAGCCACTCGACTAACTTCGCAGAATATCCTGTGATTGGAGACACTCACCACTTCACGCTACAGCCCAGACAGCAGAGCCTAATTTTTCCTTGTCCAGACGAGCACTTTATCTGCTGAACTGTTGGATAAGCTAGATGTCACACTGCCCCAGTTTCCATCATTTTGTGCAAGGTTTTATCCATCCAGCATGTTTTGAGGGTACCTGCAAGACTGATACCCCAACTACAGCTGTAGGTACACACCTCACTGCTCAGCGCTCTTAAGGCCACTGATGGGTTTTGAGATAGTCCTCAGATGTCTTTGTGGCATATGTTTGTGTAGCCATGATTGATAACCATGGTCTGAATTCAAAGCCTAAGAGTCACTCGCATTCTGTGATACATAAGGAAACACAAGAAATCCAGGCCTTGAAGTATGGATAGGTAGGACATTCTTCCTGGGCTTCTAAGGAGGCCTCCCTTCAGGTCTTCTCAATCCGGGCTTTATCCGCTCTCATCTTCTCTAAGATTGGTGTGGGTTTGTGTATGTGTTTGTGTGAAGTCTCCAGACCATTCAAGTGGCTTATAGCTGTTTATCTCCTCAGCACATCACACCTTTTAATTTTTTCATTATATAATTTGTGTTTATTTTACCGGAAGTCATATATGGGTAGAGGGGAATTGCAAAGGAAAAATGTCTACCAAGCCACTAAATGAAATAAGTGTAATGACAATCTCATGCGTAGGGCAAATCTACCCGTAAATGGCAACCTGTCCAATTTACAAGGAAGCAAGGAATGAAAATTGCAAGTGAGAACCCATAAAGATTTATATAAATGCATAATAGGAATTTATCTTGAAAGATGAAAGGCTACTTATTGAGAGTCATTTTGTCCTGATGGACAAAAAGCTGCCAGTTACTTAAATTTTCATTCAAATATGAGAAACAAGAAACACAAAGTATAGTGCCTGACTGCGACCACGGATTACCAGTCCTTAGACTCAGGCACTGACACTACTACAGCACCCAAATTCAAGAGACCAAGCGTGACTCAAGGCTTCCACCATATGACTGGGCATATGGAAGGTAGGGACAGAATCCAGCCTTCGCTCAACAGGTCTCATGTAAAAAGGGCTGGACCTTGCCTTCACAGTCCAGCCATACTGGAAAGGAAAACTAGCTTTCACCTTTCACTCAGGACACACTGTTTTTCAGGCATCATGACAAGGTGCGTGATACTGCAGTTAGCTGAGGAGGAATAAGCATGGGGAAAGTGCACTTGGTCTTCACCACAGGTAGCTGCTACAAAATGAAGGGTTACACTACCCAGGCAACGATTATTTTATTCAAAACACAGAAAGCCAGAGCATGTCCATGGCAGTGACTTTACCTCATCCCGGTTTAGGCTCTCAAGCAGAGAGATCTAGTGCTCAGTCCAGTCCAGGATCCTGCATTGGCCACCTAATTAAGGGGGTGCTGAATTTATGGACCCGTCTTCATGTGCAAGCTCAGTGGAAATGCTAGATCACAGCCTGTCAGCCTCCCTAGAGCCTTCCGATTTGAGCGAGACAAGGGAACAGCCGGTAAATGTTGCCACTTGAAGCAGGGTTGTCAGTGGTGGGGACCGCGATTGCCATTGCCCAGGGTTCTCCTAAATCTGCAGAGCACCACCTTGCTGCTGCTTCCCCCTGAAAGCAACGGCGCTCCGGGAAGGAATCAGTCAGCAGAGAACACTGCCGCCGATGACACGCAGGCAGTGATTTATCCACGCCACCGTCAAAAGAGGCAAGTCACACAAAGGTCGTGGTGCTGCAAAGTAAATAGCTTGCTCTAATGTATGTGGTGAATAACAATGTCTGACATTACAGAGAGAGAGGGAAAATGTATATTTCCCCTTGCTTAAAATTTATGGGCAATGATCAGAATCAGGGGAAAATGTAAATGAGAGGATGAGGGTAGGAGAGGAGTTCCCCAATTAAACTTTTTTTCTCCTTCCCTATCCCAGCCTTATATACAAAATGCAACATATGTAATAGATGTATAAATGAGCAAAGCCCGTAGTGCATACCAAATCTGCACTCCAATAATTTGTATTGGAATGTTTTAGCAAAACCTGACTGTGACTACAAACACTTCACAGACTAATTTTCAGATTCATGAGTTTTTTGCTTGGTTTGCCTACATGTTCTCTGAGCTCTGTGCCAAAAAAATATTTCCTTTCTTGCATTGAAACGCGACGCTGACATGTGTCACACTACTTCTTTTGTACGGGCTTAAGCACACTTCCTCTATCTGCTTTTTGTAGATTCGTACGTATTAGACACACATCTTTGGGTTTTAATTATAAAATTAATGTAGACAGCAACCAGAAATAAAGCTGACAAATCTAATTTCCCAAGTAACTCAATATCATCTCAGGATCTCTGAGGAGGAAAAGAAAAAATTATGTCCAAGGGGTTACAAGAATATTTCTAAAGGGGCAAATTAAAAAACAAACAAACAAAAAACCCTGATCAGATTAATAGAGGAGCATTTCCCTAGTGTCAAATCCCATATTTATCACCAGCCAGGAGAATGTGATGGTTTTTTAAACATGAAATGACTTTTCATACTTCTTCCATTCCCAGACACTTAAGGGAAAAAGCTATATAGATATACATCGTAAATGCATCTTAAAAGAAAATAGTTTCTAAAAATAGTTGTTTAATGACCCTATACAGTGCTGTGCTAGCTCAAATCATGTAAACTCCCTCCCACTCCTTAGATTTAATCTAAAACTTTTTTAGAAGTTATTGACCTCTCCCAAGCATTGACAGAAAAAAAGAGGATTGCTGTGAGGTAAGCGGAGAGAAGCTGTCGAGTGACCAGTCACAGCCAGGCTGAGCGCTGCACTGATGAGGAAGGGGTACAGGTAGCTTTCACGTCCCATGGCAAAATGTCACAGATCATAGAATCGTAGAATCTTCATGGTTGGAAAGGACCTTTGAGATCATAGAGTCCAACCATACACACACACCAAAAAAACCAACCAACCAACCAACCAAAAAAAACCAAAACCAAAACCCACAAACAAACAACCTACAATGTCTGCCACTAGAGCATGCCCTGAAGTGCCACATCTAGACGTTTCTTAAACACCTCTAGGGATGGTGACTCAACCACCTCCCTGGGCAGGCTGTTCCAGCGCCTGACCACTGTTTCAGTAAAGTAATTCCTCCTAATATCTAACCTAAACCTCCCCTGCCGCAACTTCAGACCATTTCCTCTGGTCCTGTCATTATTCACTTGGGAGAAGAGGCCAACACCCACCTCTCTCCAACCTCCTTTCAGGTAGTTGTAGAGGGCAATGAGGTCTCCCCTCAGCCTCCTCTTCTCCAAGCTAAACATGCCCAGCTCCCTCAGCCTCTCCTCATATGACCTGGTCTCCAGACCCCTCACCAGCCTGGTAGCTCTCCTCTGGACACGCTCCACACAAAGATACACAAAGATGATCCTGGACATACAAGAAAACCCAATAAACTTACACACGAAAATACAATGCCAGCCAGCAGTTGTTTTTTTCTGCCGGGAGGAGGTCAGGAAATACAAAGGAACCCTGAAAGAACAATGTAGCTTGCTAAACAAGAATTTGAACCCAAACTTAGATCCAGTGAGGCTTTTTTTAAATCTGGTTGTTGTAGTCTTCTACTCCTGCGTCCTAGGGGTAGGACAGTGTAGGACTAGGATCCACACGTACCCCTACATCTCTAATTCTCAAGTGCGATGGCGATGCACCAGGCACAGCAGTAATTCTGAGTCTCACATCTGCTTTGCCCATGCCCTGCAGGATGGGTTTGTGGTGCTGGAGCCAGGTGAACACTGCTCTTCACTGTTCCCTTGTTTCCATTTTCTCTAGAGTGGAAACTGGAAAAAGTTTATCTTGTAAAGTCTTTCAAGGCCAAAATGTAGCTTTGTTTATGGACAACATTGTTCTCACAAAGGGAAAGAGGGTGAATTGTAAAAGCAGACGTAATGGGTTAGATCAAGTCTTAACCACCCCAGGGCCCATACCAAGTAGTGGCTTCCAGAGATGATGCCCATGTGTTTATTATCCCTTAATGAATTTTTCTTCCATTAATTTATTCCATTTTTTTGGGGAACTAATAAAAACTTTTGGCACCTGCTGTGCCATACAGCAAGAAGTTACACAATTTCACCATGAAGACGTTTGGTTTTGAGCCAGGCAGTTTAATTTTATATTCCTTACTTGTACTGAAAGAGGAAAAGACATCAAAATTCGTTTATAGAATCGTAGAATCATAGAATGTGTTGGGTTGGAAGGGACTTTTAAAGGTCATCTAGCCCAACCCCCCTGCAGTAAGCAGGGACATCTTCAACTAGATCAGGTTGCTCAGAGCCTCATCAAGCCCGGCCTTGAATGTCTCCAGGGATGGGGCCTCCACCACCTCTCTGGGCAACCTGTGCCAGTGTCTCACCACCCTCATTGGAAAGAACTTCTTCCTAATGTCTAATCTAAACCTGCCCTGCTCTAGTTTAAAACCATTGCCCCTCGTCCTATCGCTACATGCCCTTGTAAACAGCCCCTCCCCAGCTTTCCTGTAGGCCCCCTTCAGATACTGGAAGGGCGCTATAAAGTCTCCCTGGAGCCTCCTCTTCTCCAGGCTGAACAACCCCAGCTCTCTCAGCCTGTCCTCATAGAAGAGGTGCTCCAGCCCTCGGATCATCTTCGCAGCCCTCCTCTGGACTAGCTCCAACAGGTCCATGTCCTTCTTGTGCTGAGGGCTCCAGAGCTGGACGCAGTACTCCAGGTGGGGTCTCACCAGAGCAGAGTAGAGGGGGAGAAACACCTCTCTGGATCTGCTGGCCACAGTTCTTTTGATCTACCCAAAACTGCTATAATGATTGGTCATTGAACTGCTGTGAAAATTCATGCTCCAAGTCAGCCTTACAGCTTGGTAGAGTGCAGCTCTTCTTGGCAAGAGCAGAAGTCCCAAGCACAGCCTTCTTGACTCAGTACGGTGATGATTTCTTACAGCAGTGATGTTGTTGCATGCATTGAAGATGTGCTGCTGGAAGGAGTAGGTGGTGATCACACCTTCATTAGGCAGTCTGAGGATTAATAGATCAATAGAAATGGTCTGTAGGTGAATCTGACCGCTCATATCAGCTGGAGAGAGGCTTCAGTCACCTCCAGCACCTTCTGCTCCACTCAGTCATCGTGGTCAAAGGTTGTTTTTGCACCAGCAAGGACTTATCACCCCTGTGAGGATAAGGAGGTCTTTCACCCAGCGTCAGCAGTGTCATCCCAGGTAACAACAATCTGATCAATGAATGTGATTTTAATGGCAAGTCTGCATTTAGCTAGACATGGTAGATCAATGTAAAAAGTTGTTACAGAGCTGGTTGCAGTAGCTCCAGCGTTAAGTTACCATTTCCTAGGTAGGCTGATCACAACCTAATGATTATCAATACATTTGTTTGAACTAGTCCCCATGTGCAAGATAGACTGAATATTTCCTTTCCCAGAATATACAATCAATTGTAAAACAAACATCTGTAAGGATTCAATATATGCACATAAGAGGGTCAGACCTTAGTCTCCAGAGAAGCTGGTGTCCTTCTCCACTGTCCTCAATAAAAGAAGCCGATATCTCAGTTCAGTGAGGAAGACTGAAAGAGCGGGCTGAGAGAACTGTGGAAGAAACTCATGAAGCTCTTCCCAGGGCCACAGAGAAACTCAGAAATATCTTCATGGCACCGTGCTCTCTGAAGGCCACAGCTCTCTTCTGGAGAACTGAGCTGGAGCTAGTCTACAGACTGCCTAGCAGCCCAGCTCAGAAATGCGACATGGACAGTGGGATTGAGTGCACCCTCAGCAAGTTTACCGACAACACCAAGCTGTGCGGTGCGGCCGACATGCTGGAGGGAAGGGATGCCATCCAGAGGGACCTGGACAGGCTTGAGAGGTGGGCCTGTGCAAACCTCATGAAGTTCAACCAGGCCAAGTGCAAGGTCCTGCATGTGGGTTGGGGCAATCCCAAGCACAAATACAGGTTGGGGGAGAATGGCTTGAGAGCAGCCCTGAGAAGAAGGACCTAGGAGTGTTGGTGGGGGAAAAGCTAAACATGAGCTGGCAATGTGCTCTCACAGGCCAGAGAGCAAACCGCCTCCTGGGCTGCATCAAAAGAAGTGTGTCCAGCAGGTTGAGGGAGGTGATTCTTCCCCTCTGTTCCACTCTGGTGAGACCCCACCTGGAGTACGCGTCCAGCTCTGGAGTCCCCAACTTAAGAAGGACATGGACCTGTTGGAACACATCCAGAGGAGGGGCTACAAAGATGATCAGATGACTGGAGGACTTCTCCTATGAAGACAGGCTGAGAGAGTTGGGGTTGGTCAGCCTGAGGAAGAGAAGGCTCCCAGGAGACTTCCAGTAGTTAAAGGGGCCTATAGGAGAGATGGGGACAGACTCTTTATGAGGGAATGTAGCGATAGGATGAGGGGTAATGGTTTTAAACTGAAAGAGGGGAGATTTAGATTAGATTTTAGGAAGAAATTCTTGACTGTGAGGGTGGTGAGGCACTGGAACAGGTTGCCCAGGGAAGTTGTGGATGTCCCATCCCTGGAAGTGTTCGAGGACACGTTGGATGGGGCTTTGAGCAGCCTGGTCTAGTGGGAGGTGTCCCTGCCCATGGCAGGAGGTTGGAACTAGAGGATCTTTAAGGTCCCTTCCATCCCAAACCATTCTATGATTCTATTCTGTGATTTAGCTCAGGCTGACGTGGACCATATCTGCCTGCCAGAGCCAAGGTGGAAATTGAGACCCAGAATTCCCACTTAATTCTCCAGTCTATGAAAATACTAATTTAATTCATAGCCAAGAAGTGCTTTGAGATTCTTGTAGCTTTCAGCCTATGAACCTTGATGACTTTTCAATCACTTCTTTATCTTATACAACATCACTCTGAATTTTGCATAAACATACTTGGACTCTAACATGCAAAACTTACTGGAATCTTGTAAAAGCTTTCACTTGGAAGTGGAATTTATGCAAGTGTATGTTAATGATTTGGCATCTTAAAGGGGTTATTTTGAGTGCTATCTTTAACTTCATTACCATTAAATTATTCCAAAGAAATGCTTGCAGCTTGTGGCCTAATGCTTTGAACCATTTCAAAAATTCGTATGTAGAGTTTGTCATCGTCCGCAGTCAAGAGGACATTTCAACAATGGGAAACAATTAAGCAGCTTTTGGGAGATCAAGACATGTTTACCTCAGTTACACAATGATGATCCTTTCCTATATTTTTTCTGTGTAGAGTGAATTGGCAATCAAAACTTGAACAGGTGGAAATTCATCACAAATTTCTAAATCATTTGGTAAAACACAATCCACACAGCCTTTATCTTGCAAGTAGTTATTGCCACATGCACACAGTAAAGCTGTAAAGCTTCTAGAAATCGAGTTCCATTCAAACAGTCAATCCCAGATGGTTTCCACTCCTAAAGAAGACCATAATAGAAGACCATAATAGAAAACAGCACCTTGAGAGAAACAGTCATCTCCAATAATCTGGTTGTGCCCTGTAAGGTCAGCATGCAGCCAGCCCGAATCTCTGGATTGTATTCTATTTCCCTTATAGAAGTAATGTAAAAGGATGAAATAAGGGAATGATGTGTTTTCTTAATCCTTTATGTGATCCTAACACTGGCTGTAGGGACTACTGTTGCTAGGAGTTTCTAACTGTGGAAAATCTGGGTAATACAGCTATTCCTTAGCCAATGCTGCACTGAATCACTGCAAGGGAAAAGGAAATACAGACAGCTTAATGTACAGTTAGATTCATCCATAGGTTAATGCAGTCAGAGTAACGCCTTTTAGCTAGTGACCAAGAGAACAATGGCTTATTACGATCAATGACCAATGAGAATATATTTGCTTCACTCTACCATGCTTTTGGAAATGGGGGTAAAGGGAGCATTGTTAAAGGTGAAATCCTTGCCTTGTGAGGTGTTTTCTTAATTGGAAGAAACCTTGTTTTTTTAAACATGATTTTGGGGGGCAAAGGGAAATGTAAAGGGCATTTTTGATACTTTATTTTCCTGTCATACATTCCCACACCTCCCGAGGTTGTGCTAAGCACTTTAAAGTTATTGTGGGATAGGGGACAATTGGTATTACCACTATAAAAGCTTCCCCTCGGTCCTCCACAGCATGAATCAGAAGTATAAATTGCTGTGCCTAAGTGGGAGAAGCAAGAAATAGACTGTTCCCACTGGAAAGATAAGTGACTGGAAATGAGCCCAAAAATTTGTGTTTAGGAGTCTCAAAGCTGGAATACTGCTAGAGTGGATTACCAGGGAAACCAGCAATGAGTAGGAACCAGAGCCTAAACATCTGACTCTGTTTGCCTGGCATATATTTTGGAGAGATGCACTGTGCATAAAGACCTCGGATTCACTTCACTGCACATCTCAATAAAGAGATATTTTCTACTAAATTGCTGTAGAACATCCTTTCTCACTGGTTCAACCTTTGATTTCTCAGAAGTAGTGTGCTCCCGTGTACATCCAGTGACCCTGAGTTATAGCAAACAGCATCTTCCTTTTGCCTACCTGAACGCACTGGTACGGTGAAAGAGGAAGGAAGAAGGAATCTGTGCCAATTTAACTCCTTATCCTCAGTGACACAGGACCCTCTACATGTTTCCCTCTGCCCAGTGATGGAGGTGGAATATCCACTCACCCTATATTTCCTCTTTTGAAAAATATTGCCTATGCGCCAGCCTTCTTCCAGCAGGCAATTATAGCAACAGTTCCGCCTTGCCATCTCCTCCTCTCCATCCTTCCACCCTCTGAAAAAAGAATCTTGCTACTTTTATATATATTTTCTAAATCCCTAGTACATATCTAGGTTTTGCATCTTCAGCAGGCCTTCAATCTTACCTTCAAGGTTTTTTTTTTTCCCTACACTTACAAGAACTGGAAAGATCTTGCAGAGAAGTGTCTGAAAAAAACACCTAGGACCCCGAGACGACCAAGCCCAAACATATGCACGCACCCAACTTCTCTGCAAGGTCTACTATGAATGCAGAATTTGCCCTAATTCTGAGAAACTCACTTCCAACCCTCCTCCACACTCACACATACTCTAATGCACTCCCTCTTGTACGAATTCACCCTCTCCCACGCTGACATATATATTCTCTCTCTCCTTCACCACTCTCTTTGCCTCTGAGCTAAATTACTCTACTGTGGAAGTTGCCATCAGCAATTTTCACCCTTTGCTGCTCTTTCAAGGAATTTATGCCGTGGTGCAGCCATGATGTTCAGTTAGCTACTTGGTATCTTTTGGGATATTTTCCAACTATTTGCACCCATGTGTTATAGGACAGCAATGTTTCTCATGACACCTCCATGGACTTGAGGGCATGGACTGAACTGGTGAGGCTGAACTTTTGTGTTGATTACTTCAGCTCAAATGGATATTTTGGGGATGACATAGCTCCCATTATAAGGTCTCTACCCCGCTACCAAACACCCACATTAACTCATGTATGGTGCATGCTTGCATTTTATGGGAAGAAGGTTACTTCAGAGACTGAAGCCGTGTCCTAGGAATTGGAAGTAGCCTCAGATCACGGTGCTGTCACTAAAGGAATAGATGTCCTTCTGGGCTTTTTGCTAAAGTGTGTAGCACCACACAGCTGCTTGTTCCCATCCTCACAGCTCATGGTGAACAGTGTGATGAATGGGGTGAACACCCTGAGGCTGTTTCAGTGCATAGTCAGCCAGGGTGTCTTAGATCCAGACATACCCCATGAGGACACAGCATTATTCCCAGGTCAGAGATGTGAGATGCTGTGACCCATTTTCCTTAAATGCAAGCTTGAAAGGAAGTGAGAAGGTCCTGGATTAATTCTGGGCTTGAGCTCTTGACCCCTTATGACTTTCCTAGGTGGCCGTGAGAAAAGTCTTCCAACTTTCCAGCATTTCAGTTTCTTGGTTATAACAAAACAGCACTTTCTACCACGTGGGGAAATTTTGAGGATAAACACATTAATGACTGTGGGCACTATCACGCTAGAGTAATGAAGGACACCAGTGGCCAAGAAATTTTTTGCTTTTCAAATGTGAGAATAAAAAAGCAACTAAACCAGATTAAAATACTTACATTTGGGATGGATGGGGGACTGTTATAAGGTTTGCTGATTACTTGTCTGTGGAGCTCTGAGATGCTGTAGAATCCGTTGGTGTTAGAATTATACTGTGATCTACACAGTTTGATGAGCTGAACTAGCCCTGGCAGATTAACTTAATTGTTTTATGTTAAAGCCAGTCCTTTAGATTTATTCTTTGTGAATCACAAAATATAAACAAATGCATGTGTATGTGCAGGCTTAAGGGAGAAAACATGCTGTGGTTTGACAAAGTAGATGAATCTTTATCTCACATTTAAATGGTGGGTCCTTCATATTGATTCTTCCCAGGCATTAACCCTGGTGGTTACATATAAGAAGCTGGGCCTAAGCACTCAGTTGCTGAAAGAAGGATAGTGGGGATAACTCATTTCTCACGCAAGGGCATGTCAAACAAGTGGGAATTTAGGGAAACTGTAGCTTCTTGAATAGCTAGATTAATATCTAGTGATCTCCTTGAAAAAAAGTTCCCACTGACAATACCTGTTCCTCCCCATCCCCCGTGAAAAACTTGTGCTGCCAAGAACAGCTTTCTGTTCACGAGAAATGCTGATTTTGTGCAAAGTGAAGGGAACCTTTACTCAGCTGTTCTGATCTTTTAAGTAAATATTTATTTATTTTCTGTATGAAGTTATAAAGTTTCTTGGGAATACAGATAATGTAGCAGGAGGAAAAGTAATTACTGTAATTTTGCCTGTGCTTTTGGAAAATAATCCATCTGATAAGCACCCCATTTACATTTTGTGAATTGCACAGCTCAGCATATGAGCATCTTAAGTAGATGCATGCAGTCCCTATTTATCAAATACTACCATTCTCCTGCTAACACAAGTAGTTGTCCTGGCCTTTTCGCTTTTCAAAGACCTTGTGATTAAGATGTCATTGACATTAAGCGTGCCTTGCATCCATTTCTTGAGGAACGGCATGGTCACGGCTCAGAGGTGCTCCCTGAGGGTTAGCAATGCTTTTAAACAGGAAAGAGGGACCTCAGCCCATAAGGGCAGTCAGACACCGAGCAGGTGCCCCTTCTTTTCAGCATAGCTTGCAAAGACCCAAAGCAGGTCCAAACCCATCCCCACTCTGGGAAAAGGACGGTACAAGCATCCAACCAGCTCTTTTCCTTCGTCTTCCTAGAGGTTTATTTTCTAGCAGAGGGAAATATCTGTGCCTCTGATTTTCTAGGGCTAAATGGGAAGACTCTGAAAGAAAACCTCATTAATTCCCTATGCTACAGATGACATCAAATAAGACATTCTTTAGGAAGTGAAGTGACAGACTGCGGGGGAGAGGGGAATGAGAACTGACCTAGCAACCATGCCCGTCAGGTAGCCTGAGGACAGTCAGTTCCCATCAACATGAATGAGGGCTGAAGGCACTCAGCACCTTGCCTTATTAAGCCCAAAATGAAAGTAGCCTATCTATCTCATCAAAATTGCACTGCCTTCCTCCTTCCCAAAAGGCACGGTGATTTGTAAGAATTTGCTATCCTTGGCGTTGTTTCCAACTGAGCTCTTTTGACCTCCCTTCTTATCATTTGATGGGTGAGACATGCACGCACACCAGCTAAGAGCTTTAGGATGCTTCAAAGACAGCCCACGGCTACTTCCATTGCCCACACCACCTCTTTTTCCTCAGGAGAGTGCTATTTGGGCAGCTATGGTGCAGACAAAGGTGGGTACCTTGTCACAGCAAGAGGGGAGGTAGGAGATGGGCCTCCTTCCCCACCCCAGGGTGGCCACGGTGGCACCCCCATCAGGGAGGCCATGCAGTAGGTGGAGGGCACGCAGGAAAAGTATCATCCCACCTTGGCTCTGCTTCAGCTCTCTCTGCTTTTTCCAAGCAAAGCCTGGGAAAGGGCCAAGCAGGAGCATCTCCATCACAGCTTGCTGCTTCATTCAAGCATGGGATCAGGGTTTGCAGGGATATCTGTGTCACACACCGTCCAAGCGTGTGAATGAGAAAGGCAGGATGCCATCTGCTTGGGAGGGTCTGAGGGCTCTTCTCTTTCTCCCCCTCTCCTCCCTGACCCTTTCGTACCAAGCCTCAACCCTCATGGCAGCTGAGCTGTGGCTTCTCATATAGGTTGCTAGCAGGAGAGTTCTTTATTATGTTTTATTGTGTTTTGTGCAGGAATCTGTAACCCTCAAACAGCGTTCGTGTGACTTACAGCAATACATTTTTTTTCCACTGAACACTTTCCCCTTAAAAACACCTTTCATCCTCTGCAGAGGAACACACAAAATATTTCTAAGGCATCAGGCTTGTTACACAGATTTTTCCTCACTGCCTATATGCCAAAGCATTTCACAGTGGTAAAAATTATGAGGCTGCGTACAGTGAAATGTAAGGAAAGCTGTTGCAGAACGACACCGCACAGCGTGAGTGGGAGAGGGAAGGAGGAGTCAGTCATGAGACCAACAACTGAAGGAGAAATAAATTAAGAGTCATAAAACAAACTGCCATTCAAAACTCCCTTTCCACAGCAGGGCCATTACTGCGGTTTCTGACAGCTTCACAAAATGAGGATAATTTGGGAACGGTCCCGAGGATACATTTCTGCTCCTGCCCTGTGTGCCACAGGACATGTCAGACCTTTTCCACAGCCACACTCTGAAATCCACAGAACGGAGCATTCATAAAGGTAATGAGAACAGCTGTAGACAGGGCAAATGGATGAAAAAAGAAAAGGGATACAAAGTTTGGCTTCCAAAGCAAAACCCCTGCCTGGTGCCTCCTTGCCTGGTGGTGTAGTTGTGGGATACACACAGTTGTGGGATACACACCATTATCAGGGACCGGGTGGGCAGGGCCACCGGCTCAGTTTGGTGGGACGCCTGCCCTATGAGCTCTCTGAATTCAGGAGCCTCTAAGGGGATGCGCCAGTTTCCAAAGGTTCTCACCTACCTTGGATGGGGTGTAAAAAGATGACGTTACAACTGGAGGGGCTGCGTGGCATGGCACTGAGACAGCATGGAGCATCCTCGCATATATAGACGGAGGTGAGCCCTAAAGGCAGAATACAAACTGGCCAGTAAAAATGCTAACATACGGTGGGACACCCCCCCACCCCCAGCCTGTGCTTTTTATTGTCTACTTGCCGATACAGAGGAAAATGTAGTTGGCTGAGGGACCCCACCTGTTAACATCTGGCTGCTTCAAAGTGTACGAAGAAAATTGTGGTCAGAAAACTGTATCATGTTAACACCTATCCGGTGCTTTTCTCCCCAAGATCTCCCACTTCCTACTGCCAGTGTTGCAGCACGATATCACTATGTGAAAAACAGTTTGTGATTTTTGGTATTTGTCTCGATTGCATTTGCCTGTGAAGAAACGCACACACAAAGTGCTGACTGCTCTGTATGAAGAAACTGGCAGTGCAAAATATAAAATATATACATCATTAAGTGTTTTCAAAACAAAAGGGGCCTTTATTTGTTTAATGACCTCTAACCTTAGTGTTAGAACAGTTCTTGAGACACTGTGCAAACAAAATATTACATTTATCTGTCATCAAATCTCGCCTTTTTTTTGCTAAATTTCACAATGAAGCTCTACTCCGCCATACTCAGCAAAAAGAGAAACACTAAAAGGAAAACTCTTCGTCATAAACGTTAGATAATCTTCTTTCTTCTTTAGAAAATATGTCTTCAGAAAAAGATTTTTTTTCTCTCTCGCTTCACACTGCTTACTTTTTACACACCCTCCTCTGCTTCCCGTGCACCCTCCCTACCTGTTACTGGTTTTGTGGACTAGCCATCTTATTTGGCTTATAAACAATTACGTGCTTTTGCCCAAAAGTACTGTGGGTGCCAGTGAAAATAATACTCTGTTTAATGCCTCATCAGTAGCTGTGCCAGATACAACTACGAGTTCAAAAATGAAATGGATACTGGAGGTGAATATCCAAACTAGAGTGTCACCTAGGAAAAAATAATGACTTTTACAGAGCTCCACTTGGGATCAGTGGATGCGATGGGTGTGCTTCCCCATGTACACAATCAACACATCTCTCCATGGATGTGTTAATGTCCTCTTAAACTGAAGGAGGGTAGATTTAGATTAGATCTTAGGAAGAAATTCTTTACTGTGAGGGTGGTGAGGCACTGGAACAGGTTGCCCAGAGAAGCTGTGGATGCCCCATCCCTGGAAGTGTTCAAGGCCAGGCTGGATGGGGCTTTGAGCAGCCTGGTCTAGCGGGAGGTGTTGTGCCCATGGCAGGGGGGTTGGAACTAGGTGATCTTTAAGGTCCCTTCCAACCTAAACCATTCTGTGATTCTATGATGTGATGTGTTTGAATATACACTTACACAGCTCTCGTGCCTTACACCGGATCTGATGCATGCTTGTGCAACCGCTGCCTCTAACTGTGCACAGTGTAAAGATGAGGAAGGGAAAAACCAGATCACTGACTCCAGTGGTACTTTTGAATGCTTTCTTACCCGCTCTCTGTGCCACATACCAGAAACGTTTTAGGAATGCTTTTTCCTTGCCATACATAACGGTAAGGTATTCCTTACACATCTGCTGGCTCAGTATCCAGACTCATCCATTTCTCTGCCACATTAAAATATAACATCACTTGGATCTTGAACACACAAATCCAGATGCTGTATCCAATCATCTTTGATGCTGCTGCTGAAGCTGTCAGCAAGATGGTAATTTACTTGATTTTAAGTGTGCAAAATGTTAGAAGCTGTTCGTGCCTGCATTGGTGTCAAAGCAGATGGGGCCTCTCGCTTCCTATGAACTGTACGTGGACCGCCTCATCACATGCACGTCAACCACTCCAGTGCATATTGCTAGGGTTTGCTAGTGCTGGTTAACCAAAGCTAATTTCACAAAATTCTTTGTGTGTCACCACAATGAAGCACATCACAGATGCACACCATGTGTAGCAGAACCGCCCCCCACATGGAGAACTCCCATCACATATGATGGGTCAAACAGGGCTTCCCAGTAGGTCAATGCAAAGCAGAGAGGTGCCAGGTGTTGTGCAGATAACTAGCGCTGAGAGGCAGGTCCTTCCTCGAGTGGTGGAAGCCGAGTTTCCTGTTCTTGTTTCAAGGGTCATTACTCTGTTTTAAGCAAAGAGTCTTCAGAGCAGAGAACAAAACCCAAGACTTCCCATCTCTTTCCTTGACATGGTACATATTTTATGGCACATTTCAAAGACTTTCAAAAGCTGGGCTTGGGTCCCCTTGAGCTAAACACAAAAAGATCCAGGGGATGCTTCCCATTTTGTTTTGAAAGACATCCACACCTGCCAAAATGTTTTGTGCAGCATCCTCAGAATATATCCAGCAGTGAAGACCCCTGGTATCACAAAACACCTAATCTGTACTCAGAGTTCGTCCAGGAACTTACAGCCTTGTAGCTGGATTTTTAAGAGGATTTTCCCTTCCCTCACAGGGGACGGAGCAGAGAGGAGGTCTCGAATCACTTGCAGAGGGGGCAGCCTGACAGCAGACGCAAGGTCATTCGTGGGGGAAAGAGGGCAAGGTTAGAGGCCACCCATTGCACTTTTCACTGATGAGCTGGCGCTGGCCTATGAAGCTCTGCCAGGTGTAGGTGATTCTGTTTGCACCTGGATGCACTGTCTCTGGCAGCAGAGACCTTCAGTGCTGGAAACCGCCCATGTACAGCCTCCTTGTGCCTGTTGCAGAGAAGGGAAGTAACAGAGTGGAGGTTTCTAGGATCAGAGCCTGACTTGTCTCAATACCATTCAACGTGTCCATATGGTAGGTACAGACCTTCACTAATGTTTAAACTAGCAGTAGCTTGGTGGGATTTTTAATGTACTGCATTGGAATTTTCAGTGTATTGCACTACAATGTCCTTCCTACCCATCCATCTTATCTAGGAGGGAAGAGCTCTCCTTTTGAGTGTGATATAACCTGGTCTTTCCCAACTCCTATTGATTACATTTTTGTCTTCCTTCAAACATTCTCACATTAGCTGATGCCTGTTCTCTTTCAGTTAAGTAACCACGGGCCCTGTTGTTAGCCTGGTGATCTGAGAATACAAAAATACATACTGGCCAAGGGTAAGTTGCAATATTTTGCCACCAAGAGTTTTATGATACTTATTTCCAGAGAGTAACTAGGTCTCCCACACCCCTTATAAATACCTATTCTTTATATGCCTAAAGCTGTCTTAACACATACTCACAACTCCACTATCTTTGCAAGATAGTGTACCTAGAAACCACAACACACAAGGTAATTAGAAGTTTACAACACTAATTTCAGCCTGTTTCTAACCTGAGACTGTCTATAGTACTTCGGTCTCTGAACATAAAAGATCCTTCTTTACCTTTGTCTTCAGCTTGTCAAGTACAGTAAGTGTTTGAATTCAGAAAGTCACCTCCTTTTCCCCTCATGCTCTGCTTCTCTGGATTCCTAAATCTTGCAAATGAAAAGCTACAGTTTTCTTCTTCGTCTGAACAGTTCTGTAGGAAAGGATAAGGAGGTTAAAATTCACAAGATAACCATTTCATACCTGAAGCCTTGAAAAAAACTGCAGCACAGGGCTCAGGGGCCAGGGGAAAGAAGGCTCTGGAGAATGATATTTCCTAAAGATTCATCTTAGCAGTTGCAATTAACTTCCTCAATACCCTTTTGGATAAAAGTTATCAGATAAGAGATCAAGAGAGAGAACATGATTTAGCTCCAGCAAGTCTCGATTTACAATCTGTCTTCCCTGATCTGAGTTCATTTTGTGCAACTCCTGTGTCATGTTCTTCTCTTGCAGAGGTGGAAGAAAGAGTTTAAGTCACAACAGATAAGTGTAGATCCTCTGGAGGCCAAAATGAAATGTCTCTTAATAGCGTCTTTATGGCACTCCCAGGATATCACCATATCCTACAGGGCTATTATGAGGGGAATTTCATCTGCTTTACTCGAAAAAGCTTTGGTGACATTCCGGAAAAAATGCATAATGCAGCAATTTAAAATAGCTAAAATATTTGGTTCAAGTTTCCTGGATTTCAGCCCTGCCTAAGAAAAGAGTGTGTAGGGAGGGAGGTGCAGAAGGGAAAGGAGAGAATTAGAAATAACCCTCTCTCCCTTTCTCCTTTTGCTCTCTTTTCCCACCACGCTCCGGCATTCAAAATCAACCTGAGGATCGAGGGGGAGGATGCTGCTGTTGAGGAGCGCTCTCTGCCAGGCTTCTCTGTGGAGAGGTCTGATTTTCATGAGCACAAACAGGAGACCTCTGCCTGATCGTGTTTCCAGGCCTGGATTATTAATGGTTGTATTTCCAGCCCTTTAATTGCTTCCTCTTCTGGTGATGTCTTTTTTTGTCTTCCTTCAGCTAATACACGCTCGGTACGTATTAAGTAATGAAAATGCACAATCAAGGCACGCACGCCTTGCAACTGCTGTTTATAGTCAAGGATTTAAAACTAGTAACAAGGGAGGTTAATGTTATTCTTAGGAGATAACGCTTGTTGCCATGGTGAAGACGTCTTCTGTCACTCACTGTTGGGAAGATGGCGCCTGTGCTATGAATGCTTGACGGTATTTTTGCTTTCGAGATTAGCAACAGTAATTATTCCAACGCAGATACTAACCCGCCTGTTTCTGTGCAGATTCTCATATAGATGCTTTGTATCTAAACGGGCTCCTCTCTGCCTTCTCGGTGGGCTCGAGGTGCCGGTATCGATAGGGCTTTTCAATGCCTGAAGAAACAACGGAAAACAGCAATAGATTGTGTCTGAAGATAACAATGGTCTTGTAAAAAAATAAAGTGTCAGGCAATTTGATGTATGTTACCGTTAGCATCATATTGTGGAGATCCTTCAGCTTTTTTAAATATATAAACTTTCATTAGGCCTGATCTGATGCTCACAACCTCATGATCTGCGCTTCCTACTAAAATTTATTCAGGCAATAATCTACAAGAAATTGGTTGTTTTCAGCAGTTTATGACTTGTTATTTAACATTTAACAGAATGGCAGTTTATTTTGGTAACAACCAATACTGAGAGGTTTATTGCCATTGTAAACCATAATCAACCGTTTGTATCATTACTAGCTTTTCAAGATATAAAAATGGCCAGCTGCATTGGAAAATTGTTTAGCAGCTACAAACATTTGCATTGAAGATTAGGTATGGAGTTATTTCACCTTAAAGGTCGAAAGTATTTAGAGAAACCACTCACTTTCAGTGTAAATTATTCAGCAGATTGGTAAAACCCAATCCCGGAAAGACAATACCGAAACAATTCCCAGTAATTTTTCCAATTATGGTCCTGAAAAAGGAATCTGTAGGAGATGGACAATACAGAAGATTGCACTTTCTTTATCGCAGCATCAGGCCAGCAACTAAAGCTCGTTGCCTTTATAGATGTTGCAACTGTTTTGCTGAATAATTTATTGTACTGTACTCACAAATAGCTTAATCATCAGGGTTTCCCATTTCTCTCTTAGCATCAGGCAACTGGCCACAGATTCCATAGTTCACATGTTTAGAAAAATTCCAAACGCTTCCATTTTGATTGGAATAGGTTTCCAATGAGAGCACATTTTTTATATCAGTACAGCAGTTCTTCATCTTAATCCATTATAGTGGGCCAAATCTAAGTGAGAAACTCACAGTGAATAACTCAAGTGTACAAATTAGTTTCTATTTTTGCTCTCAAAAATACATCTACAAGCTGACTGCCATTTCATTTCTTCTACTTATTTCGCTAATATTTTAGTTGCACAAGTAGTAACTGCAGAATATTTAAGCTGAGTCTAATCACAGTAGCTCTGCTATTGCCACTGTCTCAGTGGATATATACGTTTGCACAGTTCATGCAAATGTTCACTTACAAATAAAAAAATAAAAATGTTTCCTCTTAACACTTCTGCCTGGCTGCAAAGTTCATTTTTCCAAACTGTTTGTGCCAGTAAAATTTTCACTGAGAAAAGCCACTGCAGAGAGAAGAAAAATGGATTAAAAACATCCATTTAAACCTTTGCGCAGGTAAGAGGAGGCATGTTTTTTTTTTTTTTAATTTATGTTTAGTAGCGTTCATTCACCTCCTCAATGCTGATTGGAATCTCTGGCAGAAAGCTTTAACTCATTTCTTCCTCCAGTCTTCAAACATTATGAAGCAAATTAATCCCTCCCATAACTCCAGTGAATTTGAGGACGTTATAGCAGAGATGACTTTGGCACTATATTTCTCATTTAAAGTGCTTACCTGCTCATGCACACTTTTTATACAGTCAAGGGTGATGGTTGCTGGTTTTCATTATTCACATTCAAATGATGTAAAATACGGGAGACACCGCGGCTTTAATTCTCAGATAGTTTTTGTAGGGTTTGCCTTCCGTAACTTGGCATGGGTTGTTAGGATTCCCAGATATATGCAACTGTTGCCACACTGTTTCACTGGAAACAGAAGTTTTCTGAACCTCCACAAAGGTGCCCAGCAGGCTGAGGAAGAGAAGGAAACTGAGGAGACATCCTCCTTGGAAGCATGGTCCACCACGTGGATGCCTTTTGAAGGGAGAAGAGAATTTCTCTTTTAAAAAAAAAAATAAAAAAAATCAAAAGAACAACAAACTCTTATTTTTGCCTCCCTCACAAGCCTAGAGATAACACATGACATGAAAGAAATTGAAACAAAGTCCTCAGGAAAAAAAAAAAATCCAACGCCAAATCTACCACCTAGTCATATTCAACCTGTCTTTCACGTTGTTAAAAATTCTCGTCAGCCCAGGGCATCGGTAGCAGAACGGCAGCAATGAGGATCAGGCAATCCTGCCTGCCAGTCAGAGGCATTAGCAATTTGCTGGTTGCAGAAAAAACTAAAAAAAAAAGGGGAGCATTTCATAAAGCAACAACAGCAAGGCAGCCTTCTTTCCACTCGGCTGCATCAGTAGAGCTATAGGCTACCAGGTCGCAGAGCTGAAGAGCGTTTAGGCCTGTTCTTCACCAGCGCAAGCGGGGATACACAAAAGCAGGCACAAAAGTTGACGGGAAAAAGCTGCATTCTTCAGTTTACCTTTCCTGGCTAAAGTAAAAGTAGATACTTGCATTCAGAACCATTACCAGCCTCTGCTGGATTGATACGGTGGAGGAAAATGTGAATCAGAGGGTGGCTTTTCCAGGCGTGGATGAGTTATTTAATCAAAATGGTGCCTTTGTCATTTGTGAAGTCTTTTTCTCCTCCGTATTTTTATGAAACACTGAGTCATTCAAAAATTTGAAAGCATTTATGTTCACATCATTTTTTTACTGAATTTCGGGGAATATTGTAAACTAATGGTGTTGCCTTCTCCCCTTTTTTCTTCTTTGGTCCAGAATCACATGGGCTAGCCATTGGCATCATTAGTAGCTCTTGAGTCATTGTGTTTTCAACTTTTAAATTGGGTTTTAAAAGACTACATTTGCACATGTATTAAAGGCTTCAACTTGTATTAGAAGGCTCATTTTCAGGGCTGTAAAGTCATTTGCTTACGAGGTCAGCATCCTCACCCGGGGACATCCCAAAACCACGAGCCCACCAGGCAGCAAGGACACCTCAGCACTCTGCTTTTTCTGTTTCTTGTCATCCATGGACCAGCTTTTGAAATAAGACTTTCACAATATATAACCCAATTATGTGCCCTCCCCACCTCCACTCTCAATCCAACAAAACGCATGTGGTTTTTTCAGCTAAGCTTCAAGTCAACCTGAATAAACAGGTCAGCTTTCCCAAGCACTGGCTGCTCAGTAGCTAATGCTGAAGTGGCATAAGCTAATTTATATTCTGTAGGGTCACTTAAACTCTCGAGTGTTAAGCTAAAGTGTCAGCCAGGTCCCAATGGGGCAAGTCTCTGCAGCTCTCTGAGCACTTTTTCTTAGGAGGAGAGTTTCGTCCCTCATTAGAATTCGTTTCGTATTATGGATTCCTTCCTTCTTTCCTCCCAGAAGTGGAAGGACTAATTAGGAATAGTTATCACTGCTGACATTCAAAGCGTTATGAGAATTGCAGCCCACTGAAACAAAAAGGGAATTCATATCTGTTGTAGGAGATCCTGACAATTCAGGCGTCGTTAGATTCCAGTAGGGTCACCTTTAAAGCTTTCCTCAGCTTCAGCTCCATCAGCCTGGCTTTCATTACAAACCAGTGAGACTGGAGTACAACTGAAGCTGCCTGGACCTCTGGGTTGTTCTTTGGAGTTTTGGGGTTTTTTTGGGGATGTGGGGGTGGGGGGAAGATGAGTACAAAAAGTCCAGGCAAGCTCCTGTGTTTCAGAGTCTAACCCCTCACGCTGTTCTCACTTCTGCTGACGCATTGAGTTCTGCAGAGGTCCTTCATTTGCTTGGCTTGCATGGCTTTTGTAAGGTGCTATCTCTAGGTTTTTTTCACTTCAAAATTTCCGCTGAGCATAAATAGGCAAGCACCCATTGCTCTGGTGGGAGAGTCGAGGCAGGGGGGAGGTTATATACACCAGCCAAACCTGAAGCAGAGGGAGGACGCCAGCTTGGGACTGCCACCAGCAGATCTAAGATGTGCCACTGCCAAAGGCAGCTCCTCTCCAGCACCCATGGGTACCCCTGTGCATTCACGTCAGTGCAAGCCGGAGACCACGTAGTTAAGGTGGTTCATTGAAATCGGAGCCCCATCACAAGTGCCAATGCACGGGAGAGCCACGCACAAGCCAAGGGGGCCTTCAGTAGCTACCTGCTATTACTTTGGAATCAGCAGGTCACGCTGCTGCAACCCGTGTCCCCAGAAAATCTGACAGAGACTCTGACATTTTCATTCTGCCTTCAGACTCTGAGAGAGCCAAGAGTTCAGCTTCACAACTTTTAAGCCATATCCCTTTGAGGGAGAGGGTGTTGCTGAGGGGAAAAAGAAAACCCTTTCCTATTTAATTCTCAGCAGCTGGTAATCTAATCAGTTTGCTAACCAGCTTTACATATGCAACTTCAGTGCTTAGCAGTAGATAGATTCACAAGTGCGAAGAAAGGGAAAAAAAAACAAACCAAAAAACCAAACCTAAAATAAATCACATTTAGAGATTCCAGGCAGATTCCAGTATCAAAACGGAAACCGGGATAAAGTGTCCAGAAGCTAAGGAGAAAAAAAGAATCCCTCTGAGTGTTGCTGAAAAAGATTGGTAAAGTCTACAGAAGTCTTCATTATAGTGTAATCCTTCCTTCCGTCCCCCCAAACATTTTTAAGTTATCTTCTCTCTTCATGATTGCCTTTATGTTGTCATTGACATTGTGTTGCAGTAAGTCAGCCTCTAATATTAGATGCAATTATGATACGTGGCATTGAAATCCTGCTTAAAGTAAGATTCCACTTGAAGGAGTCACCTTAGATCTATGCCTTTGTAAGGCTGTTTATTGCTTTTGTGATTGCGCTACCAAGTAGTCTTTGCATACAAGTACCAAGGTGCTACCAGCCAGATCCAAAATAGATAAAAGGAGCCAAACATTTGAGTAACTTGAATTCCGATGTCTGCAGTCAGATTTGTACTCTAGAAACCCCTCCGCAGCTGCTGCCTCACCTCAGTTTTGAAGCTGTATTTTTGCTTGATTTAACCCCTGTTTTGTTTGTGCATGTTGGTGGAATTGAGTCAATTAGCACTAACTGCCCCTATGCCCAACAGACATCAAGAAACTAGGAAATTAGATGGGTTGTGGATGCTGCTGAAGCCAAAGTGATTCTGGAGGCATCACTGGACGTGCCGACACCTACACTGCGAAGTCCAGTGGAAATTAAGAGTTTAAGACACTTTGTGGATTTATCTCAGTATTCTCAGTTAACAATTTTTTTTCCCTGCCTTACAAAACTGGACCACAGCCTGATCTTTTCATGTCAAACATCACACTCAAAAAGGTTCTGAGGTCAGACTGTGCCATGGGTGACACCGACTTGTGTCTTCTGTCTTGCACGAATGCCTGTAACTCTACCTCCTCAGTGGCAACACACAGTATAACTCACTGGCCGTTAACTCCATTAGGACTAGGATCCAGTCAGCTACTTCGCGGTTAAAATCACGACAGCGATACAGTTAACAGCAGAAAACAAATTTAGAAGGAGAAGAAAAAAAAACAAAATCAACAAAAATACGAGGTGACAAGCGCTTATTTACGTAGTCATTTTTCAGGAGCTGAGCTGCACTTTAATACATAAATGCATTGTACCTTTAGTGAAACCTTCCTCCTGAATAGCTAATAAGTTATATTTAAGTGCTTTCACCAATGAACTGACTTACTTTAGTCACTGTGAAATCATTTTTATTATCCTTCTGTCCAAAAAAGTTGGAGGTAGCTAAAATCATTTTGGTGCACCTCCTGCAAGCTTATGAATTATTGAAGACTGGAGGGAGAGTGGCTGCACCGAGAAAAAGACGGATAGCGAGGGCATTTTCGCTGTTTCCGAGAAAGACGGCTTGACGGGAAGGCAGGAGCCCCGCAAACATCCGCAGGATTGTATTCTTAATGAGGGAGGTGGTGGAAAAGACCAAAGCTGACTCACCAAAGGCTGAAATATTTAATTGTGTGATATCAGCATATGGAGACGCTAACCGAGCACGTAAGAAAGTTGCAGATGTTGCTCTGTGGCACAGCACCTGGCTTCCAGCTTGCTCTCTCCCAGGTATTTAAGGCCCCTGAAGAAATGGTATCTACGCGCTGTTGAGCGCGATGTTGGCTGGTGGTTAAATAATACACTAAGATCAGGAGAAACATAACAAACAGGAGCTTGCAAAGGATTTTTTTTTTTTTTTTTCCCCTCAAAGGGGAATCCCACTGCTTCTTCCCCAGCTGCGAGTAAAGGAAATCTAACTGGGAATCTTGTAGCCCTCTGCTTAATTCAAGAAACCTGAACCGCTGTCAGTAACCTCGGCCCTCAGATCTTTAAGCCTCTCTCAGCTGATCAATTTGTCCCCTACAGCAGTTCCTACTGCAGTAATTCCCACCGATGCCAGCGAAGGAAGAACTAAACAATTACGGGCTGGCCGGCTGCTGAACCTGCTAACTAGGTGCTCGTGATCTGAGGAGATATTTCTGTCTGTTTAGGCCACTGGCACTTTTACAAGAGAGAATGTCTTTGCTGTCTCGGCCCGGTGGAGACCAGGCAGCTTCCCACCACCTGGTATTAAGAACAAAGGACTGACCCAACCAGTGACAGCAAGACTGGACTCAGAGCTCTCTGGAGTGTTGGCTCCAGGACACCACCATGGAGTGGTATTAAAATACCACTATATATATACAATATACAAAACACCAATAATTAGTTTTGTGCAGGTCTCCAAACGTACAAGACTATTTTCATTGAATCACAGAATGGTTCGGGTTGGAAGGGACCTTAAAGATCATGTAGTTCCAACCCCCCTGCCGTGGGCAGGGACACCTCCCACTAGACCAGGCTGCTCAAAGCCCCATCCAGCCTGGCCTTGACCACTTCCAGGGATGGGACATCCACAGCTTCTCTGGGCAACCTGTTCCAGTGTCTCACCACCCTCACACTCAAGAATTTCTTCCTGATATCCAATCTAAATCTACCCTCTCAGTTTGAGTCTGTTACCCCGTGTCCTATCATTACACTCCCTGATAAAAAGTCCCTCCCCATCTCTCCTGTAGCCCCCTTTAGGTACTGGAAGGCTGCTATAAGGTTTCCTTGGAGCCTTCTCTTCTCCAGGCTGAACAACCCCAACTCTCTCAGCCTGTCCTCATAGCATAGGTGCTCCAGCCCTCTCATCATCTTCATGGCCCTAATTTTAACTATGCTTTTAAGTTCAGCTAAGGCCACAAATGTTGTGCTTTGGACTTCATAAAAGCAAGAAAACAAAAAACACCTATAGAAACTATTAGAGGATTCTTCCCTGATATGACTATGCTGCTGTTAGACCTCTGCCATCTGACTTTCCCACTGGATCTCACAGAATAGGACAACCCAGCCTGGGAGGATCTCAAGAGGTCTCTAGTCCTACTTGCTGCTCAAAGCAGGACCACCTACGGGGTCAGAGCAGGTTACTCAGGACTTTATCCAGGGGGTCTTGAAAGACTCCCAAGGATGGAGAATGCACATCCTCTCTGGGCAGCCTGTGTCACTGCTGGACTGTCTTTGGGGTGAAGAAGGATTATCTCCAGCCTGCACCTCCCTTTTCAATTTGTGCCCTCTTTCTCTCAGTCTCCGCCATGCATGACTGCGAGAGCCCATATTCTATTCACTGCAGGATGGTGAACAGGTCACAGGTAGGATCTCTACCGTTCTTTGCAACGCAATCTGTTCAATCACCTGCTGGATATAAGGAACATCCAAATTGCCCACATCCATTCCAACAGTCAGGAAAAATCAGGAAATCCAGAAGCAGGTTCCATGTCCTGTGCAACGTTTAAATCATACAACCAGTTTGGAGAGGAACCATCTTGGAGAATAACTTTGCCACTATTTAAAACTAGAGTTTTTTAGATACACTATCTGCTATATTAAAAAAACCCCAACTAATTGACCTCTCTTTGTACATTAGTATATAAATAAGGAAACCGTAATAGCACAGTAGGGGTGTTTTAATGTCACACGAAGCTGTACAGCAATTATTCTGTGTACCACGACCATCTCATGAAAAATCTTAAGAATATTAATCGGATGATGCTATCTTTCTCAAAATGATATTTCTCATTCTAAATATAGTTTTGTGATTTCCTAATATTAAAGGAAGTAGGTGTATTGCTATCTAGGCTGATAATTCAAGTTATTCATGAGAGGAGTTTCTCACCCCATGGTTCATGGATCACCAACAGTCAGAAAGACATGAAATAATGATCTAAAATTCCCTCCCTCCTACTCAAATGCCCCAAGCAAGTGAATAAACTTACAAAACAGAACGGAGTGAAATACAAAAGCGTATTTTAAATGTAGCTGACATTTTGATCATTGGCAAATAGAAATTTTTATTTGGGCAACATCCCAAGAAGCTCTAGCATTTTTTTTTGTTTTCCAGAAAGTTTTATATTCTCCTCATTTAAAAAAAAAAAGAAAGTTGGGAACATGGATCTGTGAAAAAATAGCTTGTACAAATACAGTATGATGATGGCAGAAGTACAGTGCCACTATTTCTTTAAAAGACTCATAACTACCATAGAATCATAGGGTTGGAAGGGACCTCTGGAGATCATCCAGTCCAACCCCCCTGCCAGAGCAGGGTCACCTAGAGCAGGTTGCACAGGAACGCGTCCAGGCGGGTTTTGAATGTCTCCAGAGACGGAGACTCCACCACCTCTCTGGGAAGCCTGTGCCAGTGCTCTGCCACCCTCAAAGTCAAGAAGTTCCTCCTCATGTTGAGATAGAACTTCCTATGCTCAAGTTTGTGTCCTGTCGCTGGGCACCACTGAAAAGAGCCTGGCCCCCACATTGCATGTATCCATACCAGAGCAAAATTGGGTATAAACTCAATAAAGAACATGAATTGGAAATGTTTGGGTGGTGTGTGTTGGTTTTTTGTTTGTTTGTTTGTTTGTTTAACTGGCTTCCTATTTATGCAACAATAATTAAATTAAGACCTCTAATTTACTTTGGCATAATTTTTTCTGTCTTTAAAAGAATGAGAGGTATGTCAGAAATTGCATACACACATGACGAGGAGAGCTTTTCTCACTCTCAAATTGTAATAATCTGATTTGGAAAATTAATATTAAAGTCAAAAGAATTCAAGAAAAGTGTTATTTTAAAAGTGCGCCCCAGTACAGATGCAAAATTCCTCATGGGATGCTGAAAAGTAGTGTGCATGTGTATAAACATGTGTGTGCTTATACACATACACACGTTCTGTTGCTTGAGAGCAATCGTTGAAATGACAAAGGCCAAAAGTCCCGAGATTGTGCTGGCATCACGGATGGTGCCAATTCACAAATACGTCTTTGCCAAACATGCCAAAAGCTGTCGTTGCTGACCCAAGGGAAAATGTTAATTTTACCACCATTCAACTAAAAAGTTCTGGAAGATGTAACTGGCAATTTAGTGCCAGTCTACAGTGCTGCTTGTCAAGGACAGAGAGACAGATGGACAGAAGGTGACAGAAGAGTGTGAATTAAAGGAAAAACCCTAAAGCCCAACATGTAGAAAGTGATGCTCCTAAAGAAGTTATCAATACCTTTGATAGTAAACTTCTTTGAGTTGTTTTGACACCATCTCATGTTTTAAACTGGCCCAGAAGTGGGAACCAGAACTCAGGGCTCTGGCCCTTGGATCTTGAAGGCTTGATGAACCTTACGTTCTGCAGCAAAGCACAACCTCAGCAAGAAGTGGGGCAAGTGCCACCACCTCCTCAGCCCAGCTTCATTTGAGTACCAGGACAGATCCAAGAATCTTCACGGCTAATGAGGCACCCTATAACCGCAGCTACTGGATCATGGTTTTCAGGGAACTTAAGACACCACGCACCTAATCCGTGGATTTAAGGATGAGAAACGTGTTAAACTGAGCAAAGACCTGGCAAGAAGGAAGCCATTTTACACCCCTGCAGAAGCAGAAATCATTGAATCATAGAACGGTTTGGGTTGGAAGAGACTTTAAAAATCATCTAGTTCCAACCCCCTGCCATGGGCAGGGACACCTCCCACTAGACCAGGCTGCTCAAAGCCCCATCCAGCCTGGCCTTGAACGCTTCCAGGGATGGGGCATCCACAACTTCTCTGGGCAACCTGTTCCAGTGCCTCACCACCCTCACAGTAAAGAATTTCTTCCCCATATCCAATCTAAATCTCCCCTCTTTCAGTTTAAAACCGTTACCCCTCATCCTGTCGCTACACTCCCTCATAGAGTCCCTCCCCATCTAAGCCCGTAGGAGAGTAAATTTTTCGCTTTCAAATTACCTAGGAGATCAGGCAAAGATTTTGTGAATTGTACCCTTGTATTTATGTGTCTCAACTCTACCCATTTAGGTGAGCAAATGTTTTGCAAGTTGCACTCGTGCAGGCAGATAACGAGATCTCACCAAGTCTTTTAGTGGACCTATGCCCACGTCTGCTGTGGCAAGGGCAGAGAATGAAATTTCAGAGGAAACTCCTGCAGACCAAGAGCAAAAACTTGGCAGATGAGCAAGGTGTGCTTCATTAAGTAAACTGGGAATCGCCCACAAACGAATGCACTCAGTCCTGCCTGGATTCTGAAGTTCCAGAGGACACCTGGGCCTGGGTATCACGCCAGTAGGAAACTACTTGAGAATTCCCAACCGAAGAAGTCACAGATAAACGCTTTCTGGGCATTAAAACACACGCACACAGGCAAAATGAGATTGCTTGTTGCTGGTGTTACAGATGGACAGAAATTGCACCAGAATAAGTCAACCTCTATGCAGGTTTTACGGGTGTTATTTTGGTGGTGGTTTTTTTCTTTGTTTTTTTAACAAAAAAATTCTGCATCGGACGAGTAAAGAAAATAGTCTCAAGAGGCTGAATACTTATAAGGTTAAATTAACAGGCTACGCTATTAACAAAAAGCAGCGTTCTGCTCTTCCTAGCCCAGTTGACCACCAAGCCCGGTGCTGCCCTGCCAGGCAGCCTCCAAAGACTCTGCTCAGCCTCCAACGCTGACTATCAGCAACGACAAACTGAGCAGGATTTGCGCGATTTGGTTGACTCCATCTTTCCTTGCACTGTCCCATCGTCACCCTCCTAAACATCGTTCCGTAGGTAAAGCAAGCCTTCCCGGTGAACAGAGGAGAAAAATCGGTTGCTTCCACAGACACGTGTTTATGCCATTGTACGCGTGATGTTATGGCACCGGCCACAAAATAATGCTGCTTCCACAACCGCTATTCATTAGCTTCATTCATTTTACAGCATTTTCCAGAGGTACGCTGGCCAAAGTTAATTTCTTTAATTTTTTAATTTGTTAATTTGTCAAATTTGTTAATTGGTCAGCAGTCTGCTTCAAAAAGAAGGAGGAACCAGAACTAGAACTTGGTTTTACTTCTTTTTATTAAGAAGCACAATCTCTGTCATAACTGAAAGACAGAAAAAAGCGTTTCATCCAAAATAATCAGATATAAATAATTAGATCAGGAAGAAAACTATCAACAACACGTTCTCACCAAAATAAAACCTGCACTTCCTACAAAAACATGGGAAGTTAACTTTTAAGACCAGAACAAGTAACCTTCTTCAATGCATTTGTTTCAGCTGATACTTTAGAATAGCTCTTTATACCTCATTTTACTCAGGGGTAAAAAAAAAAAAGGCGGCAATCATATGAAAACAACAGCTAATCAGTTCAAAATCATTACAGAGAACGGTTTTGCTACCTACCATACACAGCAATTTTGCTTTTGAACAATGACTCAGATGACTTACCAGACTCCACTTCAGAAAATGAAGAACAACCCCACCATCTCACTTCTCTGCTCCCAAAATGAAAACCTTAAGGATTTACTTTTTTTTTTTTGCTAATACACAGAATCATAGAATGTGTTGGGTTGGAAGGGACCTTTAAAGGTCATCTAGCCCAACCCCCCTGCAGTAAGCAGGGACATCTTCAACTAGATCAGGTTGCTCAGAGCCTCATCAAGCCTGGCCTTGAATGTCTCCAGGGATGGGGCCTCCACCACCTCTCTGGCCAACCTGTTCCAATGTCTCACCACCCTCATTGGAAAGAACTTCTTCCTAATGTCTAATCTAAACCTACCCTGCTCTAGTTTAAAACCATTGCCCCTCGTCCTATCGCTACATGGCCTTGCAAACAGCCCCTCCCCAGCTTTCGTATAGGCCCCCTTCAGGTACTGGAAGGGCACTATAAGGTCTGATATATACTGATATATCAGCGCAAGGAATAACTAATCTTAAAGTTGCATTAATTGGTGGCTACTCCTTCAACAAAAAACAATTAAGGCTACTGCATAGCAATAAAGTCCACTATCTTTAATTTAAAGTTTCTTCTATTAGAGCATTAGTTAAATGTCACGAGTGTAGTACTCGTACAGCGTATGCCTGTTCCCAAGCAGGTTTTTCCCTGCAGTCTTTTTGCTTTATCCAGTCAAGTGGTGTCGTATTTCCTGCCACTCCAATTGTCAAGGAGTCTCTAAATTACCTAAAGTTAGTATTTTCTTTCAGAGTCGACTTTTTTTTCATCTATCTTTAATGAAAGTAAGGGAATTGTGACAAAGTGGGAGGAACCCGATAAAAAAAAAAATAAATCACATTCTTTCTTCCTTTCAAGGAAAAATCCATGCAATCTGGACACACACCACTGGATGCATGTTATGATGGATAATATGAGGTTGGATGCTTTAATTATTTAACTGCTCTTAGCCACTTTCCTCTGGCTAAATAACCTAGGAAATGGGATTGCTGTTTGTTGTACCTCAAATGATACGAGTCTGAATGGATACTAGAAAGTTTTTCAGTCTTGCAATGAATCCACTAGACTGTCTCATCTCATCATCCTCCTCTTAGGAGAGTTAATTCACCTGCAGCCAACTTACTGGTAGGAATTTGCAGCAGCCAAGTGCCCCAAATAGCATCTCTCAGCTGTTAATTAAAATGTGTTCCCTTTAAGGTCAGAGGTCCACGGCTTCAGTATTCCCCAAAGCCAGCACTACGTTGCTAAGGTGCTACATAAGGAGGTGCGTATGATACTTTGGGAAACGGAGCATAATGCAGAGATGTGGGAATTACTGGAGAACTAACCCAGTAAGTCCACCCAGAGCCATAAGCCTATAAAATCCACCTGAACTTCATGCCACGTGGACCTACCTTCTTCAGTTCCACTGCCATGAAAACCCCTGCACCACCCCAGCTGCTAGAGTAAGCGCACTCTGTGGCTTGAAGTAAAAGCACATCCAAAGAACTAACTGACAATTTCAGAGATCTTTTAATATGCAAAAGAACGAACCGAAGCCAAGGCTCTTCCTTCGTATCTCCAAGGCCCATGGATACAGCTAATGGAAACTGCAGTCTGTAGTGCTGTTAGTCATTTTGTTCCATCTCAAACCGCGCTCGTGAATAAGCACTACTATTTCACAAACGAACAGGTTCAAGTGTAACGTTATGTTGAAAACTTGCCGTACGGGGTCTGCCATACTCCCTGTGACTCAATACATTGTCCCAGGTTTTCTGGCAATGGTCAAGTCTTCATCAATGAAGAAGAAAGCCTATATTTAAGACTATTTTTTACATTTTAAAAAGCTCCAAAAGTTCACTGAAAGAGCAACGACTTCTGAAGAAAAAACACAGACAGTAGGAGAATATTTTCAAAGCTTGTAATGGATCATAGTTCAGTAAAAACACACTAAAATTAATACACAGAATCATAGAATATCTTGAGTTGGAAGGGACGCATAAGGATCATCCAGTCCAATGCCCTGCTCCTCACAGGAGCGTAACTGTATATAACTTTACATAACTGTAAAAGATTTCAGTTTGCTTTCAAATAATCTTAAACTCTTAATTATGACAATAAATAGAAACAATCAATGCGGTGTTAAGAAACTGTGCAGAGCAAGTAGATATGAAAGCTGCTGCACGATGTATCTGCTGAATCTCTTATGACCCAAGGCTTCGCCTTTCAGTTTTTGGCAGTGGATTCCAACAGGTCCTTTGCTTCATTTATTTTTGTTGCTAAGTAAGGTGATCCACCTGAGAAGAAGAAGGGGAAAGGAATACAATTTACACATCAGTATTAAGTACCAAAATACTTCACCTGCAGGATCCCCTGATTACTCACTTTTATTAGCTCCTCCTTCCTAAATAGATCCTTTTCCTACAACTGCTTAAAAAATTACATTGATATGAAGAAATGTAACCAAAACCGAAGTCATTGAAGAATAACGTTGAACAATTTGTCTCAGAGTGAAGAGACTGAAATCGCTTTGCATCAGTGCGATTTAGACTTGCAGTACAATATTGCTGCAAGCGTATGCAAGGTCAGTTGTCTTGAAAATTCATCCAAAGCTAATAGCTATTATTTCCACCCACCCCAAAAACTAAGAGGCAAAATTTTATAAATACTTTTGATAAAGAATCATTACGTGCGTGCACATGCACACACACCCCCCAAGCCTCTCCTGTGCTAGATGCCTGGAATTACCAGCCAGAAACTGTCACATTAAAGCTATTTAAACATGGTACGCCTTCTAACTTCTAGTCCTGAACACTGTCATTGCTTTACGCTCCATCTAACAATCTGATTACAGTTCAGCGGTCTTTTTGTGTTTGTTTTTTTTTACTCTCCCCTTGAGTGCCAACCATCTGCCTACAGTCACCAAAACCAACATTATAAGGTCTGTATCAGTAACTTGCCACTTACTGTAACACACCTATATTTTTTACATGAAAATACGACGCCAGCAGTACTGTACACTGAGTAGTCTTTTCCAAGGCATCTGTTCAATCATAATTTTTCATTCATCATTTCATTCATTTGACTCTATTCAGTTTATCAGAAAAGATAATGACAGAAGAATTACATAGAAGAACACATAGAACACACAGACACATATTGCAAAGCTTGCTTAAAGACTTCTTTAGGACCTTCCTGCAGGAATCCAAATCATTATGAAGTCATTTCATGGCGTAATAAAATAACTGGGAAAAGTAACGGAGTTCTCTTGTTCATGTTTAATATCTTTATCAATGATCTGGATGAAGGGATCGAATGCACCCTCAGTAAGTTCGCAGATGACACTAAACTAGGCGGGCGTGTTGATCTGCTTGAGGGTAGGTTGGCTCTGCAGAGGGATCTGGACAGGCTGGACCGATGGGCTGAGACCAATGGTATGAGGTTCAACAAGGCCAAGTGCCGGGTCTTGCACTTGGGTCACAACAACCTCATGCAGTGCTACAGGATTGGGGCAGAATGGCTTGAAAGCAGCTCGACAGAAAAGGACTTGGGAGTGTTGGTGGACAGCCGGCTGAATATGAGCCAGCAGTGTGCCCAGGTGGCCAAGAAGGCCAACAGCATCCTAGCCTGTATCAGGAATAGTGTGGTGAGCCGGACTAGGGAAGTGATCATCCCCCTGTACTCGGCACTGGTGAGGCCCCACCTCGAGTACTGCGTTCAGTTTTGGGCCCCTCGCTACAAGAGGGACATTGAGGTGTTGGAGCGTGTCCAGAGAAGGGCTACAAAGCTGGTGAGGGGTCTGGAGGACAAACCTTATGAAGAACGACTGAGGGAGCTGGGGTTGTTTAGCCTGGAAAAGAGGAGGCTGAGGGGAGACCTTATCACCCTCTACAACTACCTGAAAGGAGGTTGTAGAGAGATGGGGGCTGACCTCTTCTCCCTGGTGACAAGTGATAGGACGAGGGGAAACGGGTTCAAGTTACGTCAGGGGAGGTTTAGATTAGATATTAGGAGACATTTTTTCACTGAAAGGGTTATTAAACATTGGAATAGGCTGCCCAGGGAGGTGGTGGATTCACCATCTCTGGAGGTGTTTAAAAAAAGGGTAGATGGGGCACTGAGGGACATGGTTTAGAAGTGGCTCTTGTCAGGGTAGGCTAAAGGTTGGACTCGATGATCTTAAAGGTCCCTTCCAACCTCAACAATTCTATGATTCTATGTTTTGGTTTTGTTTGAACGTAGGCTTAACAGGTAAGACACATCAGAGGAAAGAGAGGCAGGGGAGGGTAAGGGTAGAGAACTGGCTACTGGAAAAATGATTTTTTTTTTTTTTCCTTTTTTTTAGACCAATTAGCTTTTTAGCCAGGAACAGGATTTACTACATTGAGTACTGCTTCTTTCAAAGAGTAGGCAAGAGGATCAAACAAACAGTAAAGACTAAAAACTGCAATAAACAATGCATCCCAAGTAATTTTTAAATATGCATTGATTTTCTACCTGTCTAGAGTGCAAGATCTTAAAGTAAATTAAAATCTGCTGGAAGTGTTTTCACTACATTTACATTTTTAAGTGCCATATTAATTTTGTAGCCCTCCAATGAGAGAAAATCCAATCTCATGATTGCCTAAGTGTTTGTTTATAATTAGGGCAAGTCCAAAAGGCTTCTCTCTTCCTCTTTTTCCGTGAGCAAACATTCTTTCATAAAATTAGTAACTGATAAAGTAACATACAACATATCAATACAAAAACACTTTAAAAGTGAACTGTAAAGGTTAATAAGCAACCATTTTAGTAGTGCTTACTGGGGATCTTGTTATGCAAACTTCTATGTATTTCTTATTTATTTATTTCTACTAATTCTCTCCTCAACATTTTGCATCTCAGATAACGTAGGTAACTTTTAAATCTGTAATTATCGCCTTTCTTCTATCAAGCCCAGCTGGTAAAATATTATTTTAAATTAACATTCTAATGTTGAGCATTATTTTTAAAACCACATCTGTGCTACCCACAGCCAGATGAAATCAAGATACATATATACACAAGCAAACAAGTCTCTCTGTGATGCCATGTGTTCAAAATTACTCCAGGCCTTAGCTCTGCAGCTTAAGACATTACACAAGATTTTTTTTTCTACGGCCATGCCAGAAGAGCTGCAGGGGCAGCACAGAGGCACAAATCCCTTCCAACTGGTGTTCCTACTGAGAAAATGCTCCATCTTAATAGCACACAGGAGGGCTCACTACATCCATTCAAACCTACACTGCGCCCAGCTGCAGGTGCATTACAGCTGTAAGAGCGGGTCGTTAAAATGTACGATCTTTACAACGGGAACTGCCTCTTTAGGTCTACTCAACATCCACACGGAGATTCATGGTTCTGGCTCACATCTCTAAGTACTGCTACAATAAACTCAGTTGTTCGTTATCAAAAAATTTTGACCTAATAGGTACTCTAGTGATTAAAAAGCCTCTGACCATCATAATGTATTAGAAATGCAGAAGAGAATTTCTTTTCTATGTCTGTACAGCTAAAAACATTACAAAAACTGTAAAAAATGGAAGTGTGAAATCGAATAAGCAGGACAACTTCAGAATTAAACTGAGGGGTGAAGGCAGCAGAGAAAAGCATCGACTAAACACTTCCCATGGCCAGTGGTCACAGTTATTTTTTCGTTTTCTTAAATTGGGGTGCTGGCAGGGAGCCCTGTAATTCTGTCAAAAAGATATAAAAACCCTCTGATTTCCCCTTTTGACTTCTGAAATACAGTGCAACTCTTCACCATCTGTTATTTTAAAGTAGAAACAGCAATGAACATATGGGCTTTCTTTCTCAACCAGCTGTAGTGTAGTTAAAGTTATAATAATAGCCTTTCTGTAAGATAAATTTACATTAAAATCCTGGCCAGTAAAGCAACAATGCCCAGCTTTACATTTTTTTCCAAGTGAATTCCGGGAAGTCTGAAATTCATCAATAAGGTGCTCAGTGACTGCAGAACATTTCCCCACAGAAAGTTACTTTCATACATGTGACTGGTCCGTCTCTGTTCAAAACAGGAATGTCGGTTTAATGTAAAAATGTTACAGTTCATTTTTTCTGATTTTTTAAAGTGTGGAATGCTGGTCCCTGAGCTCACAGTTTTAACTGAAGCAGCAGAAGTCTAGAAAACAACCTTAAAGAAAGATGGGTAGAACAGTGGTTCATAAAGTCTAGTTTATCTGAGAGAAGACACACAGAAGCCCAGGTCTATAAATAAACAACATACATTTGCACTCAGTGTGGTTATTTATACAATCAGTAAACTTAAAGGATTTCACTTAAGCCTCTTCCTTTCCAGCTTTGGTTAAGAAAAGTAAGCGTTATTTACCTTTATCAGGATGATTCAAAATCATGATTCTTCTATGGGCTGTTCTGATTTTGGCCTTGCCAGCAGATGGACTGCAAAAATAAATTGAAGTGCTTACCATAAATGCCACTGCGCTCAGGCTATAAATTAACAGTTTATACTGGCTTCAAAAATAATTAAAACTTGAGATTTTCACCATCTTGTGGACAAAACATAAAACTGCATCTCTGAGGAAGTAACAATAACAAAGGCATGTAAGACGCACTGAGAAGGGCATTTTTAAAAAGCCCATGTATTTGAGACATATAAATATCTTTCAGGGTTTTTTTTTTAAGGGCAGTATATCCATTCATTTAAAATAAACAATTCTGGAAAAAAAAAAAAAAGGTCAAAACCACCCAGCAGCTCTAGGGTGTATCTAGCTGGTTATTCTTGTCATTAAATGCAGAAAACACAATTTTTTCCTCCTAGAGAATAAGTATTTATAAGACCAGTGAGAAAACAAAACATATTTACTATTATCACATTTGTACTACGGTAAATATTTTTTGTAGCTGCTATAAGTAATTCTTCTTACTGCTGGGGCATGAAACCCCCCCGCTCCGTATTTGTTATTTTTGCAAAGCTGTACAATGCGTTACATTCAGGGACACGCTGATTTACAAGTGCTACATAATGTTGTTTCTTTCAATGACAGATACATAAAATACGCACTTGGCCTAAATTAAATATGTACCTTACCAGATAAATAACCACTTACGGATGCAGTATGCCAACACAGTAAGACTATCATATGCAAAAGGACAGTTTGAATGGTTTAGTTTTTCATAATTTGTTAGCAGGCAGAAATGAAGCAGTGTTTTCCACTTCAGGTGACTTCTTAATCAGTGATGATTCAATTAATTAATCTTTTTGTAGATACAGTTTGAATGCAAGGTATCAGCCTAACTACATTCCTGAGGTAAACAACCTCTAATTATTATTCTGTCACAGGGAAATTAGGGTATGTTGCAAAAATAGTTCACAGAGCTGCATAAGAAAAGAATGCTTCAATGGAACAGAAAGTAACACAGAAAGTAAGAATTAAACAGAGGGTGAAAGGCCTTGAACTGTATAAATACAAAAATGAGGCAATTTGTTATCAAACAGCTAAAAATAACAATCATCTATATTTTGATTTGTAAAGCTGTTGTTTAATAATAAGAAAGGAAAGCTGATATACCATGTTTAGAAACTCAGACAGCCAAAGCGTAACTGTGGAAAAGTTGCAGTTGCGTATTACAGAAAATCATACAGTTATGCTCCGAGAAGCAACTGTAAAAATGGTGGTTTACATCAAATTTGCTTAGTTTATGAGACATTGTTTATCCCACAGTCAGGCTGGTCTCTGAAGACTCGTAATCACTACCAAAAAAACCCTTAATGTCAAAATCACATTTTCGCTGAATTGGTACAGCCTCATGAGTTACAACATCACGCTGCCTTCTCACACCCCTGACTTTCCTCTGACTCAAGTCTATCGCTGTGGTGGGAACAGTCAATACGCTGGAGGTCAGGGCTGACATTTACGGGGACCTGGAGCGGCTGCAGGAACGGGCTGACGGGGACCCTTCATGAAATTCAACAAGGAGAGAGGCAGAGCCCAGCACCTGGGGAGGAAGAGCCCCTGGCAGTGCCACCAGCTTAGGACTGCGGGGCTGGGGAGCGGCTCTGCTGAAAGGCACCTGGGACACAGCAAGAACAAGAGCCAGCAGCGTGCCCTGGCAGCACAGAAGGACAACAGCCTCACGGGCTGCATGCATGGTCACTAGGTCAACAGAAGCAGCTATTCTTCCCTAGTCAGCCAACCACATCGAGATGCTGCATCCATTTTTGAGACCTCTGTACAGAAAGACATTGGCCAACCACAGCAGGTCCAACAAAGGCCACCGGGATGGTCTGGGGCTGCAGCAGGGGCCTCCCTTTGAGGAGAGGCCAAGGGAGCAGGGCTTGTTCAACCTGGAGAAGAGAGGGCTGCCAGGGGACCTCGCAACAGCCCCCTGGCATCTACAGCGGGGTCATAAAGAATATGGGTCTAGGCTCTTGCAGTCATGCATGGCGGGAGACTGAGAGAAAGAGGGCACAAATTGAAAAGGGAGGTGCAGGCTGGAGATAAGCCTTCTTCACCCCAAAGACAGTCCAGCAGTGACACAGGCTGCCCAGAGAGGATGTGCATTCTCCATCCTTGGGAGTCTTTCAAAACCCCCTGGATAAAGCCCTGAGCAACCTGCTCTGACCCCCGTAGGTGGTCCTGCTTTGAGCAGCAGGTAGGACTAGAGACCTCTTGCCATCCCTCCCAACTTCAGTGGTCTTACAATCATATAGCTGTGCAGTAGGCGATATTTAAAAATAAAATAAAATTTAAAAAAAAAAAAAAAAAACAAACAAAAAAAATCAAAATCAAAGCCACAACGATTAAACCTTAAATTCGTGTCCGTACACTTACACAATGTACTACATGGTTTTTTTTAATGTAATAGCCTAATTTTTTGTTAAGTCCTTTTTGTTTTAAGAATAATTATTTAATTATTTTTAACTAATGAACCGATATATATCATACATTAACAAATGAAAAAACATTTCCTATGGAAAGAAAAAAGTTTCATGAAGAAAACGGTACAATACAGAAAATTTTATTAATTTTTATCTAGAATTTTAACTTACGATTTTCAGACATTTTCTAAGTTCAGAAGTTCAGCGTTAGGGATATGATAGTTGTAAACCACTATACATAGGACAGCTTTATCTTGCTAGCATCTATTTTGTCTAATGTTTGGAAAACACTCCTAATATTTTCACTTCCCATGTTATCTCAGACATTCCTCCATCTCTCCCATCAGCAGTTCCTTCTACAGAGTACACAGTTGTTAATATTGCTATGTTTATACAGTATTTCAGTAATCAGTGCTGTTTCGTAACAACTAATGCAAGAACAATAAAACTTAGAAGTATTCAGCATTTTCAATACAGTACTTTGTAGCTTTGGATACCTTTTACATAATTTAAATACAAATAATGCACATGCATGTTTCTACCAAAACTCTTGCAATCTCACAAGATGGTTATTAAAGAATAACATCTGGAATGTGTAATGGGCCAATATATTTGAAATTTAAAAGCTACTGTTAAATGCTCACCTTTATCATGGCTTGCATTTATTATTTATACTGCCCATGCATACCCAGCGCTTGAAATAATGAAGAAAGTCTTTGCCTCAGAATTTAACATAACTTGGAAGTGATGACACAGAGGACAAGTGTCACAAAAATAAGATCAGGGCCTAGACAGATCCAGTTTGTGCGTTTGGGCATACACTGGTATTTTACATAACACTGTAAAACTCACTTGTTTTGGGTTTGGGTTTTTTTTGGTGGCACAGATATATATGTGTGTGTGTGTGTGTATACATATAAATACGGTAAGTAGAGAGTTAAAACTGCTCTAGAAAAGTGTGTTTAAACAATGTGAAAATTTCCTATAAAGATGTTAGCCATGCTTCTACACAATTAAAGGCTCAAACTTTCCTCAAATCTGATTAAGTCTTGATATTTGCAAGACTCACTCCAAACACAACAAGCAGTGTCACTGTTCCCAGTGCAGATTCAAGCTGTTAAAATTAAAATGTAAAAGGGACTGATTTCAGATGTGATGAAACTTCAGACATGTACATGAGCAGTGTTCAGGCTAAGCACTGCCACTGTAAACGTGCTTTAATAAGCTGCAGTGTGCTACTCTGGAATGTCACTGAATTTGCCCTTATAAAGTGAAAATGTTAATACATTATCAAACTTAAAGGCCAAAGGAAATATTTCTGAAAGCCATTCCTATAAATCTCTCCTTCAGTGTGCAAGCACGAAATATTTCAAATAAATGTAATGTTTTATTTTACCATTTCTTGAAAAGTGAATGCTAAATTTGCATAATTTCCATTATGTTAGAAGTAAACACAAATAGCACACCAAACAGGGTTTTAAGTCCCAGTTTTCACCTTGTGAAATAATTTCTTCTGGGGTTGATTAAAACCACCCTCCTTTTTTTTTTTTTTTTTTTGGTAACTTTAACATTCAGAACTGATCTAAATCATAAATAAGAAATACAGTACTTAGCTTCAGATCTGTTGCTCTCACCTGGAAAGCCCTCAAACTCACTGCCTGCTTTACAGAAAACACTAAAGGTGTGTGCTACCATTGGCCATCCAAATGTTTTTGAAAAATTGAATATTCAGCCTGGAAATTATTCTAATAGAATATACCTATTCTAAATGACAGGCCTCTCCCAAGTATTTTTGTTTGGAATATGCCGCAAATTTTAAATCCAAACAAATCAGAGTGGAGAAAGAAAAAAATAATATTACTGACTTATGGCAAAAATGAGCGAAATTGATTTGTTTTCCTCATTTATTAATATAATCTACACTAGTACTTCTATCAAGGGGTTTTTTGGAAGACCAGGCCATGTGATCGCACTAATTAGCACAGTACGTGCTATTCTGATTATTTCTAGAGCACCAATTCTCCACTGCAATATGTTACCATGCCTTCAAGCCAAACACAAGTTGCATGTTTTATTAGCATTTTACTGTTTGCTTTTTAGCTTAGGCAGAATATTAGAATGGTTTATAAGCCACTAGAAGTCTTTTAAAAAAAAGTTACAAGTTTGGCAACAGTATTCCACATTCTCGCAACGTGCATTTTTTTCAGCCAATACTTACCAAACAAAAACATACTAATGCAACACACCTACCTTACACCTAAAATAAGACTAGCTTCTCGCCTACTCATTTTCTGTTCAAATCCCCCTTTATAGTACAACGAAAGACTCTAGAAAGAAGAAAGGGATAACAAGCAATAATTAGTTTCATGCACAAGGTGCCAGGACCTAAATCGTATTTATATGACCTCATTCAGAGCATTACAATCATCTATAATTTATTTTGAAGACATGGAATGACTACAAACCAGATACTATGAAAGGACTTCCCCTGAGTGTTAACACATAACAAAAACCGACTTAAAAATAACTATCTGCGTTTTTACAATCTTCTACTGCTAATAAGAGATATTAATAGCTGCAACCATTAAAATCCTGCCTTCAGGCAAAAGAGTCCAGAATTAAAGTACATACTAGCACAGAGTGGTACAGCATCTGTACTGGGGAGAGCAGCGGAAGGAAAGGGGGAAACTTGTTTAGAACAGCTTTGGTAACACCACAATGGAAAATGGCAAAAGTCAAAATACTTCGGCATCCAAGGAATTAGGGACAATCACTCTGAAGTCCAGATATTTCTACAAACAGAGTGGGTAAAAACAACAATAAAAGGCCAGGAACAGATAAATGTAATATACTGATGAAGAAACTATATGTTTTTTCACATGAAGGAATGTTACTTCAAAAAAAATATATGAAGAGTTCTTTGAACCCTGAAAAATAAGCAAAAAGAAACAAACAAAAAAAAGGCTTAGCATAAAGCCACAACCTCTCTTTCAGGAAATCACTGAGCTGGAAAACACTGGAATGTAGCAGAGTATATGGGGATATCCTAACCAGCTTCTCCCTTTACATCCTTCCCTAGATGTGGATTACTGATGATGATTAAATACAGGATCTGAGGCTCATTTTTTTCAACTCATTAGCATGTGAGACTCTGGCCACTGTTCTAAGAAGGGGAGAAAAAGCACAAGTGGGAAAATAACATAATAAAGGAGATGGAGATGAGAGTAAATCATTACAATAATTAATTGTCATAGGGAATGGGTTAAAAGTGTATTTGTTAACCATAAATATATTTTAAATTTTTTAAAAAAAGAAAAGTTACTGAACCACCACTGATGGCTAGTAGTGATCTCCTCAATGTAAATATGTCTATAAGAAGAATTAAGGACTAGCCCATTGCTACACAAATAATTGTCTAAGCTGCACAAGTCCCAGACGCAGCAGATGTAGCTCCGAGACAAGCTGCCTTTGGGAACTGGCATACAGAAATCACTCAACAAGAGCAAAGTTTTCTTCCCTCAATGCAAAACCTATCAACTGGGGAAAAAAAAGCTTCTTTTGTTGTTATCAAAAGGAAGCCTGACCTGAGAGCTGAGATTATTTTTAAGTGTTCCTTTTACCCCCAAGTAAAAATGTGGCTGGCCCTTAATAAAACACTTTTCTCACTAAATATATCCATTCATATTCAGTGAGAATTTTGCCTTATGTTTACACAAACACCCTCTTACATAATTGCAAAAGCAGTAAAGCACTTAAAGGGCTCTACCTATGATATCTATGCAAAGCCTTTTATTAAGCTTAGGACTGACATTCACCCAAAAGCGTGGTTCACAGAATCACAAGATGGTAGGGGTTGGAAGGGACCTCTGGAGATCATCTGGTCCAACCCCCGCTGCCAGAGCAGGGTCACCTAGAGCAGGTTGCACAGGAACGCGTCCAGGCGGGTTTTGAATGTCTCCAGAGATGGAGACTCCACCCCCTCTCTGGGAAGCCTGTTCCAGTGCTCTGCCACCCTCAAAGTCAAGAAGTTCCTCCTCATGTTTAGATGGAACTTGCTATGTTCAAGTTTGTGCCTGTCACCTTTTGTCCTGTCACTGGGCAGCACTGAAAAAAGACCGCCCCCATCCTCCTGACACCCAATTGCTACCATGAAGTCACACACAACCACAGAGAAGACTTTTCGTTCTGCTGCTACAATCCAAAACGAATTTTATCTTTCCTCTTCCCACCCCAAACCGTACCTGGTAGTGTTACAGTCGTGGTTATTTTGTGTATAAAAGCTGAAGCAACTGTGGACATGTCATGCTTACAACACAAATCTGTTGAGGAACCGCTGCTGTAGCTACAGGGTAACACAAAGCAGGTCTGTAATGGTGCGTGTCAACATCAGAGGTTAGAGTATGTAACACTAAGGGAACACACAGGGCTCCTCCAGTCCTCCGAGAGGAAATTATGCTAATGATTTAATGGCTACTAGATAACACCCTTGAGGAGGCAGAACTGCACAGAAATTTGCAACGATGCCGAACAATTACTACATCCAGGAGAGAAAAGCAGACTTTAATGTCCTCTGAAAGATTTTCCAGAACTTCTCCCAGAGCAGCTTAGATGCAGATGGAGTCCTAAAAAGGTTAATTCTTCTCTGCCCTTCAACTCTGGCATACAACTGTAATACAGGAGGACACTGGTTCGCTATTCATGTAGAGAAGCACAATATTTGAATTCCCTGTAACACAGCTTGTCTCTGTTCTTGGTAGACTTCATTTAAAATACTATTTGAAATAAAAGAGGGAGGGATGGCTACAGACTTAAATTTAGAAGTACTTTTTCATGTTTTTAAAGCCTACTTCCTTGACACTGTTCTAACCTTGGGAAGCCTTAATTCGGTTCACTTCCAAGAGGAACGAAAAAAGAAATTCTGTTGTCTGTCTCCTTTGGCACAGAAACAAAGACAGTTTGTTGAATTGATCATCAAGAAAAAACATTTGCTTCTCAGAAATGAAGCATGTAGCAAGAATAATCAATTTTTAAATTAAAACCTTGATCCTAAACAGAATTTAAAGCAAAAGGAAATTAGACACAAAATCCACCTTCCCCATTGCTTAGAGTAAGGTGAAGAAACACTGAGTCCCCATTTTAGGAAAGATCTTGGCAAATTCCTAGTTCCCTAATGAAAGAACTTTTGCATGCTATTCAAATTAAAGCAATTTTTTTTCCCCTAGTTTTAAATTCTAAGTAATGGCTGCAATGAAATGGAACAATACTCAAGATATTTTTCTGTTATGAGAACTCCTCGATGAGCGGGCAGTTCTAGACACTTGATTATTTATTAGCTGTGGCTATTGCAAACAAATTCGTATTGGAAAAAACACCCAAATAAGATCTCCATTTCTCCGTACTATTTGGGGTGAAGGGAAGGGCTATCATTTAATTTACTTTATTTCCTTGCATGTTGTTACTATTTAGCAATTTATGTAAGCAAATTCTGCTTCCTGAACAAATACTGTTAATAGGTTTGGGGCGGGGAGAGAACAGAAGAAGGCCGGACTTGATCTGTAAATGTCTATTCACTCTCACAAATTTTCACAAATGCGGTCAGCTAAGAAAATCCAATCAATTTGGACCGTGATATCTTCAAGATACTTTTCCTGGCATAGCACAGGGAAAGCATAATCACCATTTCCATGCCAAGTAAGAGATATTCAAGACGCTGTAACTGAGACCATATATCATGTTCTATGAAGTAGTAAAGGCTATGTGTTGTTTCACCACAAATACAGTTCTCCACTGAAAAGGTAACGAACACTGGAAGAAACAAAATTACATACATACAATACTGGAAGAAAAAAAATACTCCAATAACAAACTACTTAGAAGCTGCGTTATAATATAACCTATAATTTGCTAAGATCAACTTTAACTTCCTTAACTTTAGTTAGAAGAAAAATTATAAAATGGACTGCAAATCGCATTATTCTCTGGAAGTTTTATTTTCAATGAAAGACAAGAGAGATGGTCGCTACCCTTACCTCTCAATTCAGAGCTCTCTGAGTTTGTGCAGAATCAAATCCAGCAAGGGAAACACAGTGCAAAAGTCTCTAATGAAGTGCTACAGAAAAGACCCTTTTCTTCTGGAACACAGAATTTTCTGGATTGTGGGATTTGTGTATTTTGACACTTCATTTCGCCTAGAATTGCTGTTTCTATCTTCATTATCTTCTATCTGTCTTTCAACCTTGAATATCATTGATTCAGTAAAGAAAGGTAATAAATGCTATTGAAATATTAACATTATATTAACATAATATGTATTATATAAAATATATATTGAAATAATATATATTGAAATATTAACATAATATTAAGAAAATATTATCATAATTAACAGCATTAAGGTCTGGCTGAGGAAGAAAAGCCAAATGCCTACTTAGGGCTACGCACCTTCTACTGGCAACAGACTCTTGTCACTACACAAAGAAACAAAACATCAGTAACAAAACTATGCGCAAACTAAAAAAGCGTTTCTCTGGAAACGAGCACTATGACTTGTCATAGAAGGGAAATTACAATGTTTCCTTCTACGCCTTTCTCCACTGAAAAAAAGACAGTAGAAAACTACAGGACTAAATTACAGTGGCATTTACACTTCACATTTAAGAATATATATTTAATTGTCATAAGTTAAGTTAAATGAGAGTTAAATAAAAGTAGAAATTCAGAGTAAAACACAGCACTCTTACTTGCCTTTACTTACTGTTTTTGACTAAAAGATGAGGCAGTTGTCGACAGTACATGTTATTTATTTAGGTAAGTAAACAGAAGGTGTCAAATACTCAAGATACAGCAAGGAGGCATTTTAAACAACTGTTTCATAATTGCTCAACTTGACCTTACCCAAGTCATTTATTAGAGGGCAGGAAGAAAGGATAAACAGCATCTGGATTACCTTGTGTGACTGCAACCAACATGAATTGTGATTTCTATTGCAAACAGGGGTGGTGAGGAGAAAAGTTGCAAATGCGGGGAGGAAGAGTAGGGGCTTACAGAGAGAACAAGCTAGCTTTTAAACAGGCAGCTGCTTCACAGTCTTTCAAAAAAAAGAAAAAAGGTGCTAAAGGACAGGGTTTGATTCTAGAAAGCTGGAGTAACCACTGAAAATTATAGAGGCCAAGTTAGGTGCCTCCAAGCAGCATTGGAAACCAGCAAAATAAAACTAAGCCTAGACACTAAACGTCACGTGAGATGCTTTTCCAGAAAGTACTAACTGCTTGATTTCCTTTGTCAGCATAGCTTAGGGGGCAATATTTGTAAACAAACTTGATGAAAATGCTAATCCACAGATTATACTCAGCAGCTTCAAATTCGCCAAACGAAATCAAGTAAAGTCTCTAAAATAAGAAGTTTTGACAGTAAGCACTTACACAGGATCTTTTTACCTAATGTTTTCTCTATTGTTTTAAAGAAAAATTATAAAAAGGAAATAATTGATTGTTAAGGGGAGAAGAAAAAAAACTTGGCAAAAAATACAATCCAAGAAAGTAATAGCTGTAGAGTAATAAAGAACAAATAATCTTGGCTAAGAATTATACAAGGGTCTTAAATTTGAAATGTGATCACAGAAGGAAAATGTTATCATTACCCTCACAAATGTAAAGCTGACCAATACACACAGTTAATGAGAAACCAGAAAGAGAGAGTTTTTACTCTCTTCAGCAGATCTCGTCTTACACTGAAAACCTGTACTTTTGAGTTCAGAAACAGAATAAGAAAAGAGAGATACAATACTGGAGATCCACATACAATTCTGGGCTGTAAGACAGGATGCAGAAGCAGAGGATACAGCTCCAGGGAATAGGAACATTAAGCATGCAGAAGCTCCTGGGTTGCTCTTTATGGCTGTTCATGAATTCTGCAGGACTCTGAAAGTCACTGTGGTAAAAATGAGATAGGCATGTAATGAGCTTGGCTCAGCTAATATACTAGTACTGAGCGGTACAGTTTCCTAGGAACTGACACCTCTCTATGCAGTATTATGTCATATTTCAATGTGTTAAAAAGAGTCAGTGCCTGCTTTCTTATGTGAACATGCCTGAATTTAGAATCTTCAGCCTGTATCGACAAATGGAAAGATGAAGAAATGCTGGAGTAAAACTGCTGGGGAGGAAGGGGTGAAAATTGAAGTTCTCCCTACTCTGAAGCCACATATCCTTACTGCTAGCAACTTCGAAGCAAGCCTGCAAGTCAGACTGTACCCACAGCATATGAAAGCAATTTAATTCGGAGTACCTAAAGTCCCCTCTGCTGTTTTGGCAGGCAACTTGAGAATCTCTCAAAAAATTACTTTGGAAAAAAAAAAAAAAAATGGTGTTGGTCTCACAACAGCAACGCAATAGAGGGAAAGAGGAAAAACTGATCCAGGAGCACCGTTTCTGGCTGACAGACATTGCAATTAACAATTGTGGACCAGCCCCGAGAGGACAGCCCATGTTTCAAACCCTTCCCTCCCCAGGAAGTTTGCATTGATCAAGCTGGCACCTACAGCACATGAAGATAAAGTACAGCTAGCAAATGAATTTGGACCCCAGCGTCTTGTCTATATACTTTACATGCAGTATACAGACAAGCTCCGTGTGTTGCAACTGGCCTCACATAAATAGATACAATGCTAATAATCACTTTTAAAAAAAAAGTTAATGTACTTTTCAGGAAATAAAAATCTGCAACAACTACTCGCTCAACACCCTCACCCATCAGCATGAAGAGGGGAACTGTATCCCTTCCACTGTGGATAAGTGTTCACAGACTATGAACTCTGAAAAACTGCACTGCCACGAGGAGACATCTACCTCATTGGGAATTATTTTAATCAACCAGGAATGGAACATATTTATTTATTTACCAGAGGACAGTGTAGCCGCTGAAGCAAAAAGTAAATGGTCTCAAATATTCCCTACGTATACTCCTCTCACAACACTGTATCTCTTGACTTTTTACCTCATTATTGTATTTTTAAATATGTAGGGCAAAACAAAGAACAAAAACCTGGCTACAAGTTCAAATTAGCCAGAGAAGAAAAAAAAAAGACAACGCACATGTGAAAAAGAAAACAAGCTCCCCTATCTCTATGGCAACCTTTCCCAGAAGTTTATCAATTTGTCTTCTTGATTTTTAGCACTGTATCTGAAAGAAAAATGACTAAATTCTTTCATTTTTAGCTTCTTGAAATGAAACTGCATGTCACCACTTTGTAATCTCTAGGAATTAGCTATTTTCTCACAGCGCACTTCAACAATTTATCATACACTTACTAGCAAAAAGTTCTAGAACATGGAACATCACCAGGCAAATCAGAACTGTTTATCAAACTCACAAACATATTTTGGCATAGCTTCATCTACAGTGATTTAAAATATACTAGACAATACACCAGACATACTTAGAAAAGAATATCCTGGGACAAAAATAATCTTACTGGCACTTACCGTATTTAACATAAAATGTCTCCTTTCTAAATACTTGAAAATACAAAATCATAAATTTGGCATAAAATAACCTCTAAACTTACAGAAGTTGAAATCCTCTTTGCTGTCTCTGTAATTGCCTGCTCCAACGGTTTCCAAAGGTGGAAAGCATAACGACCTGAAAAAGATCGAAGTTAAATGAAACTATAACCAACATTCACTACCAGGAAAAAAAAAAAAAAAAAGTCTCCAAGTTATGTTCATCAGCTTACATCAGAAATAATTCTGGTTAAAAATTAAAAAATAATAATAAAAAAAATCCTTCCTTATTAATCTTTTGTCTCATTTATTTGCTGTACGGTACTGCTGCACTTTACTGCTTTTCAAGATGTTCCCTCAACAGACGTTTTTGGATTCTGCCCAGCCAAAGTCCCACAGTAAACTTGCTATGGTTTACATCTTTGTGCTATTGGGGGAGAAAGGAGGAGAACTGAATATACTTCATCTAAAAACCCGATCATGGACTGCAAAGATCCATTGTGTTTGCTCACAAAATAAATAGATTTAAATGCATTTCAATATGATAAATGAAGATATCTGCCTTGTGAACTTTAAGAAAAAGGGCAGTATGGAACATTAGCTTCGGATATAAATTATTTATAAAATACTGTTCAAAGGTTATGTCTTCAAAAAAAGAAATCTATGTACTGCATGTTTCTTGCTGTGATGTTGTATGCTTAATCACATATTTTGTAAGTACTGCATTTTTTATTTTGTTACAAAAAGAGGACCTTCTGGGACTCAGAGCCATTCAACTCCCCACCGGCAGTGAATGTCTATAGCAAGGAAAGGCTAGAAGGAACTCTATTAGACTGCGTTCTTAGAAGCACAAAGTAGGTCTATCAACTTCAGAATCAAGATTCGTGCCATGCTACTGGAGGATCTTCCCTGTAACTCCCCTCTCCCCAATTATTGTTTTGATTAATTATTCATCAGCAATGTAACTTACTACTATACACAATGGAAAAACGTTTTATAAAATGTGGCTCTGCTTCATTCAAATAGCATCTCACTTTCATTCTTAAAATACGCAGTGTGTTCATAGGTTATTTTAGTCATCTAAGCCTGTGCCTATGTTAACTCAGAAGTTAAAACCACCGTTAGCATCACTGCTGAAATGCTGTGATGTACTAATATATTACCTTGTCTTCTTCTTAATGCTTTCTGTTATCACTTCTTTGCTAGCTGTCATTAATTCTTCAGCTCAACAGCAGAAGAAATTCTAAGACCATCCCTCTTCCCCTTATATACAAACACATAGATAAACCAACTGCTTAATAGGTGTACACCAAGGATCTTGTCTTTTCTTCCCCTAATCAAAAAAACGACGCAGCTGTACCCATCAAACACCTGCTGAAGTTTAGTGCAACTTGTTTGTCTATTGTATCTGTCCTCGGTGTGTGCATTTGCACATAGCTGACTATGGTTGCTTTTATACACTGAAAATGATAGAAATCGATTTGTTTATTTCAAAACCAGAATAGACCACCATTATCTAGTCTGAGTAACCCAGAGTGTAAACCGTGTTAAGCTCATGCCCTGTGTTCAGACTAGAACCTATTTTTCAGAAGAACATACAGTCTAGATGCAAAGAGTTCTGGCAACAAACAACATACTATGGGAACAGTTTAATACGATAAATCACTGTAGCCACTAACACCTTCTGTTTTTCTCTAGTTGAATTTGTCAAGCACTACCTTCACATCACAAGATTCTGTTGCACTCTTCTGCACTAAAGAGCCTCTACCTTGTAATATAATACTTAAATAAACTTTTCACATTACATTTTGTAGACAAAAACCAGACTGAACCTTTTGCTGCCGCCCATAAAACTAGTTTCTCCAGCTGTGACTTTTCAAAAAGAATTTTGGAAAATGCATCAAGGATTTTGAAGGGACAGGAACTACAACTAGACACAATTCTCCATAGCACTCTCAAGCACCTTTCCACTATTTAAGTTCATAACATCTCCATTAACCCTTCTGGAAACAGCAGCTGACATGTGGCACACTCAGCTGGTAATTTAGCTTACCTGCAAATGCAACGGTCGCAACACCAAGTCCAAGTGCTATCATAGTTCTGGCCTAGAGCAGAAAAACAGGAATCAGAATAACGTGCAAATTCTAATTTGAAATTATGCACTTTTTTTGTTTGAACAGCGAGTATTTCTCATGTCTGACTTGGACATTTCATGTATAATTTATATGAAGGAAAAAAAAGAAAGTTCTGTATTCCACCAGCTATGTTAGATTTTATAGTTCAGTCCTACTAACCCGTGCCAATGTATCAGGTTTAACTTGGAATTATCCATTAGTAAATCAGTGAACAAACACTGACAAAGCAGCTCTTGGTATCTAATGACAAAAACACAAGGCAGACAACTATTCAGGAGTACCCAAAATTATTTGTGCAGGCTAGTTCAACACAGTCTGAAATTATGCTTGTCATAACAGAAAGTATCAGTTTATTACCAAAACAGGAAGAGCTAAAAAAAGAAAGAAAAAAAAATAAGAGAAGACATTGATATTGCTTTGTGAAGTCCTTCACCGGGAATCTCATCATGACATTGCTTGAAAATGGTATTGCAATATTAACTTGAACACCATACTTAGGCTCACTCAACTAAGACAGACCCCTGATCCCAGCTAACTCCTGGCACTCCTTCAAAAGAGTCATCCCCATCCCACAGCTCACAGCTGGGGAACAACCCCAACTCTCTCAGTCTGTCTTCATGCCAGCCCTCTGATCATCTTTGTGGCCCTACTTTGGACCCGTTCCAACAGGTCCGTGTCCTTCTTATCTTGGGGACTCCAGAGCTGGATGCAGTACTCCAGGTGGGGTCTCATGAGAGTGGAGTAGAGGGGGAGAATCACCCCTCTTGACCTGCTGGCCATGCTTTTGATAAAGACATAAAGCCCACTAACCTGTTTTCATTATTTAGTGTCAATTCCTGGTTAGACTCTATCTGACAATACAGATAGTTGTAAACCTACAGACTTCTGACAGATTTCAGGCCGTGTTCGTTATTGGCTAAAATTCATTTTAAGTCTAACCGGCTCTTGGATCCAAACGCACAAAAACACTTGAACATCCTATTTAGACAACACTAAGTCCTACCTTTTGCTAAATCAAACCCCCCAAATTAGGTGTGTGTATTTTCCTACCCCATGCTTGAAGAAAGTCAGGCATCTCAAGGACAGTTAGAAATATCTCCATGTTGAACAAGAAGCTGCTGAAAGATACGTAGTAAACCTTGAAGAAGGGACTGATTTCTCACACGTTTCCAGAATTCAGGAAGGGTAATGAGGATTGCAAGCATTGGGGGCATATCTCCAAAAAGCCTACATGTAATCTTTGAAACAAATGAAATAAAGTAATCTGCAGCTCTACTTGTCTTATCATGTGATAGTTCCAATAATGCCTTGAACTTTCCCCCAGGCAACATTGAGAAATCAGATCAGGCCTGTTTAGCTTGAATTCAAAACGTAACTACAGTGAAAATGCTTTTATCACCAGACTGAGTCTTCTATATATGACAGACTTTGCGTTTATCCAATAACTGGTTAATACATGTTTTACCAACAAGCCTGACAGCAGGGCTTAAAGCCCAAATTTCAATGCGAGTGCCCTAATAACTGTATTTGGAGCCAAGTTGCCTTTGCTACCAAGATCCCTGGGGCTAAAGTTCTCTGTCTTTGGTTGCATCCAATCTCCTCGAGACAGAGAGGGAGTAGGTGAGGAGTTGGAAAATACTGGTTTTAAAGTCTTCTAGAGCCGGCTTTGTCGAGGCTACAACGCAGGTCGATGACTTTCACAGCAAACGGGCTGCTGCAGAAGACATAGGCATTGCCATGATGCCCAGGGGCTCCTATGGCTTTGGCTCTGAAGGCAAGCGGCTGTGATTGCTATACGTACTATTGAGCTCAGCACAAAAAAGTGGTTGCCCACTCTGAGCTCACCTAGGAGAAGCTGTATTCCTCTGTATCTAGCTTCCAAACTGTACGTATTTTAATTAAGTACTTACTTCCCACCTGCTGGGATGGGGCTATTTCCAACTATTTGCATAACATTAATACTGCAGTTGCCTCGAGGTTTCTAGTAGGAAAAAAGATACTCGCTAAACCTACTGAAAGTGGAGCTCCAGAGTTAAGACTGGGCCTTAAAAATCTGCCCCTCTATCCCATTTTAGTATTCTAACTCTTCCATCTCGGTCTAGTCTTCAGTCTCGATATTAGCATTCATTTCTGAACGTAAAAATAATGTAGTGGTTTTATGTCTGTTGTTCCTTTCAGTTCCACAAGATTTCCCTTCATCTTTAGACCATGAAAAAACGTAAGTATGTTACCTTAAATGGTAGAGAACATAAAATAGACAAGCATACTTTTCACCTCCTCACTAAACTGAAACTGCATTTCTTCTCACAAATTGGTTTTCCCAAGCTCTCAATTCATTCTAAAAAGTTCTTCTAATTCCTCTGTTTAGACACCAACCAGAAACACCCACAACATTTCTGAAAATATCACAACACTACAATTCCATATTATTCTGTTCTGTGGTTTGCGACCATGGATTTATATTCAATAGAGATGCTCCTTGACTTATTCAGAGCGACGGCGAGAATCTTTTTACTAAGTGGTTACAGTCAATTAAGAGCTCAACAATGTGTGAAATAGATCACACTGGCAAAAAAATAATATTTATTAGCTTGTGCTTGTCAAAATTAAGTTATACTTGCTTTGCCACCAAAAAGGTGGTTTAAATCAGCAGTTCACAACAAGGTATACAGGTTACAACAAAGCATTAGCACCAGACACCTCATCCCAGGTAAGGCCAAACACAAAGACCAGGCTAATAAATAATACCTGGACTCTGTCAGTTCAGTGCAGAAATAGCTTAAGCGTTTTTTGCACAGTAGTGCCCTGAGGGCCTTTGATAGAGTCAGCCATGTCCACTGGGACACATTATTTCAATCTCAGTGGAAAGTGCTGCCTGGAAAAAAGCAGGTAAAAAAGCAGCACGGCAGCAGCTCTAGAATAGGAGCAGTACGCAGGATAAACAGGAATATAAAGACAAGCGATGGGAAGCCCAAGCCAGAGAGGCATGAGAGATTGTACGCATTTCAAAGTGACGTACACTACCAGAAAAGCTGAGAAATATTAGTTCACATTAGCTCACCTTATTTGCATTATTGGCAGGTTAAAAAAGAGTCACCTGTTACTTGTTAGCCAAGAAACGGTAACTTGTCATGCACCTTAAATGTTTAGTATGGTGTGAATATATCCTAACTATACACATGCAATAAAAACTGAATTTGAATCAATGTAAGAAAGATTGCATGGGTTGTCTGGTACTCACATAGCCCTGCTCATAAAATTAGTGGCAACTTCAAGCACTAACCAGTAAGTCTTTTAAGTCCAGCTTGACTCAATTTTCTTTTCCATGCTCACTTAACTCAGTTGATTATTTAGAAGAGTAAGTCAAGGTTAGTCCGGTGCTTTGAAATGTGGAGTATAAAGTGCAAAGATTTAATTAAATGAACTCCTTTCATGTCAGTATTAAATGAAAGCAACTCACTATCACTGAAGAAGGGATCAGTTCATTTATGGCACGCTAATACAACTACCACCACGAACATTTTTGGCTCCCATTGCTTGAAAATGCATTTTATTTCAGACTCGAAAAGACTAAAAAAAAATAAATAAATACTTACTGACTTCCAATTATGACAGACTTGATCTTTCCCCCTCCTCCAAAAAAATGCCATTAAGAAATTTCTAAGGTGTAGGTTTTAAATGAAAGCATTCTACTAAGAGCCAAGAGGGAAAAATCAAGAAACAAAATATTAAAAAGTAACATCTGTCCCCTTCTTTATTCAATGAATCAGCTCCCAAAGGTTAGTCATCAACCCTATGCTATTCTGCTGGTCTCAGTATTTTAATTTCATTATGTAGTTCAGTTTTCAGTACCAAACCCTCTTAAATATAGAAAACAATGAAACAAAGTTTTGTTAAATCTGCAAAACCTGATTTTTAAAAAAAAATTCTTTTCAGAAACGTGTATAAGAAAACACACACATTAGAATGGCAACTGCAAGATCTGACTTACCGAAGTGTCTGGTAAACAAGAGGGTAAAACATATTAATTAACATGCAGTATGTTTAAAAGTATACATCGTATACTGTTAACATACAGAGATCTGTGGCCTAATCCTTTAATATGTAATTTTCCAGTAGCCTTAATTTTTTAGCAGAAGAAACAGGGAAGAATGAGATATTCTTTCTGCAAATTGTTAATCCCCAGTCTCTGCCAACTTACTTATACTAAAAAAAATAATATATAACGACTCCTGTAATTCCTAGCATTGCACCTTCTCCTTCTATGAAATAGAAAAAAAGTTAAACTTATAAATATAAAAAGAATTACAAATGTACAATTTGAAAATTTCAGCACACCACTATTACATCTGACTACAGGCTACAAGAACCACCTGTACTAATGTTAAAACATACCTGCTTGCATAGGATTTCTATTGTATACACCAGTTCTTTCAACACAATCAGTGAAAATACCTTTCTTGGTCAAACGGAGAATATTTTGCTCTTCTCTCAACTATCTTTCAGGCAGATAGCAAGAGCTCTACTGTCTTTTGCCTCAGAAAGCTACAGTGTAATGGAATAAAAAGCACAGAGGAAATAATCATTTGTTCTGATGGGTTGGATAGTATTTTGTTATTAGTCCATGCTTAATCATGGATCAGTAAAATAGGAAGTATATACTTATATTGAAATAAGTACACAAGTGTAAATTGCTTGCTTCGCTAAAAACTTTGTTTTAGGAAGGTTTGGTTTGTTGCTTTTTTAAGTGCTGTATGCCGCTAAGAAGTAGGCTACACAAGTGTATTAACCAAATGTACAAAAATATTTCTGAAATGACTTTTTCCCTTAAATAAAAATTCTTGACCTGAAATAAATAATTGGTATAGAAGCCAGAATAAGGCTTCTGTTCCTCAAAAGAGTAGGTACTACAGCTTATTGGAAGACTGTTTCAGAGCAAACCACTAATTAACTCTATATGGAGCCAGACACATTTTGAAGTGGGACGATATTACAGACTATCTACAACAGATTTGATTTCATAATCTAATGTTTTCCTTCCAGTCTTACCTTCCTATGAAATGTAATTTATTTTCCAATAGTGAATTAAAAGTGATTTCAGCTAGATGCTGTTCTCCATGCGCACACAATTCTCATGTAAATTTGTGTCATTTATTTTACAGCAATTTTTTTGGTTTATATATAAAACTATGCCTAAAGTTTCTGACAGTTTTTCATAGGAAATGGTACCTGAGCAACAAATTCACTAATATAAGGTGCTACCATAAGGCATTCAAATCAAACTTCTTGAGTATGTATTAATTAACAAGGCCTCTTGAGGTAACTTTGAGAACAGACTGTTGAAGCTTCTACTGTTGTTCTTCTGTTGCTCCAAACTTCAAATGCTTGTGTAAAACAACTGCAAGAGTAAAAGTGACCAAGATCAAGTGACTACAGCTAACATCCAAGACATCTCACAACCAAGATTCAAGGTAGGATATTGAACAGAGCTATTTCAGTCCTGAGAGATGGATGCTGCTGTTAGACTTCACTTCTCCTACTACTCTTTCCTTCCACTGTGGCAAGAAGGCCTCATTAACCCCATACAACGTCAGAGGAACAGATATACAGCACTACAATTGATCTTGTCATTTCTCTCTAGCAAAATTTTAGAATTTGATTACATGCAACCTGACCTCCTTCTGAATTCCTTAGCCAGGAATCCAATAAGCGTGGGTACTGTCCATTTCTCTGTGTAATACCATCTAGAGAAACTCTGCAATACCTTCTACTGCCAACTATATGCTAACAGTTTACAATGTATATATGCCTGAGAAGCACTGCATTCTCCACTGAAAGGCCTGGCTAAAGAATAAATTTCCATAGAAAATTGCAGCAATCCAGAATCTAGTCCTCTAAAAACCTACCACAGTCTCTGGACCTTAGTAAGAACCTGACAAAACAACTCACACCAACAAAGCAAGCCATACTAACACCAGATACAATTTTTATCCCAGATAGGTAAGAAGACTCAAAGACTCCACAAAATTCACAAGGAATTCCCCTGCTGGCATTCTATGGGAAGAATACACGGATGTGACAATAATGAGTGTCAGAGTAAACTTCCTAAGATTGCACCGCTTGCTGTTAAATACACAGAAAGACTCTCACGGGGGGGAAGTCCTAGACTGTAATAACAATGAATAAGTAACTTATAAAACTACAATTTCAAAAATTGTATTTTTTTAAGAAAGAAAAAGAAATATTGTGGAGGCAGCAGCATGCACACAATTAAGTACAGCAAATACATATTTAAACACTAATTTAAAACTGTGAAATCTTCACCATCCAGTGCTTTAAGCAGTGATCCATGTATTTTTCCCAAGTTTCTTCCAAAGAGAACCCACTGTCCCATGAACTAGTCCCACGAAAAGTGAGCAGAATGAAGAAGTGGGATGAAGTTCCAGTACTCTTCCCACTAGAGCATGATGAGGCATTAGAAACCTTGGAGGCATTTTGCCCCTGCTCCAGGCCCATCCAGCCTCTCCCACGTGATGAACTGTCAGGTGAGAATTAGTCTTCTGAAACAGAGCTCTACAAAGGCACTGATGCTCAAGCCCACGGTAATAAAACTCGCACAGTATGTGGAAATTTCACAGGTATCATCTCTTTGCGGTGGATGAATGAAATTTTAAGCTTTGCCTGCTCACGACTCAGGGAGTTGGGATTGTTCAGCCTGGAGAAGAGAAGGCTCCCAGAAGACCTTATAGTGGCCTTCCAGTACCTAAAGGGGGCCTACAGGAAAGATGGGGAGGGACTCTTTATCAGGGAGTGTAGTGATAGGATGCGGGATAATGGTTTTAAACTGAAAGAGGGGAGATTTAGATATCAGAAAGAAATTCTTGACTGTGAGGGTGGTGAGGCACTGGAACAGGATGCCCAGAGAAGTTGTGGACGCCCCATCCCTGGAAGTGTTCAAGGCCAGGCTGGACGCGGCTTTGAGCAACTTCGTGTAGTGGGAGGTGCCCCTGCCCATGGCAGGGGGTTGGAAATAGATGGTCTTTAAGGTCCCTTCCAACCCAAACCATTCTCTATGACTGCGAAGGCCGAGGCAGCCCAGCGCTTCAGGCAGGGCCCGAAACGCTCCCGTGTACCCCCCTGCAGCTTCGCCAGGGCCAGGCAGGCCCTGAGGCGGGGGGACACACAAGCCTTCTCCCCCCGAGCACCACCGCCCCGACCTCCCTGCCCACCCCCGGGGGGAGACGGAGAATGCCTGCCCCCCGCCCCCAGTCCCGACCCCCGACCCGCTGCCCACACGCGTTACCCCGCGGGGGCGTGAAAGCCGCTCACCAGCCCTCGGTCCAGCTCGGCTTGGCCCTTGCCGGCGCCCGCAGGGACCCTGGCGTACTCGGCATAGCGCAGGCCCTCGGAGGACGCCGCCGCTCCTTCCATGATGGAGGGAGGGGAAGAGGAAAGCGCTACGGGTCGGCCGGAGCGACAAAACAGTTGGAAGGACGGGCTCTGTCGCGCCTCCCTTCGCCGGTCCTCCGTGAGGCGGGAGGAGGCGGGGACGGCCCCGGCCCCGGCGCCGTGGGCGGCCGGGACCTGCTAGCGACGGGGCTCGGCCCTCACCTCCTCCTATCGCCCCATGGCCGGCCTTCGCCCTCACCTCCTACCGCCCCATGGCCGCCCTCGCTCACAGCTTTGGAGGACCCCGGCTTTGCCGCCGAAGTCTCCCCCTCCTCGGTAGCTCTGAGGGAGGGCGGCCGGGCGGGAGGCTCATGGCGCCATGACGGCGGGGAAGGAGGCAGTCACTGAGGGGTGCCCTCCCCAGCCCGCCACCGGCTCAGCGCCGGGTGGTTGTCCCCAGATGAAGGGACAACACCGGTTCTTCACCCGGTGTGGGAGAGCCGATCGACGCACCGAGTCGAGATATTTGTTTTTATTTCAGTTCTGCAGAGTGAGGTGCCGGGCATTTAACAACGGCCTGCACCCCTCACGCTTCAGATCGCCCAATATTTATAACGATAAAATACAGGTCAGTCATGATTCATTTACCACTCCTAACTATATATATATGCATCTAAGCTCATGCTTAAAACATTTAGGGAGGTTACCTGATTAGAATGCTCATTATTCACAAAGGGATGTGTGTTTTATCACTGTAATTATGCACAGTTAATTTGGGATGTACTCTTGGCTTGACTTTGGTCCAGAAGTTCTATTTTTGCTATCTTAATGTCTAAGTCAAGAACTGCAAAAGAACACATAAAGCACGTTTTTTTCATTTCACACCCTATCAAGATTAGGTACCTTCTATGATGCCTCAACCATGTCCCAGCCTAAACTTCTCGCTAAACTTTTATTTTTTAGACAAAGAGAGGCTGAGGACTGGTGTTTCCTCTGTTTATCCTGAGTGGTTTGAGGAGCAGGGAGGCTGGAGGTGTCTGCTTGTTCTAAATCCCAAGACAGCCAAGAAAGAAAGGTACAGGGGCAGATGAATGGATGAGAGGTAATTTATGCATAAAAAATAAGAAGTAGGAGAAAACACTTGGGAGAAGGAAACAGCACACAGAAATGTTTCATGTCCATCTTCAGAAAGAATATGGGATTTTAGAAGGAGGAAAGCATACGTAAAGGAAAGGATAAAGCAAAATTGATCTAGGGGAAAAAAAAAAACCAAACCCACTAAAAATGGGTTTTAATATTTATATTTTTGCACCTTAGTTGATGTCTGTGTATATTTCAGTATATTTGTATTTTGATTTCCGGAAAATGCTGACAGGCTCATAGTTCATCCTTCTGAAATTCTTCTTCAAGCGATACCTTATATGCAGAAGTTGTCGATCACCATTAGTCCTGTATCACAAAATGGAAAATGCTCCATCTCTTTTCAGTACAGCAGCGTAGCAGCTCCTCTTTTGCCCTTATGCTGGTTTTCCTTCTCTGCTACCTGGTAGTACTGGCAATGGAATTAAATGATCTGCAGGTTGCTAATTGGTGTGACTCAACAAAAAGAATTACTCTTCCTATCTCCTACAATTGTTATTCTGAGGCATCGTTCTGATCACATACCATGGTTTTGTATATCTGATTGATACTCATCAGTCCTATAAGGCTGAAAGGCAACTGCTTTAAGTCATCTCTAAGTATCTTTTTGAAGTACAGCTGTTATTATCCATAAAGGTGAGTTGACCGTATATAGTATTTCATTAGACAGATGTATAAATTTAACTTTCTACAGCACAGAAGTCATTGGAAGTTGTATGATGATCCATTTGGGAAGAAATACATGCCTTTTTACTTCTTTATTGAGCATATAACATACAATCATATATGATTAATTTTTTTAACCTTCAGTGGAATTGAATTTCTTTTAAAGCCCATTTTAAAATCAATAAAAATGACGCCAACTAATCATTATTTGTTCACTGATTTGCATACAAGTAATGCAGAATAGCTTGCCACTTACTACTCTTTTGATTAGCAAACTCAGTTTAAAAAATAATAAATTGGAAGTATTTTTCTTTCCTTGATTTTCCTCTTCTACATTTTATTGCAACTTGTTTAAAAAAATTTAGGTCTCTTCTGGTGACATAATGCTATTTCTTAAAAGATAATCAGCCATAAGAGAAAAAGACATCATATTTGTTTTGGGGAGAAAACTGAAATGGCAGGAAATAAAAAGAAGCCAAACAAATAAGACCAGGAGAAAATAAGAGGCGAATCAATGAAGTGAAAGACTGCAGAAAATAGTATCTGTTTTTTCCAGCTTCTGCGATATTTACTGTGATATTACTCATAAATGTAGCATTTTTGAGTGCAATGGGACAGTAAAGTGAATGAGAGTTACTCATTTTAGCCACCATATGTGTTTGTCCAGACAAATGTAGGAAATACACATGGGTGGCTCTAAACAAGAATAGTTGCATTGTTTTGAAAAACTTGAAAGATTCAGTGGACAAAAATCAGCAGAACATTAACAATGATGAATTTTAATAGCGCTTTGCAATTCTGGACCACCAAAACCCAAAGTAGTTTATAATTTATCTTAATATCCAGGTAAATAACCATAATTTACAAAATTTACCTAGCTGTTACAACATAAAATCCATGTGAAATACAGGAGAGTGAGGAATCCCAAATGTTTTACTGGCTTTTGGCCAACTTGTCCACCAGGAATTATTTGCTTCACCGCCTTCCCTGGTATCAAGGTGAGGCTGAACAACCTGTATTTCCCCAGATCCTCCTTCTTGTATGTTCCGATAGTGCCTCTATATTCTTCCCAGGTCACCTGCTCCTGCTCCCGCCTCTTGTACACTTCCTTTTTATATTTGAGTTTAGCCAAGAGCAGCATGTTCATCCACGCAGGCTTCCTGCCACTCTTGTTGGATTTCCTGCTGTCGGGATGGACTGTTCTTAAGCCTTTAGGTAGGGTACCCTGGAAATCAAATGACTCTTCTGAACTCCTTTTCAGTACTATATCGCATGGGATCCTTCCAGGCTGATCCCTGAGACACATCAAAGTCTGCTCTCATTAAGTCCAAGGTTGTGATTCTGCCATTTTGCCCTAATTCTACTCTCTGATGGTCACCGCAGCCAAGTTCTTCCCATTTGTAAGTATAAGATCCAGAAGAGCACCTCTCCTTGTCAGCTCCTTGATGACCTTTGCAAGGAAGTTACCATCAATGCACTCAGGAAACATGTCATTGCAAGGGTAGCAAAATTTGGCCTTTAAAGACACTGGGTCATCTTGTGGTCCATTCAAATACATCTAGGCAAGCTCTGAGATGGAAAGCAGTGCTCTGAATGTCTTCTTCATCTCACCAGCTATGCTAATACACCTACTTTCTGGATTAAGTAGAGCAAACCAGATAATCCACACAAGGAAAATCCATCGTTTTCTCAGAGTGAAAGACCGTAGGTTGTTTCCCTTGGAAGCAAGGAGGGGAGGAGTGAAAGCAGCTGGGTCTTTGGTTGCGGTTCCCTCCCCAAGCTCCTCTCAGCATGGCACAGCTGTGTGCTACGCTATGCACAGGATGGTGCTGGTAGAGACAATCTGTCCATTACTATTTTAATTTAATCCTAAACACTGGTATGTTCCAGCATATTGTCACTATTAATGTGTAGCAATATTGTCCATATTTGTTGTGCCATTTAAGTTAATTGTCTGCCTACTTTTCCTGTAAATGACTTTCCTAAACAGTCTGTGCTACAGTATCCCATGTTGCAGTCAGGATCAATGCTGGGAAGAGTCTCTGTCAAGAATGAAGGAGAATCTAGAAACAGACACCAGATTAAAGCTTGTGAAATTGGTAGCGAGGAGGGGGGAGGCTTTTGGGTTTACTCTTTACCACTGAGAATTTCCAAAGTACCTGTAAGTGTAGCACCTGACCAGTGACATTAGAATGGCAGAGACTAAAGTTGCATGCCAAAGATTAAAGTTTCTGAGGTCAGGCAGAGAAGAGAGTATAATTGAGAGTTATCAAGGAAATCATAAGGCGTATCGTATAAAATTGGTAGAGTCAGTACTTGAGCCTTGCTGAATTGTCATGTGCATACAAATGAATAAAGAATAAATCTTCCCAGCCACTGCACCAGGATTAGAGGTTGGAAGAGTTCATCGCTCCTGAAAGCATTTGTATGTTTCTGTAATTATCACAATATACTATACAAGCAAAAAGAGGCATGAGCTGTGGACTTCTACTGATTTCTTTAAGTAACATATTCTGAAACATTAAACAATAAAGAATGTAATGTTCTTTCTAGATACTATAATAATTGTCTGTATGACACCTTTGGTTGACTAGGTACCACAGGGCAGTATATTATACAAAATCCTAAGCTGGAACTAATCATGGCCTTCAGGAATTACAAGAGTACAATTCTTCCTTGGAGAAGATGGTACATACAGCAAAAGGCTCACATATCTCTTGTGAATAAGAGTGTTGAAATAATTTATGTGCAAGTCAATCTCCTCTGCTTTAAAAACTGTTAAGAATAAGATATATTCAGGAATTTTGCAAATACTATTTTAATACTGTCAGACTTCTCAAGGACTTTTTCCTTCTGGTCACAATGCTGGAGCAATAGCTGTAAGAGTTCTTTGTTTCTGATAGCATTTGTGTAGTTTACCAGTTAATTTTGCCATTTCCAATAGATTTGTTGCAGGCATTTTTAATGGTATAAAACATTCTTTTGTAGTCCTGATTGTTTTTATAACACCAGACCTTTAAAATAGGCCTGCTTTATTATTTAGTATTATTTATATAGCAATATAGATATGCATAGCACTCTTCAGGCATAAGAATACTCCTAAAATGTAGCAATAATTTTCAGGCACTACTTCAGGACCTCAATATAGCAAGTTCTGGACATCAGGTCAATTACATTTTCAATCTCCACTTCCTTTTACTGAAGTAGTATTAGCTAAAGGAGAGGTGGACCTGCTCTAATGCTGAAGGATACAAAGAATGCAAGGGTCAATTTTCTTTTAGAGAGTGGAAGATGATAGTTTTTGACAGGTACCATCAATTTCAGCTTTTTGCAATAAAATGGGAAGTGTGTGCAGCATTTTACATCTCCTAAATAGATTACCCAACACAGACACACACACGCACTTGTCAAAGCTAATGGCATTCTTTCTGCTGAGCCTGACAAATTCCAGTCCTAAATCTAAACAAGAATAAATCTTGGTGAAATGTTGACATTTCACCCTCCTCCTGGGGCTACCTCTCCAGGGAGCAGAGAAATTTCTCTTGTCCTGAGAGAAATTTCTCTTGTCCAGAGAGTTACATCCTGAGCTGTAACGATTAGTGCTATCAGCCCTGTGGAACGCACTGTCCGCACAGCAGAGCAATCTTGCTCCTAACAAAACATTTTCTGTGAACTGCACAAAACTAAAAAGTGATACTACAGCATTCACTCATATTAACATTCTGTGGGTTTGGTCTACAGTGAACTCGGATATTTTGCTTGCCATAAGCGTGTTTCAGGTTAAGTATTTTAAAAGTCAAGATGAACATTACTTGTTGTCGTCCAGTTTAAGGTTTTCTGTTCACAACTAACTGTACAGCAAGCTAGGGTACTCAGCCAGAAAAACCTGGGTAAAGTAAAATGCATCTTTAAAAATTCAATCTTTAATTTGCCATCATGGTATAAAAACACTATATGCAGTGCTGATTATAGATATGCTTCTAGGTATATTTGCCATCCCTTGACATTGCCCTAAAATACAGGGAGGTGTTTCCAATGATCAGTTACACGCTACATGCTCTGTAGCGTATTCACCTGTGTGCCTTACCTACTTAGCCTAAATATCCAGGGGAAAAAACTAAGCATGCGAGCCATTAAGCATCATACTTAGCTGTAGGACTAAGTATTTTAGCTGACGACAAAGGAAAAAGCAGTTCTCCAGCCATCAAGGCCTTCCGATACCATTTGCTGGCTCCTGGGAAAAAGAGAGAGTGGGCTGTAGGAAAGCTAGCCTGTCCTGGCTGTCTTTCTCAAAAGTCTCCTGCAGTTTGATGCTTTTCATCCGGCTTTAGGCTTCTAGAAAATCTCAGCTTTTAATGAAAAGTTTCCCTGGTTGTGGAAAAAACTTAAAAATGCAGAACCTTGAAATCCATAAACCAACAGTGCAAGAATGAAGAATGAACAGGTGTTTTCAGGGAAGGAAAGGGGACATTACATTGTTTTAAATACTTTTTTTTTTTTTTTAAATACTATTTCTTTCGTAGAAAAGAGTTTTATCCCATCTGACATTCCCAAACAAAGGATGAGGTGGCTGACCAGGATTCTGAGTATCCTTTATAGTGAGAAAGGATCGCTGATATCTGTCATTTTTGATATAGTTCATGGTGCTGCTGAGTTGGAAATGAACGTTCAATACAGAATGTTCCTCTACAGATGTTATTCTATTATTGTAATTTCATGAAAAACACAGGTGAGGGAGGGAATACGGTGATTCTTAATATTTCACATATCCACTGAAGGATTTTCTCAAAGCAAAAGATCATTTTCTATCTTTCTATCTATCTCCCACAAAATAGAAAAAAAAAAAAAGATTGTTAATAGCTGGAGGCAATAGAGCTTTACAGGCAAAAATGCTTTATTTTGACAGATGAATTTTCTCACTCCTTTTCTTGTTTTCTCCCCTGTTCCACTGGCGGGGAAGGAGGGAGCCACCAGGTGTGTGGGTGCCTGCCTGCTAGCAAGGGTCAATGCACCACAGCATCAGACCCAGTCATGGATGTAAAACAACAATAAACATAAACTGTTGGATAGAATAGGCAGCCAATATTTGGTGGGCCTAGAAAAATATAACTTCTGAGTTAAAATTCTTATGGAGGATTTGGGAAAGGTTGAGATTTGATGAGGGTGTGCATGTTTCAGGAGGCTGAATACATTTGCATTCTGATACTTAGGAAGCACAGACCCTCTAGCATCTATTTAGCATTTGCAGTGCTAAAAAAATAGGGCCGGAGACTGAGCCTTTGTCCCCAGATATTTTGGGGGATATTTCAGGTCAATGTGTCTGAAGCAATATGAGGAATGGGTTGCAGCCCATCAAAGTTGTGTTTTAGTAGCATGAGACTGAAGGGCTGATGAATGACGTACTGTGGAATATGACACAGAGGTCCATTGGATGTCTGTGAGATGCAGAGATTTCTGGGACACTGTTGGAGAGCTGTTTAGGATAGATGAAACTAAACCTGGTGCAGTCATATCCATTCTGACTTCCTGGAGGTCACGTCTGGCATGAACCATCCTCAGAGCCAGCCCTGGATGTTGTTGTCCTGGAGAGAGTTAGTTTAGATTGTCCAAAATAGAGCTAAGAAACAAACTATCATTAAAGCAATGTAAGCGATTGAGCTTCTAGTGCTTGAGTTCATTTTACATCCCTCTTTTTTGAGCAGTACATATGTAAACTACTTAGATTATACAGTTGCTATTTGCAGCCAAAACTTTCTAAATTTCAACAGGAAACAGATATTAGATCTGAATTTTACATGACAATGTGGGATTGAAGATACAGCAGCATTGGCCACATTAATTATAATAAATCTTTGTAATTAAATTTGGGTTATTAAGACATCAATCTGCACGAGTTAAGAAGAATCCAGATGTCGAAGCTGGATTTTTACCAAAGAGGGTGCCTGTAGGCACAGCAGTTATCCCATAAATCTTTGCAGTCCTCAGATATGGCTTTGCTATCATTTTGTGCTGCCTCTAGTCTCTCTACACCTCATGTACTTACCCTGCAGTCCTATGTAAGGGACTAAGCTTGATGCTTATGTTCATTTGCCAGCCCTTTGTACATAAAATATATATATTTGTGAAGCGGAGGGGGAACATGGGTTAAGAGATCTTCCCCAGGAAGCCTTTAGCTGTGCCTGGCAGCTCACATGAAGCAGGACAGCAAGCCTCGAGCCTTCTGGCCTACCTGAACACCTTCTTGGACAACTTAAGGGATGTCTCAGATTGTCAAGTGCCGTGCATTTGACGTCTGGTAAGAACCCACTATCCAGGACAAAATGTCTGTGTTCTCTGCAGAGTCCAGAGGTAAAGAACAAGCCCACACAACTGCTTCAAGGCTGTGAGGCCCTTTGCTCTTTTAGCAATTCCTGAAGACATCTGGCAGAGGAGACACTTTCTCCCAGACCAACCTGAAACAGCCTTAAACAAGAAACCTGCCTATGTTGGCTATCGGCAATATCAAGGGTTGCCTTGGAGCTATGGCCCAGCAGTGTCTTACAGACTAGATGTATTGCTTTGCCCACAACATACAGCTTTAAACAACACGGCGCAAAGAGGGCTGTAGTCTATGTTTATTTTCTGCTCTGGCCTCTTGGGCAGTTTCCCAACCGAGACAGGGGCTGTGTGAGCAAGCACTTTGATTAATGCCCCAGGCAGCTAAAAGGCAACTAGCATCCACCCCCTCCCCTGCCACAACCCTCCCCCCACCCCGAACCAGATGCTTAAGAAAAGTCTCCAGAGACCAGTTCTTCCCCTAAGAAACCAAAAAGACAAACTACTGCCAACCTGGAACGGCTTCTGCATATGTCTCAATGCATGCCGCATCATTATCTCAAAAGAGATTGGGATTAGAGAGATCAGGGCTTGGCAGAAGGTAGGGGAGGGTTTCTGAGTGGCTTCTGCTATCTGTCTCCAAGAAGTGCCCATACTGGACTCTCCTACAGTGTTCCTCTGTGTTCATAGACCAGGCTAGTCCCATCACTGCCCAGAAGCAAGACAGTTCTGGGAAGGGTGCAAGGGACGATCCACCAGCTCCTCCCTTTGCAACATACAGCCATTGCACTCCAGAGTCTGTGTACAAACAAAGATCATCCCTACTGCAGAGCATGTTAGGAGGGACAGTGGGAGGGAAAGACCATTGATGCTGCCTTCACTGGGCAGCTCTAGGAGATACGTGCTGCTGGATGTGGCAGATCTGGGAGGTGTGCTGCTGGTGACAGGGTACCATAGAGTACCTCGAGGAGCATCACAAATCCCAGGCAGTCTGTGGGTCTCCATGTGGCATTTCATCTTGCCACTTTCCCAGCGTGTGTGGGGTGTGCTGTAAGACCTAGAGAATCTGGACAGTCAGGAAACCTGGCCACAAAAGCATCCCTTCAGCAGTATGGTTTTAGTGCAGCTGGTAGAGCAGCTGAGGACAAAAAGTCACAGGGTCTGCAGGTGTACAGCTGAATTTCCCTAGCTCTGCTGCATAAAGCTTGAGTAGCATTACTAGTTCTTTTTTTCTTGGCTTAGGAGCTGCCAAACGTTTATTTAACTAGTGGTATTAAGAATGTTGCTGGTTTTCCCCAGCCCGGCAGATGCCGCAGTACCAAATCCCATAGATACACTACCACTGCTCAGATGTGTTCACTGAAGGGATCTGCATTTTCACAGAGGATCATGTATTTGTCCTCTGTTCATCAGGTAGAATTAGGAAAGTCAAAGTAAAAAAGTTTTCTGATTGTGCAGAATTGAGAGGCAGAACTGGAGTTGTGCAGGACCATTGCTTTAGGATTTACCGAGGGTTAGTTTTTAGTTTCGCTTTCATCTTTCTTTGTACACTCCTGCAAAATAGAAACTAGGAAACCCCCTAGAGTTATTCCCCTCTCTCATCAGCAAATGTGAAGTGCTGGGGTAAAAAATTGCCAGACCTCGAGGTCTTTCAGCCAGACCCCAGTGTGATTATGCTGAAGCAGTCTATTCCGAGACTGCACGAAGTATTGTTGACTGTTTTATTAGTACAGATCAGGTTTCCTGTCACCCCCGTGACTCCAGTCTGATGGGGTGTTGGGGTTGAGATGATCAAACTCAGCTTCAGCTGGAGGATGACTCAGAAAGCAGTGTGTGCATTTGCATGTCTTACAGCTGAGAGTCCAGTCAGGGGTGGGTCTTACAGAGAATTGAAACCAATTAAATTGAAAATGAAACCAGATAAGAACTCTTTCCCTAGCCGCAATACTCCTTTCTGACAAGGCAAGGTACTCCCAAAGCAATGTCTGGCGTCGGAGGATGGAGGGAAGGCAGCAGGTACAGGACGACTGCTGCATCCGGTACCCCATTTTCATCTCAGGGTTACCTCTGGGATGGCAACAATAAAAGAGAGGAGGCTGAAAACCCTCAGAAGCTGACAACATCTGAAGAGGAGCAAAGTGGCCAAGCATCAGTCTACCAACAACAGCAAGAGCAGTAGTAAGTAGCAAGGAGCCTGGCTGAGATGGTGTTGCGTGTATCGGGTGCCTGTTCTCCACCTTACGCAAGGTGTGCACTTTCAAAGGCAGAAATACTTTATACAGAGCTTGTGAATGGGATTGGGCACACAAGCAGCTTGTCCTCGTCCTCTCAGAGCCACCTGAGGTCAGCCTGAATCACAGAATCATAGAATCATAGAATGGGTCAGGTTAGAAGGAACTTTAAAGATCCTCTAGTTCCAACCCCCCTGCCATGGGCAGGGACACCTCCCACTAGACCAGGTTGCCAAAAGCCCCATCCAGCCTACCTATGAACGACTCTTCCTCCATGGGACCCAAGTTGTTCTGGGAGGCTTTGTGGTGACACGGCTTACACCTCGAGCAATAGCAGCGGCCGGTTCTGTGCGTTTGATATTGCCGTACGTAGCATCGTTTTCTTGCCATCGGTTTTCAAAGTGAAATTTCAGATCTAGTTCTAGCTCCCTGTCTTCTGTCTCCTAATATTTCATCTTGGAAAGTAAAAATTCTTCCAGTGGCTTAAGAGATGGATGTAGGCAGAGATGGCTATATTCCAGCACTGATCTGAATGCAGTCCAGGACACAGAACGGCTTCCAACAACTTCATGCTGACAAAAGTAAAGCCAAAGCTTCAGCACTCAGTTTCATTTTAGGCTTTCTTGAGATCTATGCTCGGTCCACCTCTGGTTTTCCAGTGGCAATTAGATAGCTTGTATTCTTGTACAGAATAGAAACTGACAGTAGTGTGTGTGTATTTTATGTGCATGTGTTTAATACATACATGCTTATCTGACCAAAGCAAATTGTTTACAGTCTGCTTCCCCAGATGTGCTTTTCTGGAGCTGTTAGTAACCATGCATGTAATGCTATTATTATTGTATGCTGGGGTTTCTTAGCTTGCCTTTTCCCCCCCTCTGCCCCGCCCCTGCTTTTCAAAGTGCAGCTGAGGGAAACGGAACGCTGTTTCAGTTTCCTTTCCCTTCTTTCTGGATGAAGAAGGTGGAGCCACGCTGTGAAAGCGGTGGCAGGCTGCTGTCACAAGCAGCAATCAGCAGCTTTCCATTGTAACCCATGAACACTTGCCTACTAGGTAGTAATGATACTGGGACTATTGAGAGCTGGGTAGCTTTGTAACCTGACAGCACTTTAATGACAGACTTTCAGGAGAGCAAACAACCATTCCTGAGTTACAGTCTATGTTTATTTTCTGCCGTTTCCAAATGTGAAAAACCCTCTGTCTTGCCTGCCCTCACACTGGCATATATACACAGTACGGTGAGAGCAGCCCTAGTTGGCTTACGTATTTGTGCTATGTGCATTTTTTTGCCTTTTTTTTTTTTTTTGAGGGGAGAATAGTGGGAGTTTTCCCATTGGTATCGTCTTTGCCCGGATTTAGTCTGGGATACAAACCCCCTGGTATAGGTTAGGTAAATATTTAATGAGTTGGTTGACCTGAGCCCCGTGCAGAATTTAAGGCTAGAGCAAATATATCCACACTGATTCTGACCAGAGGTGGGATCCCCCTTAAAACTCGGTAAGCTTTTGGGGAACAATAATTTAAAGCTCTGTTCCCTTTTTCATCTTTATTTGCAGAGAGAAAGCTGTTGTGCATCTACTGCAAGGACTTTGCGCTTAATATTTTTTGCTACGTGATATGAAAGATTCTCTGTCTTCACAAAGTTGTAACAAAGAATTGTTTTTTAAACCTGGAGTGTACACGTTAAAGTCTGCCGTAGTGTGTAGTTAATGAGAAGGAGCAATGAGGGAAAGGCAGGTTCAAACAAACCATGTAATATAAGTGGGGAATAAATAGTCAAAAAAAGAAGTGAACAAAACTGAGGTTTTCTCCCTTCGCTGGAGGAGGGGGATGCTAGCCATCAGTTTGAAGGAGATGAAGCCGTTTAAACTGTGATTTCCTTAACTAACCCCGATTAAAGTGGTAGAAGGTATCTGAAATGTTGAAATGCTGAAGCAGACAAGGGGAGGTTTTTATTCTTAAAATCAGCATTAACTGTTACATTCATTGTTATATCTTTGTTCTGTTACTTCAAGTTACCTTGCAAGAAAGGTCTTGGATTAAGATACATTTCAGCAATGATAAAGCTGACTCAGCCTTTTGCCCTTCAAGCCTTTTGAAGGTGATCCTTAAAACTAAAATACTAGGATACCCTCAGAATAGCCCAGGTTTTCCGGCTCTGGGATAACCAAGGGTTGAACAGAGTGGTTTGAGAGGTAAAGCCATAGGCTGTCAGTAGAAGAAAAAATGCACAGATTAGCATTAATCTAGAAGGTTTTCTGGAATATGCATAGCAGAGGGAACATGAGGAGCCCAAGTAGGATACCTCTGTGCCAAGAAGTGGCTCTATTCCAACTTGTGTGCTGCTTGCTGTTTTCTGGAAACAGCCAGGATATGGTTTTGCTGCCAGCAAAGTGGGAGTCGGAATCTCTGTTGAAGCCTCTAAGGATGTGTGTGGGTTGTTTCCACGCAAACTCTCAGTCTTTGGGCTGTGCTTCAGAGCCATTGGGAGTGGGAAAACACCTTAGCAGCACCTTAGGGTGGGATGAGGTGACTTTTCAGGTAGACTGGACACATGAAATATGTGTGGGATGTGGCATGTTGGAGTCTCATCCAGTAGTCGATATTCAAACTTGACTATTAAAAAGTACAAGGTGGGCAACTGGTCTTAGAGGGTATTTTTTCTCTTGCTTTGGAAAAGCCCTTATATGATATGTCAAGGCTGAGAAATGATCCTAATTAAGTTAAGAAAAATACTTGTTCAAATGCAAAATTGAAATGAAACTTTGTACATCCCTCTCCAGTTCGATATAGATGTGGTTTCGGGCTGTGGAGAAAAAATCACCAGGATGACAAGTGCTTGAAGCTGCTTATAATAATAAGCCTGCATTTAAGTTACTTCACTTTGTCTGCTAAGTGCCATGAAATTAACTTGTAGAAAGTGAATTCCCAAATTGCCCCGTTCATGTCTATTCGGAAACAAAAGTCTGTGCAGAAGAAAGGATTGAGGAAAGTGGGGAAATTAAAGGCTGAACTATAACTACTGCCTGAAAAAGAAAATGCTGCCCCCATTCAGCAGTCTGTCCTTGGTGCCCTTAAAGCTGGAAAGAATAATATTGGTTCTGGTAAAATCCATTAAAAAAAAATCAAATTCAAAATAATAAAAAGTGAAGATATATTGTTGCACAGCTGGTAACAGTCCCTCATCATTTTCTGTGAAAGGAGAGCAGAGTTACTAGAGTGCTTGACTCATGAAATTGTATTCTTTGACTGCCGGAGCCAAATCCATCAGGGCTTTCTTTCCTTCCTTTTCCAATCTTCATTCTGAATTTTAAAAAAATAAAATATATCTATAGTGTTGAAAGACCTCTCGATCTTTTGCTAGTAGAGTATACTTAGCAGTTCTTCTGAAAATTTTATTTTCTTTCACGGTCCGAAATTTCTTTTTAAAAACACCAAATTAGTCTATGAAACTGGAGGCAGGTGCGTAGCAAAATGCTTGTGTCGCCCACTGCCCTGCCACTGGTGGGAGTGCTAGAAGGGTAATTATGGACAATCTGTTTAGAGTTGAGCTCTGCATTTGCTGCGCAGGAGAAATCTCACAACTCTCTGTCTTTCAGGCTGGTGTACTGATCTTTACAGCCCAGTGGGGCGATTCGGACATGCCCACCTTTGCCGTGGTCAGTAGCTAGCCTTGTGTTCAGACAAGTGGTTGGTGGCAGGGTCTATGTAAGAGGATACCTATGAAGTTAGATTTCTGTGAGTCTGGGTGATGGGGGTTTCTGTGTTCCTCATCATGTGTGTGTGGGGAAGGAAGTCCTTCTAACTCCTGTATTAGGTGGCTTTCAAAGAAGAGATTGATTTGCACAAGCCCTGACATGTTCCCTTGGTGCACAACTTGATGAGGAGCTGTGGTGAGATGATGAATAAGGAACATACGTGAGGATACTGTGTTTGGGCAGGGGCAATAAGAGGACAACAAATACTGTGGTGCAGAGGAGGAGGAAGAGGAAATATATTGTTGAAAAGAAAGTGGGGGAAGCAGAGATGAACGTGCCACTAGCTGAAGTCTTAATCTTCATGTGATACAGCGTCTGACCTGCCCAGCTCCCTGGGTGTGCTGGCAAGTCTGAGTTGCAACACACGGACACCTCTGTGGGGGGTAGCTCAGATGAGTGCTGGTGTTGCTAAGCCCAGTGTCTGGCCTGCCCACGTATGGATGCTCTGCGCTCCTCATGGCCAGTGACTACCAGGTGCTCCAGCTGGCTCTGGCACGCTTGCTGCATCCCTGGCACTGTGCTGAGGTAACTGAGATGCTTTGGGACCTGGGGACAGCATAAACATGGCCACATCGGACTTCATAGACTTTGGGTCCTATGTTGATCTGCCACACTGCCAGAGCAAACTCTCTCCCATTGGTGTAGTCTGCTCACGAGCGTCTGCTGACTAACGGCATGTTAGTGTTTCCAGGGAAGAGAGAAAGCTGTGCTGCAGGCCGAGTTTGTGCTGAGAGCTATCCCTTGCGTCCCTAATTTGATACGTCACTGTGACAATTTCCTTGGAGCTTTAGAGGGTGGTTAAGATCGTCTTCCAGCACCGATGTGTTCACTGCACCAAGTGGGGTGCTGGTGGAAGCACCTGCCCTTCTTTCCACTGTGCTATCGTGTGCTGAGCCCAAACTAACCTGGTGAATCTGAGCGCCGTCTTAACTCCTGGAAATTTAGTTTTGAGTTTTAGTTTTACTCTTTGGACCAAATTTTAACTTCAGGAATTTCTCTACAAGTTTGTGGGTACTGGAGAACTGAGATTTGAGTGCCAACAGCAGAACTGCAGGTCTGCTGCTTTCCTGCTTGTTTCTGACTCATACCTTGTCCTGGGCCTCTCTCTGCTGCTCTTTTCCTTCTCGTTCTTTCCCTGTGCAAGTTCACTTCTGCAGGATTTAACTCCTTGTTTTATCCTGCAGCCTCACTATGGCAAAAATGTTGGCCGTTTTAATGAAAGCTTTAGCTAACCAGAGGGACCAGATACAGAAGTGAGTTACCCTGGCTTAATAAGCTTCCAGACATCAGCTGAACTGTGGTAATTAAGTGCACTCCTAGCCTGTGGCAAACACAGGACAAAATCCATGAACGCAGACTTTTGATGATAAACATTTTCTGCTAATGCAGTTTATTTTCTGCCTCTCGTGTTAAGAGCCCACTCGCAGCTAGGATGAATCAGGCAGTGTATAATGTTAAGCCCCAGTAATTCACTTTTGTCTCTGAGCTGTAAACTGGTAAGATCCTGCCGCTGATAAAGATGGAAAGCCAGAGCCCCAGAGCTGCACGCAAGGTTTGTATACCCTCGCAGAGCTCTGCTCGTGGCACCGCCGGGGCACAGAGCATATTGCTCGACTGAGGTCTAGAACTGTGGCTGTCGGTTATTGTTAGCATCTGGCTGCGTGTGCACTGCGAAATGGGGATACCTACAGGACAGTTGTCTGCTCACTGGGATTTGGCATCTTGTAGCCCTCTGATTTGGCAGCCTCTGTGGTGCTCAGCAGCATATGGCTGCTCCATCAGGCGTGGGAGCCGTGGTGGAAACAATACTTTGTGGTGGCGTGGACGTGACTGCTCCTAAAACAATTCCTGATAACTGGATGCAAAGTTCAACTTAGTATATATTTGAAGGAGATTCAACAATTGTCTTTGGCAGTTTGGTCCCTCATCTCTTTTAAATTCAGTCTTAACATATTACCGAATGCAGTATTTCACCTGTAGTCCTTTCACCTTAAGTCCTTCCTCCAGACAGAACCTGCCTAGTTCTTTTCCCCAGGCTTCAGTTATTTGTGTTGTTCTCCAACTACGCTCTCCTTGGTTTCTGTCTCTTACAGAGAGCACATTGCCCAGCAGAGCAAAATATTTAGCTTTCAGCTTTGTGGCATTCATGTACCGATGCACTCGCAGTATAAAACACAGTGGAACTGGAAATAGTTTATAACAGCCATTACTTTTGTAACTCTTTAAACTATTTCACACTTCATTTGGAAGGCTTCCCAGTGGTAGATGGCTGGAGCAGGCTTGAGGAAAAACTGAAGGGCACAGCTCTGCAAAAAACGTCACTGATGAATGGCAGTTCTCGGGTGTTTCTTTAGTTTTAGAAATAAACTATTTTATACAAACAAAAAAGAATGCAGAACAAAGGTTTCTATGGTCTGTACCCTGAAAGCATTGGAAAGGTGTCCTTGAGCAGTGCTAGTTAGATGAGCAGAGTTACACACGGGCTTAAGAATTTAAGATTGGAGACATGGTGTTCTCTGTGTTGCTGATCATTCAAACTGTAAACTGTCTTTGCAGATTTTTCTATGACTCTACCGCATGTTTCTCCTGAATGAAATGTTTCTGTATCTATCTATTTATATATATTGTTACATATTGTATATTTATCTTCCCACTACTACGGTATTTGATGTCTATCTGTTTGAAAGTCACGTGAGGTTGCTTTTTGGTTTTATTTCAATACAGATACATTCTCTTATTGGGTTATAACTTTCATACTCTCGTTAATATCTGCTAAGTCTGTGTAATTAGTCAATACATTCCCATTTTCTGCAGAGAAAATAAACCAAAATAAGGTCTCATCAAGATTAATATGATCTATAAAGGTAGAAGACTATTCGTTTCTCTATTTTGAAGAGCTATAACCCGGGTAAGATATTCTCCCCTTCCCCACCCCCCCCCCCACTCCTCCAGTGACTTCTGTGTTTTTATTTATAAAACAACCATACCGCAAAGATAGACTTAAGTCATATAACAATTAAGAGTCATTATTAGGGAACCTGAAAAGTTAAATTCTTTATAATCTTTTCTGGTTGTGGATTTTGAAGCACTTCATATATTGGTATAAAGTACAAAAAGTCTGCACATCATTGATAGCTTCAAATCTTCACATTTCCTTAATTGCTACCCAGGTAAGTAGGATAATTTGCTCCAGACTTATGGCTACTGTGGCAACTCAGAAACTGACTGGAATATTAAACTGACAGGCTGTAGCTGGTTTTATAGGCTTTACTGGATCAGAGGTTTTGTCTGAACAAAGAAATGACGTGCAATATCCTGCAAACTGGCTAAAACACAAGGTGAAAGCTGGTGGTTGGGTTTTGCATTAACTTTCTTTCCCTCAAAAAAAAAAAATCTCAAGAAAATGAAGGATGCTAGCATTAGATCCAGTAGGGCAGATGCAGTCTCTTGGGCAACAGCTCATCTGGCTCCTCTCTGGCTGTAGGCTTGAGAAGCAAGGACCGGTTCACACCCCGCCTTTCACCCACCCCACAAGAAGATTACCATGGGCTCGCTCTTCCTTCCCCCTGATCCCAGTACCCAAAGCCGCACTCTTACATGTCTGTCTTTCTGGAGACCAAGGTGAACACTATAAAATTAGGTAAACTCTATAATGCACTTTTATTTTTCAAACTTGAACTAAAACAAATCATATAGTATAAGCACTAGGTAAAAGACAGCCAAAAGTTGGTATCCTGTTCTCCTTTTCCCTCCCCTTCTGGAGACTTGAAATCCTCCTTTTATTTTAACTTTGCCTTTATTTCAACAACATGGAAACCAAATTGGCCTTTAAGTAATCACTCTTTTAACCGCAATGACTCTTATGCTGCTCTTCGGAAAACAGAGCTGAGCTTTCCCTGGTGGCAGGCGTAGTGTCACCTCTACCCATTTCATAAACTGCTTGATCTTTGCTGGATTCCGTGTGCTGACCTGAGCTCCTGGGTAATGGCCATGGCCAGATGTCAGAAGAGTGGCCCGCACCTGGCCTCCTGGACTCAAAGTCTTCCAGCCAAAAAGCACAAGCAGATAAAGGAAAGGATTCACAGCATTAGGGCTGGATTTGATTTCGTGATTTCTCATACATGTGCAGACACGCAGAGGTCCCTGCTTTCTTTTTGATTTGATTCCTAATTAAAAAAAAACAAAAACCCAACCAAAGGAAAACTGAAGTCATCAAAGTACATCTGATGATATAAAAACTCTTCTGCCCTCTAGTGCTGTGAAGCAGTGGGATGTCTGAGTTGCACTGATGGGTTTTTTTGGGAAAAATACGTAGCCTTGCAACTTACAATTAGAGACATTTTTTTAACTGACAAAGGGAGGGGAGTGTAAAAGGCACTTAATTGTTGTGTATGAACTTGAGAGAAACATGATCTGAAACAGCCAAGGAAAACTACTAAAAAAAATCCTTGAAACTGATAAACCGTACAGCAGCTTGTCAAAGGCAGTTTGGGATAAATTGTAAATGGTACTACTCAGTGAAATAGAGAAAAATCTGAAAAAACATCAGTGATGGGGAATATTATGCCATAAGCAAGAGGGTTTTTTAACACTTCTTTTAAGTAACTGTTGCAGTTGTGCCACGAATGCCAGAGGAGTGTTGCTGCTCTCTTAGCTCCTGCCTTTGAGGGTCTGGGATTCGGTGGAGAGGTGAAGAACAGTCTCACAGGCACCACATTAAGCTGGCAGGAAGGGAAGGGATCATATTAAATGGCACCATTAAAGCTCACAGCTCTATCTTTACTAGTTTAATCTCATAAATTAATCCACATCCACCTAGAATAAGTCTTCAAAGAGAAAGAGGTAATTGGATATAAATACTTTCCTTCCCAAACCCTGAATTACAGTGATACAGCAGCAGGCAGCTTTTTGCACTTTGATCCCTTTGCATGATTTCCATTCCCCTTTTTTAGCCCTAGTCCCGAGCCTTATTCTCTCATTACTTTTCCACAGCCAGCTCTGTTCTCTCTCTTTCCTAGCTTGTCCTCTGGCCACCCCCTGTGGTTCTTTCTTCTTTTAAGAGGCTCAGCCTTCACCCTTTGTTATTCTTTGTTTTCTGTTCTTCTCCTTGGGCCTTCCCCGGGATGAAGTCAGATGAAATATTTGTGCCCGTGCGTGCAGATAAAGCCCTGCCAAATGCTGCAGAGAGATGGGAGCTTACTCGGATACGCGGAGCCAACTGCTGCTTAGTGCACTTCTGGTGAACGTGCCCCCCTGTGGTTTAGCTTCTGCTGAGCAGGAGCGGTGTAAACTCCTGCCCACACAATACACCGTGTAGATAAAACCCTTTGTTTTCTCCAAGTGGAACTGACATGTTTTCATCACTCTTTTGATCACCTCGAGTCTCTAATACACTCTGAACCCTGTCCTGCTTCTTTGCTGTCACGTTAGATTGATAGCTCCTTGAGACAGCAACTGCATTTTGAATTAAGTCTAGCAAAACAGGGCCTTTGTCCTGATTCAGTGAGTCGGACCTTAGGCATGACAGCAAGACAAATATGCCCAAGGATTTCCCTGTGCCTGACGAATGCAAGGCTGACAAGGAAACTGAGGCTTGGGCTGAGAGCAAGTCACCTGGGTCCGTCACAAACAGTACGATTTTGCACGCTCCTTGGACAACTTTTGGACAGATTGCCTAAATCTACGAGGTGCGTGGTGCCCTCGATGAGTGGGGTGGGACAGCCAGCCCCAGTGCTCTTCCCAGTAGACAGTGGTCTTCCTCTGTCCTTGAGCAAGCTATGGAAGTAGTTGTCTACCACATGCAACTGTTTGATTTGATTTGAAATGGCTGAGATTTGAGGTCAGCAGTCTAGAGTGAGACTTAAATAAGAAAAGTGAAGATTAATCTAAAAGTGTCTGAAAATTATATCCTTGGTATTTGCAGCCAATTCCAAATATAACAAGTATTTCTAGAGTATTTACTAAAAATTCCTGAAGAGCCGAAGCAAAATAAATACTGGGTTTGATATGAAGTTGTTTGCCACAACAGCAGAAAACTAACCTTGCTGATGAAGGAAACCCCTTCCAGTCCTGTTTTTTCTGTAGACAAGAAAAAAATAAGTGTGTTCTCTTTCATTTTAGTGTTGGCCCATATGTCTTGATAACTCCAAATGAAACCAGAAGAAACCAGTTGCAGCAAAGTAAGTTGAGTTGTCTACTATGGTAATACATTATTTCTACTTGCATAAGTTTAGGGTTTTGTGTGCTTTACTGCCCTTGCAACTTTTATCCTCAAATTTACAATGCTTTTGTATGTGCAGCTGTGACAGTAAAGTCAGTGCTATGAGCATTCTCCATCATCCTGTAGAGTTTTCTTAAGATTAACTTCTCATCTGGCTTAACTTCTTGCAGAATGAGTCTTGTTCAGGAAAAGGTTTTCAGTAATCTCAGTGCTGCAGCTAGAATAGCTGGCTTCTACAAGACTCAGCTGGAATTAGCTCTATCCCACTTTTCATAGAATCATAGAATCATAGGGTTGGAAGGGACCTCTGGAGATCATCTAGTCCAATCCCCCTGCCAGAGCAGGGTCACCTAGAGCAGGTTGCACAGGAACGCGTCCAGGTGGGTTTGGAATGTCTCCAGAGACGGAGACTCCACCACCTCTCTGGGCAGCCTGTTCCAGTGCTCTGCCACCCTCAAAGTCAAGAAGTTCCTCCTCATGTTTAGGTGGAACTTCCTATGCTCAAGTTTGTGCCCATTACCTCTTGTCCTGTCCCCGGCCACCACTGAAAAGAGCCTGGCCCCATCCTCCTGACACCCACCCTTTAAGTATTTATAAGTGTTGATAAGATCTCCCCTCAGCCGTCTTTTTTCCAGATTGAAGAGACACAAATCCTTCAGTCTTTCTTCATGAGAGGTGTTCCAATCCACTAATCATCTTGGTAGCCCTTTGCTGTACCCTCTCCAGCAGTTCCCTGTCCTTCTTGAACCGGGGAGCCCAGAACTGGACACAGTACTCCAGGTGCAGCCTCACCAAGGCAGAGTAGAGGGGGAGGATGACCTCCCTGTCCACACTCTTCTTGATGCACCCCAGGATGCCATTGGCCTTCTTGGCCACAAGGACACATTGTTGGCTCATGGTCATCCTGTTGTCCACCAGGACTCCCAGGTCTCTTTCAGCTGAGCTGCTCTCCAGCAGGTCAGCCCCCAACCTGTACTGGTGCATGGGGTTATTCCTCCCCAGGTGCAGCACCCTACACTTGCCCTTGTTGAATTTCATGAGGTTCCTCTCTGCCCAACTCTCCAACCTGTCCAGGTCTCTCTGTATGGCGGCCCAGCCTTCCAGTGTGTCAGCCACCCCCCCCAGCTTTGTGTCATCAGCGAACTTGCTGAGGGTGCACTCTATCCCCTCGTCCAGGTCATTGATGAATATATTGAAGAGGACTGGACCCAGTACTGACCCCTGGGGAACACCATTCATCGCTGACCTCCAACTAGACCCTGTGCCCCTAATCACTACCTTTTGAGCTCACTTTTACCGGATTGAATTCAGATTGGAGAGCAAAACTTTGAATGCCCTCTGTGTTACAGGGAGGAAGAAGAAAAATATAAGTAAGAAATATTTTTGAAAGCACTCTCGTGTGGAGACTCAAGCAATTAGAACCACTGTTGGTTCCTCAGTCTCCATTTAAGGACTGTAGGTGGATCTTTTAATGAAGATGGGAAAGATCCTTTTAGATGGAAAATATCTTCACTTTTGCTTGGCTTCAAGTCTTGCTGGTAAAAGTAGCTAAGCAGGAACACCCTGAACCTCCACCAGAAATATTAGTTGTGTTAAAAAGCTTTCATTGCCAAAGGTTACAACAAAAGAGCCATGAAGCAAATTCTGTATGCAGAGGTGACCAAGCACTGCAGTCCTGCAATCCTGGCTGTTTATTTGTGCAAGATATGAAGGCTGAAGGAGTGTCAGTCAGCACTCCTCATGTTTTGAGCCCTCAAGGAAACAGTGCAATAAAAACATTTATTCTCAAACATTGTGAGTTTGGCTGAAATGCTTCATCAGCAGGCTGCTTGTAAGGTTGGGTTACCTTTGGTGGCGAGAAAGAAAATGGACTTCTCCTGAACCAAACCATAATCTCCTGGAAGGAGGAATAAAAGCAGATCATTGTAGAGCTGACTGATGGTAACAGCAAAGGTGCTGCTCTGATAAAGATCTGCTTTCAGTTTGTGCCACCTGTGTGCAAGGTCTGAAGCATGCCAAGTACTTCTGACTTGGATACTGGCAGAAACAGGGCCTCACCGAATCCAGTCTCTACCTAAGTGCTTGTTTTAAAGGTGAAATAACAGGCTGGTGTCTGTCTTGGGCCTCTTTAGAGACTTGCCCAGGAACTGTCTGCCTTGTTAGAGGAGAGCTGGTGTTAGTGTCTTATAGCCATAGTCTGCCATTAGAAAACATGGTTCATGTTGGTTTTAGTAAGAGTGAATTGAGCTCTTCAAGTAATACCTCAGTTGCTCTAAAACACAGCTCCTCTTTCCGTAGGCTTTGTGCATCTTGCTATTGAAAGGAATTTTTTTTTTTCCTATGTCAATTGATTTGAGAGAGCAATTTAATCAACCAGCCATCCTAGAGCATATGGCTGGCTCCCCTGGCTGTATTGACTAGACTTCCACTGACTATGCTGGGAGCTTGCCACCCATCTCACATGTGGACACCTATGTTGAAGTGTCTTAATTTGAAGTTGAATCGTGCATTCCTCCTGTTTTTACTTAGGGAGCATGTGGTTGGGAGGGAAAATTACTTATTCTTCATTTCCCTGCTGAGGAGCGTGACACCACAAGCATTTCCCTCCATACGGCAATAACATCTTAATTGTAACAACGTCTGCTTTACCTCCAGGAGTAAATACTATGGCGTTTACCTGCAGGTTTCCAGGGGTTAAAAACCAGTCTATTAGCAGTCTCTTAGCTGTTTTTTTGTTTTGCTTTCGGGGTTGAGTCCTAGGGTTCGCTCACAGTACAGTGTCAAGTTAGGCAAAATGTTTGCCTTGTTAGCTGATCACTGCAGTGGCTGTGTAACCTCCTAGGGTTTGTCTTCAACTCTTGATAACAGGTTTGTCTGTTCCTGGATGGGTCTTCAGGGTTACATACAATTAACGATACCGCCTGCTTTTTAGTACTGCCTCTAACTTCCATGTATTTGTTTCTTTTTGTACCTGCTCAGTTGCTCAGAAAGAGCTAAACAACCTGGAGCGGTGGAAGGAAGAACACAGGCCAGGGCCAATTAAGCTGGTTCCACAGAGACTGGGTAAGACATGTAAATCAGCTATTACGAACAGCAAAATTTTGTATTCCAGGACATAAGACATTTTTCACTTTTTCTCACATGCTACTTATTAAAGAGATTCAGTGTCAATAAGAGTTGCCACGAGCTTTCTGTGCTCTTTGGTCATGGCAATGAAGATGCTTCTGAAACAAAACAGCATAGATTGTCGCTCAAGAAATCTGTGGGGATCAGTGCAGAAAATCTCCACTAGCATTTGCGAAAGAGGTGGTTTATCCCTCCTGCTGCTGACAGTGTCTGTGGTTGATGTCTCTGAGGGGGCACACACTTGGCATTAGCGTGTAGGTGGACAGCATGTGTCGGAGACCCTCCAGTTACCCATAAGAAAACTCCTCTGTGTTAGGGGCCAGTACACGTGCTTTCCTGATGGCTCCTGAAGAGGCAGAAGTGGTCCCTGCAGATTCAGGCATTTGCAGGCTAAATGTGTATGAGACTCTGTATTACCAATTTTATTTATAAAAAAACCAACAGAGACAGGTAAATGAAAACCAGCATAAAAAGCTACAGGAACTTAAGTCACTCTGAACTGCAGTGATGTGTTTGATACGGTAACCAACTTTTTTTCTAGACAGTTGGGAGAAACTCTTCCATTGTAACTGCTACAAAGCATTTAATTTAATGCTATTTGAGAGTTAGTTAAAAAAAAATAATAAAAAGATCGGAAAAAACCTCCAACCCACTCCCAATCTTGTACAGAGAATAGGACTGCAGGTTGTGCTGAAGCAAAAGGAAAGTTACTAGAAGTGCTTTTCAAGTACCAGTCTTCAGACCTATCTTGTTTTAGTATCTTTCTTTAATGGCTTTGGCAGAAAAAGTAGGAGAGAGCTGATGAAACTTGCTGACAAGACAAGACTTGAAAGCATCATCCGTAGAGAACATGATGAGGATACTGCGCAGTAAAAATGGGATGACCTTGAGGAACTGCACTAACAGAAATGGAACAAAATCTGTTCTGACAAAGTAAATGATTATAATGATGCCTTTATTAGTTTTGTACATCTAGAGCTCCCCTTCCTTCTCTTGTCTGTCATAGGAGAACTTGGGGTGCACAGTGCAGGCTATTGTCTGCTTTGACCTGGGAACGAAATTCTTTCTTTGCCATGCCACACAAGAACAGTACGGGGTGGCGTACTGTGCATAAAAATAGATACCAGATGGGAGATAGAGGAATTTGAACTGACTCCAACCAAGATTTGCTCTTTGTGGTCAAGGTGATACTGATCCCACATGTTTGTTTTGCCCTGGAGCGCGAGTCCCAGTTGTTTGCAGTGGTGAACCTACCTTTGCAAGTTGGTGTAATGCTCTGTATTCCCACCATCATGTGCAGTCGTGTGGCCAGCCATGCTCTTTGTGTGTTTATCATACATACTAGCTGCTTCTTGCCTGTGAGCAGGTCCTAGAAGACATGCTTCTGTCCCAAGAGGACCATAAAGCTTTTTGCTGAAGAAAGTCAAATCTGAAAACAGAGATTTGGCGTGTGATGTCTATGCACTGGCGGCGTGACTGGGGACGTGGTGGCAAACCCGCAGTGATTGGGTGTGGGGAGTCTTAACTACTTCTGGTCCCACTGCATTTGAAAACTTTCTTGGGAAAGAAGCAAATTAAGATTAAAAAAGAAAAAAAGACGAGAAAAAGCTGAAAGAATTCAAGGAGGTTATATGAGCTCTTCAGTCACTGTCTAGCTGCCACTTAGAAAGACCCCTGGAGACTGAGACACATGCACTATGTTCAGTGCCTCTGAAAAGAGGTAAGGTGCAAAGATTATTAGATCTTATCATTCCCACAGGAACAAATTTGGAACAGAAGAGAGCTCAAGGAAGGAAAAAAAAATATAAGTGGCATCTCTAATTTCACAACTGTAGGTACTCATTAAGGTAAAAAAGTATCCTATGTTATTTTCTCAGAGTGGTTTTAAGAGACTACACGTCTAGTCCAAATCACCTGAGGATTCTTAAAGTTGAGGTTTCTCAACGCTCATGCTTTCCATAGGGAAATAAGTATCTTGGATTTCAACTCTGTAATACTTGACTGGCAAACTTTCAGGTACCATAGAGGGATGAGAGCAATGAAGGATGCAAGTTGCACCCTCCTCTGTAAACAATGAGTGGAGCAACAAAGCATGCCTGATAAATGTAATGGCCTCTTTTTTGATCACATCATATATAAAGCCAGTCACAGCATACTCTGGCTTCAGTGAAATATTCAACACGTTACAGCCAAGCCAACTTGAATGAATTAAATCTGGCTGAAAGGCTACAGGCAATGGCTAATAACAATCAGTAAAATACTTCTTTAGAGACAATGTCCAGCAGTACATGCAGAAAAGTATAGTGAACACAAGAGGGTTGAATGTTGCCAATACAAGGCTAGAAAGAAAGAAAGATCAAGCATCCAAAGGGTTTCAGAACTTGTTTAGTAGAAATTTTATTTCCTAGGCCTGGGGAGGAGCCACTCTACAATGACAGCTGTCTGCTTATTGCTCCTGCAGGCTTGTTGCTTCTGTACTGTATGGCCAGTCTTTCTCGAGAGCTTAATCTTATGGAGTTATTTGAGTGCATAGAGATCTTTCCACACTTAGGGAATTGATCTCCTATTCACTGAGGCACCTAAAGATTAGTTACCTTCCATTAGTAAGTGGAGAAAGCTGCTCTTAGTGAAGGGTGATCCCTCCTGAAAGATCTAGTATAGCTGTCTTGCATTTCAGGCACCTCAAGTAGCACAGATCAGTCCGGCTGATTCTATAGAATTAATAGTCACATAGTAGGGAACTTCTCAGAAAATCACTGGATGAAAATACAGCCCTGACCCTCAAAATGGGGTGGGGGCTGCTGTTGTTTTTCCAACAACTGAGGGAATGAATTATTTGCTTTCCCAAAGCAAGAAAATACTTTCGAAAATAGATAGTAGAGCAGAATGATACAATCAAAACCACTCCCTCCATCCCTTAAGACCTGTTATCACGTTCTCTGTGTGGTTGGCTTTTTTGGGGTTTTTTGTTTGTGTTTTGTGTTGTGGGTTTGTTGTTTTGGGTTTGTTTTGGTTTTTTTTTTAATTGAAGGCTGAACAGTATGGCCAGAGCTTTAGATGTTCTCAAAAGGGAGCCTATGCCTTTGGAAAGGGCACCTTCTGCTACCTGGATAGGAATAAGAGGTCAGCGGAAAAAGGCTTTGATTTCCATTTCAGAAAGGGGCTTCTGCCTCGAGCCCAAAGACATTACTTAGAAGACATTCAAATGATAGCATCCCATTAGAGCTGGCAAAGACTGCAAGCTCCAAAATTTGACAAAAGAGAAACTTTTTGGCAATAAAATTTCTGACCCTGTGTGACAAACTGAACTGAGCAAAGGTGGGGATAGCTGGATCTGAAAATGAAGACTCATCTGTGAAGCGTGACTGTTTTTCTGAAAATGCAATAGTTCCTCAGTAAATTGATCATATATCATAGGACATATTTGCTGGTAGAGTGGATGATACAGTGGATGCTCGGTAAATAACAAGCTACTGGCTTTGACGGATGGATAAAATGATCAAAAAGGTCTCCTGTCTGTTCTCCTTAATGTCAGATAGCAACTGTAATTATGAAAAATTTCCTGTATATGCATATATCTGACCTGTTATATTGCTCTGTTCTGAAATGACTGGCATTTGAACTTAAAATGCTCATGCAAAATGCAATTTATACTTCTTTTTTTTTTCTTTTTTTTTAAGGTGGAAAGGAATCAGAAGCTCAGGCAAGGCAAAAACAGCAAATGATGCTCATGCAATCTAAATACCAACAAAAGGTCAGGAAGAATAAATGTGTTTGATTATTTTAAGAACTCAAAAAAAAAGCTTTTCGTGAAGTGTTTCATATGGCTATAAAACAAACTCGCAGCTGCTTGACAAAAGAAAGTCATGAAACTCGAAGGAAGCAGCAGAAAACTGGAAACAAATGTTCCGCACCAAAGAAAATGAGAAATCTGCTGTAAATATGTAGCAATCCGTATCTCAGATCATATCTAAAATGATAACCAGTACAGTTGTAAAGCCACTTATATGCCTTGCCGTACCTTCCGGCATGCTGCCTACACTTTGACTAATTGATCAATGTATTCGCCCCATCCAGTGCTTGTGTAGAAGTGTTGTTCCTGTTAGAAAAGGTATAAATGCTTTTAAGTTATCAATCAGCTGTGTGATTCCTTGCGTGGGTGCCCATTTATCAGTCCTAGATTTCTCAAATTTCATAAAGTGAATATTGGAGTAGCTGGTGCACAGCCTGCTTTATTCATTGCCTCATTTTAAGAAAAAAAAAAAAATTGGAAACTTTCCTCAAACACAATTTAGGTTTGACAGATGTGCAGTACAGGAGTCAAGTCAAGTTACCTTATGTGTGCTTTGTGTACCTACATATGTGAAATAATTTTCAATGTTTATGTCATACAGCACAAGAGGGAAGAATACGTAAAAGCAAAAAAGGCAGCTGAAGAAGCTGAAATCCTGAAAAAGAAAGCAATTCAGAGAGAAAAGGTAAACATGGTTACCGAAGAATTGGAGCCATATAACAAAGTTCACGTCTTGTTGCTTGATTTTGCTGAACTACATGGAACAGTCTACTTAAATTAAATGGTAGCCCCGAATTGCATCAAACAGTTAGGAAATCAGTCCTCCTTCTCTTTGAAGCTGACTGAAGGATGCCTGACCTGGTTTTCTTTGGGGCTTGAGCGTTCCTTTGGCTCTTCAGAAACTCCAGCCTTTCATTTGCATCCATCCTGAAGAGTTCGCAGAAGGGGAGAACACTAGGGTCAGGATTAATGTTGTGTGTACAGGTTATATAGTTCACTTTGGCACGAGCTTTCTCTGTAAGGTTGGATTGTGGCAGATGGCACAAAGACCTTATAGAAATCCGTAACTGCTTGCGTAACTGCTTGCTGTACACATGGGAAGAATACAGCCTGTCATGGTGAAAAAGGCATTCAAATCACAAAAAGGTCAGTGAAAATTCTGATGCCACTCCAGCTCCTCTGGGGGGGCACACCCAGAGGCATTGCTAATATGTAAGATCACTTTTCCTTCTAGTATTGGCCATATATTGGCTCACTTTTGAATCTTCAGTTTTATTTTGCATTTATTTGTTTTGTCTCATAATTCTCACAAAGCGTCTTCTCGTCCTGTGTGCTGCATAAACTGTTGTAAAAGTTTGTTCGTGTCTCCGAGTAACACTCAGTTGAAAATGTAATGTGTGATTTAAATGAAAAAAGAAAAGAGGGGGAGCATGGCACTGATGTGCACGGTAGTAGTGAGAGAAAGGGAGATTTCAGTTTTGCAAGTTTTGCCTGCACAACAGTGGAAATGATCTTCTGTGCAGAAGCTGAATGCTGAGAGTTAATTAAGAAAATCTTCGCTACTGGATGGCATACAGGGACATGCAAAAACAAAAATGGCCTTACTTGCCTCTAGGCGAGGGTTAGTCTGTTCCCAGTCTTTCGGTGGTTAGCATTAGTCTTTGGGCATAAGCCCATACACAGTAGCTCGCAGGGGCAATAAATATTTTCATGTGAAAATGTCATTACAAGTTACCAGCTCATGTATAGCTCCAGAAGCAGTGATGATAGCAACGGCAGAAAGGGGATTAATTATATTCTATTCATCTATTAAATATATGTTGTTTGCCCATGGGCATTGGACAAGAAAAAAACGTTGCAAAACTGCTATAATTTATAATTACACCTAGAAAATACATCGATGTATCAGTTTTGTTTTCATGCTCTTTAATTTCCTTACCTTCGCTCACACAGATTATAAAATCTTTATAGATGTAGATAGTAAAACTGTAACTATCAGTTTCTTCTAAAGGAGAATGCAACATCATGGCAAACATCTTTGCCAAACAGACTGTTTAATTTGAATAAATAAACATATACCCACAAAGCAAACAAGCAAAACAGAGGAGCGTGAAAGGGAACTCTTAATTTTAATTTGTTTATTCGGGTTGTCTTCCACAATAGTGATTGAGCTGATGAAGAGTTCTGCTTGGAAGATGTTTATATATTAAAAATTCAACTCTGTGTTTAAGAAAAGCATGCTGAAAAGCCACTAAAAGGTGTCAATTTGTCTGTCTCACCCTGCCTGTAGTTGAAAGGTTCCCGGGAGCTGAGGATGACAGGAAAGATATCTTAAAGAACTGGTGCCATACAACCAACGCTGGGCCCTGGTTACCGCAGGAGAGGAACTTTTTTTTCTTTTTTTTTTTAAAGTGATAGATTTGTAGACGACCACACCTGCAGGGCATCTCCTGAGAGCATGTCTTTCTGCAAATTCACAAGCCGCCTTTTCTTGTTGGCCTGTCCTTCTTTTGCCCAAGGTTATTATTCATTCAGTAAAACCTAAATTGTCTGACAGTCTGAAAGGAGATAATGGCTAGCCAGCTTTATCAGCGGGGGCCCTGAAACTTTCACAGCTGGAGAGCTACTTTGCCAACAAATGTGAATGGTGAAGCTCTACGGACTAATGCGCGATGACTAGAACGGTGGGCACTGGTACTCAGCTCAGTTCTTTCTTGATTGTAAGGATGATGTACTGTAAGCCAGTGCTGCTTATGAGCATAGGATCTGTTTGTGTTACTGCTTTAACGCTTGTTTTGCAGAGAAAAGCAGTATCCGCCCTTCCGTTATCTTTGTGACCAAGAGACAACTGGGTGTCTGCCAAAGCAGAACCCAAATATGGAAGGTCTGCCTTACCATCTGTACCAGTCCACCTGCCTGTCTCTGTCGTTCTTTAATTAACCATGAGATAGGTGCTGGAATACCAATGCTCTTGGCATCTACTGTGTCTCTCTCCAGCTCCCAGAGAGAAGAATGGTGGATCCTGCCCCCTCATTCTGTGTTCCACAAGACCAGCTTGTGTGAATGGGTCTCTGTGTGTAGCGGTGAATGGGATTTGGGATCCCGTGCGCACTATGTGAGGCAGCTTGTCCTGGGACTGCTTTGATTTGTTCATGGGATAACCCTGGGCTGCATGAGTTTCGCTGTTCTTCAAAGCTCGCAATCTCTGAGTGCTCACTGAAATAATTTTGGAGAGACTTCATAACGTTAGCCCGGGAGTCCCTATTTCTGTATTTTTTCCTAGTACTGAGATGTGTGTCTGATCTGCAGAAAGTGCGTGAGTACATGGGAAAGAGCATTATTATTATTATTATTATTATTATTATTATTATTATTATTATTATTATTTGCTCATTAGTAGCAGGTGTCTGCAGCTGGGTGTCATTTGTGCAGCCCTTCACATCACAGATTTTGACCGGACGGAACCATAACTTTCTTTGTGTCTTTTGGGTGAAGGGACTGCCAAAGTTACCAAGAAAATAAAGAAGTGGCTGATATTTGGCTTCTTGATTTTTAAGCTTTTTGCATTTGTGCTCTACACAATTTAGCGTAACTTAAGCACACTGGGTATTTCCGTTTCCTGTTATTCAGCCTCTGTTCCTGTTACCCTGCCTTTAGCCTTTCCCTGTATATTCTAAACCTTGACTAAATATTAAAAGGTTAAAAAGATTTGAAGTGAAAAGGCTCAGTGTAATTCTGCTGTGTGCAACTTTCTTTTGCTCTTACATTACATAGTAACAGTCCTGCTGTCTTTAGAAACTATCCTATTTAGAATAAGCTGTAATTTCATTTTATTCTTTATCAAATCATGTGCTCTTTCATTTGACTGTGTTAATCAGCATGAATGGCCTTTTTCGGGATTTTGTCAAAACCAGGCACTTTACAGACCTTCTGCTAATGCTTTTCAACATGTTTACCTTCAATATCACAGCTGTTCCACTCTTGGCTTTGTTTTTGAAGACTGTGCCAAACGTGGAGTGCTTTGGCAATGTCTATTGATAGATTGTCATTAGTTAGAGAATGTCCCAGTCCCGTTGCCTGTCATTTGTACGCATCCTAAGCGGGGGTCCCAGGGTAAACCTCCAGAGCAGAAAATAGTTGCAGCAACCACAAGTAAATAATTTCAAGATGCTGGATTTTTCCTCAGGCACCATTCTGATGGTAGCATAGCTGCAGGATATTTCCTTCTTTCTTATCTAGTGGGAGCCAGGGGTGATGTTGAAGGATTGTATTTATCGAAGTTAATATCACTGTGTTGTTCTAGCTAGGAGATAGACTACAGCAACTCCAGTGAGCTTTGGATTGGAGCTTTCAGGAGCCTTACAATACGAGGGTGGATCCCATGTCAAATGCTTTTCCAGAGGTGAAGGCATCAGCTTGCAGTGTTGAGCAGTGGTGGGGAAAATTCCTGGTGTCTTGAGGGTATCAACATCACCTTTGACAATAATAGATGCCATCAGACTTCCTTTCTTCCTCTTTCCTTTCTTTCCCTGTAAATTGTTAAGTTGCACAGATGGGTGGGAATCTTTTGCCGCAGAAATCCCCAGTCTCTGGGTGGAGGGATTAGGAGCAAACAAGATATCCCTTGAACACTATCAAAATTTACCTATACTGTGGAGTGATATTTCTTACTTTAGTTTTGATTATTTTTTTTTAACTGCCTCAGTACTTCATACATTCTACCACTGTCTCAGCATGTCAAATGACTGAGCAATGGGACATCTTATTCAGAGATTCATCTTCCTCCTTTTGTTTATTTTCCCATTGCCTTTTTCCAAATAACAACTTCTAAGTCATTTGCCTTCCAACAGTTTATATTGTTACACAACCTAGTGGCTCTTTTCCTATCTGCAGACATCTGACAGAGTATTTTTTTTCTTAATCCAATACATGCCGAGGAGGAATTTGCACTTGTTTTGCGAATCTCTTGCAGGCAGTCGTTCTTTATCCAATTAAAAAATACCCACCCCGAAATCACTGAAGGTAAAGCAATTGAGTAATTGCCAGTGGAACTGTAATTTTTCTGAAATGTTATTGACTGCAGGACAGGAAGAAAATGATGAGGGCGGGGGTTGCAGCCGTGTTCTTAACACCACTTTCCCCCTTACACACACCCGCAACCCCCCCCTCACCCTCCCACCCCATTCTACCTGGCCTCCTCCCAGGTACAGTGTCCTCTCCCTGATTTGGGGCTCTGACCAAGTGGGCCATTCCCACCTCCAGCACTTTTCTCATCTCTGACCTTGGTATTGTCTGAAATTTCCAGGGCACTTTATATAGAGCAATGTCTGGTTGCTGGGTTACCAAATGATTACTTGTTTTCATTTTGAGGGTGGGCGATGAGGAGAGTGACAGTCTGAGGTTGCATTTTGCTCAACATGCTAGTCCTTGTGAACCCCCCGGGTGGGAGCTCCTGTTGGAGCATCCCCCCGCCAACTGCAGCGGGGGAGCTTGTGCTCAAAATATAGCAGGGCTGAAATCCCAGTTTGGCACTTCTGATTTGTGCTTTTAATACACCGAACTGCCTTTTGACTGCTCTTCCCACTGGACCTACCTGCAGCCTGCGTGTCAAAAAATAAATTTGGCTGGCCTCTTTTTGACTGGAATTTAGCTTGAGCTACATATTGCTGTTGTAGCAAGTTCTCTAGTTTCTGCTTTATTTTAATGTATTAGTCTACTTGATTTTGGGGTGTGAGGCAGCTTAGATGACCCTTCCACTGGAAATTACGTGCAATTTTATATTAAAGGCCTTAATCACTTATGTGGCATCCAGATTTCCAGAGAAGTTTTGTGTGTCAAGGTTTCGGTTGATTCTTGCATGGTATCTGAGGCAGAATAACGCTGGTTAAGTACAAATGTCTCCCACTTTCATCCGTCTTAGCATGTGTTAAACTGGCCAGTACCTAATGCTCCTGAAGGACCACAGGTCCACGTGCAGAGCTACGTGTACTCATATCACTGTGCTTTCAGTGCTACAAGACTATCACCTGCTTTGGTGCGGTAGTTCGCATCCTCTACCTTCTTACTAGGACCAACTGTTACACCGAGATACCAGTTATACCGAGAGATGGTCCCAACCGTGCTGTGGCGTGAGAACTCCGAAGGCTCCTGCGGCCCTCTGTGAGGGCAGGTGGGTCTGCCAGGAACACAGGGCGGTTTTCTATTTGACTGGTCTCTTGACTAGGAACTGTTTGGTTATATCTGAACGCATGGGATTGGGTGACTTCTGTACCCAGCTGTGACGTAGTTATTTTAAAAACCAGAATATTGAAATACTTGAAATAATCAATGTTTGGTTTCTGGCTTACTGGAAATCTCAAGTATGTTTTCCTGGTTTTAATGCCATAGGCGGAGAGACTTGAAGTTAAAAAAAGGCAGCAAGAAATGCAAAGAAGAGAGATGTTCCTTGAAGATCAATATTAGTAAGTAAAATTTCAGACTTACACCTAGAAATCCTCCCCTGCTTGTCCTTCTGGTTTGAGGTGGATTTTTTTGTTTTGTTTTGCTTTGTTTTGTTTTAACTTGTTTGCTTTTGTCTGGTTTGGGGCTCAGGAAAGGTTTGGCTTCTGTTGCTTTTTTTTTTCACTTTTTGACTTGAAACTTTTGACTTCAGGGCAAGAGGCAATGGGCACAAACTGAAACACAGGGGGTTCCTCCTGAACATCTGGAAACACTTTTTTACTGTGAAGGTGACTGAGCATGGGCACAGGTTGCCCAGGGAGGTTGTGGAGTCTCTATCTGTTGGAGATGTGCAAAAGTTCTGGGCAGCTGGTGGCCCTGCTTGAGCAGGAGGTTGGACAAGATGACCTCCAGAGGTCCCTTCCCACCTCAGCCACTCTATGATTCTGTGAAATGTTCCAAGCCGCCTCCGTAACTTATTCTGTGAGAAATTTGGTTCAGTAGATTTCTCTTAGCTTCTCAAAACATATACTTTGAAATGAAAACTGTGAATTATACAATGACTTCGGGCTTTCTTTCTCTAACTGAATCAATATGTGGTCATTCAGTCCAAGACTAATTGTCGAAACAGGATCTAAATTACATCTCCACCCATTTATTTTACTGACTAGTAAAGAAATTTAACCTGCATGGAAATAATAAGGACTTCCTATATTTAGCATAGTCCTACAGCTTAAATGTAGAGATCTGCTGTGAAGACCTGTTTCCCCAAAATACCTTCTTTATGTCAGATTTAGATATGGCTTAACTCCTGACATAATTAATTCCACTGGCAGTGAAGTTCCTGCCTTGCCAGTTCATTCTAGCCTATTTATTTATTTTTAACTGATCCAAATGAATTCTATCACATAATTAACACACAATACTGTTTAGTCACCTTTACCTTTTTTATCTTTGTCTCCTGAAATTACTCCCCTGTATTCTTAGCATGATTAATTGCTCTTTCCTCTTGGGTGACCTTTAAAGGAGTCACTTTTGTCCCATGCTAGTAGCTCCAGTTCCTTCATCATTTGCCCAGACTCTGTTCTCTAATGTATAGACATTTTGGTGCTTTCTCATTGATCTCAGCCTTTCTTGTCTTTTTCCTTTTATTTCTTCCCACTTGGCTTTAGATACAGCTCTTTCCTTAAATACATTGCCAACGTTTTCTCTCTAGATATTGGTATTTTGCCTGCTGTTTGTCCTCTGTTTGTCCTGGTGTGGATTTCCCCCCCCGCAGAATTCCTCAGGATTTCTGAAGACCCTGCACACCTTTTGGTCTCTGCCTGCTTCTGACAGGCGACACACCTTCAGGCTCTTTGAGCCTAACGCAACAACAACCTCATCAGATCTTTTCAGCGCAGGGTCCTTGGTTAGGGGACGTGCTTTTTCCTGAGGGGATTGTCAGGGTTCTCATCTTCCCATTTAATCTGATTTCTTTTGTCTTAAGGCTTATTCAGTTGTGAAGAGAGACATATCTCTTCCTTTCCCTCACCTTCCCTGTCTGCACCTTTTTTTGCTTAGGGTGAAGTGAATTCTGCTGATCAGCGCTTTTTCCGTTAAAAATAAGCTTGGTTCTATCAAAAGTAGGCCAAAACCCCCTGAAACACTTTCATGTGAGCAGTCAGTTGGTCCCCAACCCAACTGCAGGAGCTCAGTCTGCCGGGCACTGAGAAGGAGACTGGCCTGGCAGCCGTTCTGTCCACTGATTTAGGAAAGCTTTGTGTGCATCCAGCTGGTGTCATCTTAGGAAACCAACCTGACTGATGCAACTGAAGGTAAAGATGGACCGTTGAGCTCCATTGCTTGAGATTGTGTTCAACTATCAGAAGATTATTTGTATGTACTATGTATTGAACATACACTAGGAGATACTGTAGATACTGCACCTGGAGGAAGTGAGCTGAAAATCCACCTACAGTGAATGCAATTTTGGTTAAGCAAAAACCTGCCATGCTGTACAGAGTGACACTAGTGACTTCCCTGGTGGACAGAGGAAGGAAGAGGAGTCTTTACCACTGGATGTTGTTGAGTTTGCATTGCTAAGATACACTGGCATTATGGAGCACAACATCCAGGAGTAATGGAAGGATCCTGTGTGACATCTCAGATCTTGTAAAGTAACTCCACTGAAGTACTGCTGGTTATTAAGAGACATGTTTGCATAGAAGTGCTTGGTATTTAAAGAGGTGCTTTTGCCTGCTATGCAAAAATGAGTGACTCATTACTTCCATCAGCTAAGACCCCATGTCTGGAGGCGAAGAGAACAAATATGAGGTTGTGCTCCTTTCCTTGCTTTCTTTTGTGGAGCATTTTGATCTCTTCCCCTGCTTGCAGGGAGTGGAGGGAAGGAAGGTCATGCCCTGCATATAAAGCAGTGACCTCTGCAAAGTCATGCCCTGTGGAGCCATTTCAATAGATAAGCTGCCTTGTTAGTCTGTCCTCTGTAATCATCTGTAGCTGCCACCTCACAATTTCCCTGGGGAGATCAATGCCTACCAGCAGTCTCATTAGCTGGGAAACCTTCTAAAATTGATCACCACCTCTAGCTGTATCAGCCTCCATGGGGTACAGTCCATGAGGTACAATCAGTACCTCTCCTGTATGAAGTGCCGCTTCTATTTGATAAGGAAAGGAACTTAAGATTGTCATGTCATAAACATACTGTGACAATAAAGTAGGATGCTGCCCAGAAGTTTGTTGTTCTGGTTAAATTCCTGTCACTATTAAAAACAAGAACTTCTCACTGAAATCCCCTTTCCAAGGTTGTAACATGAAGTAAGTGAACGCCAAAAGGAAAAATTGCCTGCAACCTTGTCCACTGTCTGCAGGATAAGGTTACTTCCTATCTCTTGAAAGCCTTGTTAGATTCCGTGTGTACAACTGGCCCTTGAAAGTCAACTGTATCTGTTATCACAGTTGCTTGAGTATGTGTTTGTGTCTTGTGAGAATGAGGTCCAGACATGCATGCAGAGTACTGTGGAAAAGTCTGCAAGCTTCTCTCTTTCGGGATCAGCAGCTTCTCTTTTGGGATCAGCATCTCCTTTACCCAGGTAAAGCCTGGTCAAGGTCAATAGGTCAAGCCCTATTAGATGACTAAAATGGACAAAACTCACAAGGTATCTCCTAAAGTAGCTGTGTTTAAAAAGCCTGAAGAGCACACAGGAGCAGACTTTGGGCTGGAGAAGTTGCTGCATGGCAGGATTGCTACGGTTTGTACTAACAGAGGAGAAGCACTTGAGGGATTTATTGGTGATAGCTTCACTGTGATTCTGCCTCTGCAGATACCAGATCTAGAAAATAAGGAGTGCACGTGCACTTTTCTACTGGAAACTACTTTCACATGAAATTGAGTCCTTCCTTCTGAGTAATGTTGTCTTGGATGCATGTGATAGAGGCTGTGTTAAAAGGTAATGAACGCTTGTGTAGTCCATATTTTGCGGTTGGCTATTCCTTGTGAGGAAAGGACTGAGTGTCCATCTTTCCAAATGGGAACAAAGAAGAGGTTAGATGGCTGGCCCAGGACTTTTCAGGACATCCCTCTTTAGTTGGGGACACAAAAATTGTCATTTAAACAGTAATGAGGGATGGCTACCTCATGACTTGCTTTTCTTTGTGGCTTGCTGTGCAGGCGGTACGAATCTGTGCCTGAACCGTAGCGTGTCTCACCATATGGTTTTAGCCCATCTCTCTAGTAAGGTGCTTTTATTTAATTTGGATTCAACTTCCCAGAAACTGTAGTGTTGGACGTGGTCCACTGCTTTTCTAATAGCCATCTACCTATTTATGTAATGGGAAAAACAGTCTAGCACGTAGGGTTTGTTTTTAATAGTATGTGATGTACTGTTGTATCATTTCATCCTTCCCTTTGTTACATATTTGTGCCTCTGGTTTTGTGAAGGTTGTACTCCTGTAAAAATTCCTGGCACTGCTGCACTGGGGTACATGTGTGCACTCAATATATTCTGCTCAGAATTTGGAACTGGAAACAGAATTTGCCAGAGTGCCTCTAAGTGCATATTCCAAACACAATGCAAGAGGTTCACCAGCCCGAGCTGATATACACTTGCCTGCCAAAGCGGTTCTCTCAAAAGTCATAAAATGCAAGAAAATAAAACCTGAGTCAAAACAGAGTTTTTATTTATTTATCTATTTTTACAGGATAAATACTAGTGTCCTTGCTAGTTTTCAGTCCCCTATGATGTGTGGTTCAAACAGCAGGCTGGTAACAAATTCTCCCCACAGAAGTGCAAATGTAAACCTGACCGGACTTTTAATATAGGTTGCTAGAGAGAATGAAAGAGGGCTTGCACAAAAAGGGTTTGCAGCCTTGAGAATCTTTTGTTTGCTTCTTTTCACCACAATGGTCTTGGTTTTGTTCATTTGCTCCTGATTATTTTAAGTGTTGTCAATTATTTAGCTAACAGGCAGAAAACTAGGCTTTTATAGACATCCAAAGGGACTCTCTTGAGTGTAATAATGAAGGCAGTTTATTGAACGCCTGTGAGGTTGCTTTCTAATTGTACGCATTAATCTGCCCATGCAAGCTGGCTGAAAATATAGAAGCAGATTGCACATGCAGATGGAGCACACAGAATGGAAGATCTATGCAATAGACTTATACAAAACTGCATTTTCCTTAAAACTGGATATATGCTTATTACTTCAGATAAGAAATGAAATTTGATGTCTAAAATAACTTCCAAGACTATTGGATGAGTTGGTAGGAGGAAAGAATAGCCTAGCTGTATTATTTCATCCAGTCAGGAAAACAAAAAAAGCAAGTGGGTTGACAGGAAAGATTAGTTTTGAGCGTGGGTGGGAAGTGATGAAAATAATTCTGCTGAGAAAGTTGCCTTTTTTTTTTAAAAAAAAACCCTATTTTTATACTTTCTTGAAGCCTTATACCTAAAATGAACCGGTGCCACATTTTTTGTTCTTATCCCCAAGAACAGGAACACATGCTCAAGAACTTGCAGACAAGAAAGCCTACCAGCCAAAGATAGCACAGTTTTTGATCACTGTCATTAGATTTATCCAAGTCCTCCTTAGTATGCTTGTGCGTTACTCCCAGCACAATATGTGAATATTGCATTAAGCTTGGTATGTGGCTACTGGAAGGATTTGTGCTGTAAAGCAAGTGAACTAAATACCCAGAGGATGGCCTTTCTTCCCAGTAAAGGGCACTGCGGAAGAGCCATCAACATCAGACAGGAATTTAATGAGTTAATTATTTCACATTGTAAATTTTCACTTTATGGCTTCCAGCAAAAGATGAATCCCCCACCTACGCACACACCAAAAAATGGGCATTAGTTCATGCTGACAAATTCGTACATGTCTGATGTTTGTTTTTCCTTCTTACCCAAAAGTGGACTCTGTCAGGCAGGTGTGGGTTGGAGTTGAGGTACAGGAGAACCAGAATTCACGTAGAGTTGAGGGCATGTTTGTTGCTGACAGATGGAGGTGTTTTTACTACCTTGCCCCTTGTCACCGCCCAGCTGTGGGAAACATGACAGTTGCTCGTAGCCTTCTGAACTTACTTAAACCTTGTAAACTTCTTGCTGTAGTAAATCTCTGCAAAAAGGAGGGGATGTGAGAGAAGGCATGTATCACTATATACCAGCAAAAGCCATTGGTGGCCCCACTTAGGCTACTTGCAAGTTTGTTGATGGATTAATTTTGAAATATCTACCTTTGGTGGGATTATTTTCACAGATGGTATTATCGCACCCCCAGCTTTGTTCCCACTTTAGCAAATGATTTTTGTCAGTGAAAATCCCAACTACACCTCCCTTTGGAGTCTCTTTCTCCATCTCCTAACACAGAATCTATGGGAAACCTGCATAAATAGAGAGCAATCTCATTGACCTTTGAGTCGACCTCTGGAATTTCTTCTATATTAACATTTGATTTTGTTAGGCCACGTGACAGAGGAGCAACGATGTTTAAAACCGTGACAAACTAAGAGCCATGCATATGGTTTAGTAGTAGCCAGCCTGGCCTGTGGGTCATAGCCAGTGCCTGACCAGGATGCACATGGCAAGGAACAAGGTCATCAGTAAGAACACATCCACCATTGACCTTACAGAAATGAAGGGCAGCTTTTCTTGTAGGCAGACTTTGGTAGAGTTAAGCAACTGATCTTAATTTCTGCAAAAGTTGAGGAAGTTGTTACGCTTAGCCAATTAAATATGTTGAAGTGGGGAAAAGCGTAGGTATGCTTGTTGGTGCTGCAAAAAGATGCGTCCTGAATGAAATTCAGTTTTGGGTTTGGGTTTTGGTTTTGTGGCGGGGGGGGGGGTCCTGCTATTCTTTAAAAACCACCGTGAAACTTCTGGGCAGATGTGTGAAACTAACATTATCTGTGCATTATGCATGGTTCTTAGTTTGTCAGCTAAATTGGAAGAAAACGGTGAAATATTACTTTAATGCTGCTTACTGGCAATGAATTTGGAAGCTGATGTGTCCGTGTCATTCATCGTTAGATGCTACTTCTGTTGTCTTTGTGACTACTCACGTTGTCTCCTCTCTGAAATGCCTATAATGATTTACCTGGCTTGGGATTCTTTATTTTTATTTCTTATAACTGTTTTTGAATGGCTCTTAGCATACTTGTGGACATTCATTATAGCAGAATTGTAATGCTGGAGATCCTGCAGCTTGAGAAAACAAAGAGTTCAGGAGCTGTCTTGTTTTCAGTAGTAATAAGAGTGGCCATTATCTTTTAAAAATTGTCAAGAGAAATAAAGAGATTTATGATATATGCAAAAGTATTGTGCATTTTTTTTCAAAAGCACTGGCATAAAAGCCAATATATTTTTCTCTGTCCTGGCATTTCAATATCCATCAATTAAAGCAAAAGAATTAACTGCCACTGGTTTCATTGGGAAGGAGTAATGAAAACTACAAGAAGCCTTTCTAATTGATGTGTTTTTAATGTTAGTGTGTAAAACAGAATTAAAGCCAAGAACTTTATGTGTAGTCACAAAAATAATTTTCTTTGCATCTTTGTTCTGAGAGGAATACAGTCTCAAATGAAAAGCTTAGCAAGTGGTGCTGCGCAAATCTTGGGTGGAGGAAGATGCTGGGGCCTGACTCCATATCCTTATGCATGTTCCTAAGGATGAATCCTTTTCAGAACTGGCTCTTCTGTTTGTCTGATGCGACAGGAGTTAAGACCAAATGACACACCAAGTTAAAGACCATATTCTGCACAGGATTTTAGACCTCAGGTCCTGCAACGAGATCAGTTTGGGTCTTCACATCTTCCACAGTTGCACGCTGGAGTCAACTGCGAAGCTTTCTGCTTCTTGGCTGTCAGGGCTGTTGACCCTGTTAGAGCATGGAAGCTCCGACCTAGGCCAGAGGAGCCTAGGGCCACACCAGCTTTTATATCCACCCCCTTGTCTCACCCCAGTAGGATTGTGGAGAGTACGCGTATTTAGGCCCAAACAATAACAAAAGTGTGTGGATTCCCTGATCTACAGTAGCTTGTGAGTGCAGTGTGCCAACTCTAAATCCCAAAATTATGCCATTCTCAGCGGAACATCTAGCAAATTCATGTTTCAGCATTTTACATGTACTTCTTGAGCTTCAAGAATATGCTTTTACGAAACAGCTTTTAAGAAAGGACTCTGCCTGAAGAAGAGTTGTGAAATGTTAAGCCGTGTATCTGAAGGACCCACAGAGAGCATCTGCAACATGAACTGATTTCCAGAGTCATGCACTGTCCCCTTCTAGCACGTTACTCAATGATCCTGGCAGCAGAGTCAGTATTTTCCCATGACAGCTCTTCAGAGTTTTTCATCCCCTAAAGTCCAGTATTGTGCTTCACTCCCCCATGGCTGCGTCTGTACTAATAAATTAAGCACTGTCAATCACTGTCACTTTTGAGGCCAACAGGCCTGAGACTACCAGCTTCCATTGCTAGCAAATTGTTTACCTCCCAAAATGGGTGAATTGCATCCAAACTGCCTGTTGGGAGTTACTTGTGGTTGATACTCATTCCCAGAAAGCAGCCAGGAGTTTGGGAAAGGTCTATTTGGAACAGGTCAAAACTATTACAGGAACTGTTACCACAACATAGATGGGTGAGTTCCCATGCTAAGAGTATTGCCTAGTGCTATCAAATGTACCAGTATGGGAGTAGCCTATTTTAATTAGCAGAGCAAAAGGCTTGTTCCCAGCAGCGTAATGGCAAACAGGGCTACCGAGAAAGATAAAATAACCTTATAAGATCGTTCCAGCTTAACAAGTGCATCTGAACATCTCCTTTTCCTTCAGCTTGATGCTTAGGGGTAGTGAGAGCTCAGGTTAGCAGCCTGTTAGGAGGGTGCCATCTTCTTGGTTTGTCTAAATTTTGGATCTCCTTTTGCCTAGCTATTTTTGACGGGTATCAGGATGCTGCTGTATTCAAATTAATTTCTTCGGCTCATGCGCTTCTTTCCTTAATGTTAATTAGTTTAGAGGAACACATTTTATTAGCATTTTTGATTAGCCCTTGAAGTTTTCGCGAGTGAGTGAGATGTTGCTCCAACTGTCTGAATGTGGAACACCTATGGACACTCTGAAATGCTGATTTCCTTCTGGAGATAATGCTTTCCTCTCTGGAACATTAATTGAACTGTCATCTCTCTGACTTCCGCCTTTCCCTGCAGCATGGCTTATGCTACGCTCTGCATTGTTATGACTTTAGGTTTAATATTTTGAAAAATACCATTCAAACAATATTTTGACAGCGTGGCAACTCCAGATGTATTGCTGGGTTTCCATAGAGATGATACACAATGAATTAATATATATGACTGAATTGACTGAGTTTGTCTTTAGTCAGGTTTGGAAACCTGAGCCCCTTTCTCGTGATAAGGACACTTAATTAACGTACTACTTAATTTGGTGTAGTAGGGTTTTTCTGTATTCAAAGGCAGTGCAAAGTCTTGCTGAGAAATTTAATTTGCTTCCACTCTTGTAATCATCTTTTCGAATACCGAAATGGAGTTAGCTTTTCATCTATCAGTGTGCTGATCTGGGAAATGCAGTGTCTTAACCCTCCACCCCATTTTTATACAAATAATGAGAAATTCATGTCATTCTTTTGCCATCCATAAGGAATTAGGACATCCAGGTATACCCCTAAGTTGCCAGATATTTCTTTGCAAAGCTTCACTTTCTTAAATATATTCCAGATTTTCTGTAGGAGTTCTTAGTTTTTCTGGTGTAGAAATAAATCGTTATTTTAGCATTTTTAGCATAGGTAGAGAAACACAAAATCTGCAATTTAAAACTTTAAGTTCCCAAAATTATTCTGTGCAATCTCACCACTCAATCAGTCATCTTTCATGGAAAAAATGTGTGTTCTTGAGGCTTGCGTAGGAAGACTACTAATTTATTTAACCTTGATATACAGGTGCTCTGGAGATCAGGGAATCTTATGTTTCGCTTTGTTCTTTCTGTATTATGTATTGGCCGAGGTCCATGTTAACTGCCCAGGTAATGGAGGAAAGGGAGTAAACTGGGAATGCCGAGACTCTAAAAGCATGGCTTGCTACAGCTTGAGCAAGTATGCTGTACCTGAAGTGGTAACAGGGTTTTGTATTGTGTAGAGTAGCAGAGAAGAACTTGTGGGTTCTTGTTCTTTTTCCCCACTTCTCCTCAATATACCCACTGACCAGCAGGACATTTTCCAAAAATTCATCTACTCACCTTTTCAGATCATGGAGTGAAAGACAAAACCACACTTGGTAGTCTGTTTCACCAATTAGTCATCATCGCTCTTTAGCAGCCAAGGCTTTTTCTCCAAGGTTAAGTAGTTGTCTTTGGTAGAGGCATTTCCCCCACAGAGCTAGCTGGTTGCCCTGTTAGCAGAGTAAATCTTTGTGTCAAATGCCTCTTGAAGCACTCTTTCTGCTCTCACTTCCGCACTTTCATGCTTTCCAAAGCTGTATACAGAAATAAAATTGCCTCTTTCCTCTAATTCTATTCCTTTGCGCGAGCAAAGACTTGAACAGATATGCCTGGGATGGCAGGTTAGGAAACTGATTCTCGATACGGCACTATTCTTAACATTTGTTTATGTTGTTGCTTGTGACTTTGTTTAACTGTACTTCGTTGAAACTGTGAGCCAAGTGATGCTACTTTGAAAATCTGGCTTATAAAACGTGCGATTGGAAAAAGAAAATTGCCCTTGCCAGAATAAGAAGTGACAATGTTGTGGAGTTCTGCTCCAACTAAGCTGTATTTTTTTCAATGCTACAAAATGCTTCGAAGTCTTTCTGCTTGATTAAGTAATCTGTTGTAAAGCTGCATTCTATTAACCATGAAGGAAAATTCCTTAAAATAATCTTTTAAATTACGTCTCTGAGATCTATAGATCTGGCAGAAGGATTTGCAACAATTCAGTGAAGCAGTTGCATCCTGATGAAGTCCAATGGTATGCAAGTCTGTGTTTTAGGAGCTTTACAATGAGGAAAGAAAGCACAGCCACCGTAGACCCCAAATATGCAAATGACAATAATTGTTTGCTTAAAAATTCCTCCCAGCAAATATCTTATCCACAATATAGGTTCTTTATCCTGTCCCATTTAATTCTGCCTGTCTACATAACCATTTGTTCCACCTGTGATGTTTTCCAGCAGTCACATGACAAAACGTCTAGGCTAGATTCCAAGGGTGGAATAAAAAGCTGTATTTATTTTTATTGAAGCACTAACAAGTCTATTTGGATTGGATTTCTTCATAGCAAAACCAATGAATTATTGAACAGATTGGACTTGGGTTTGCCAAGGAGTGATTCCTGTCAGATTGCTAATCGTGGTCCAGAATCTACAGCGTGGGTAAGCAAAACCATGGCATGTGCTATATTTTCCGTCAGCTTTCCAGGTGCTGTTAATAGTGGAATATTAGAATACTCTAATTGACCTTAATTGTCTAGACATAACTCATTGAGTACCAAGGAGTCTTTCTGGGTAAATGAGATTGCCTACATTGTCTCTTACACACTGGCAGAGTATCCTACATAGTAGGGCACTGCCTTTATTACTCACAGATCTCTCACTGCTAAATGAGAACCAGATTTATATTCTAAGGTCAGGTCAGAATCTTAAAAGTGTTCTGTATCCATCCGTTGGTGGCAAGCTTTTATGAAATTTCAACTAGTTCATGTCAGCGGATGCTTTACTGCATTGAAAATGTAGTCAGAAGAGAAGCTTATTTCTCACTGCATCCTAAAAGGGATTTCATAGGCTGCTTGGGGACTTTTTCCCAGTTTGAATGGGCCTGATAAGTATCAATGTAATTAGGAAATAGATAAAGTATTGCTTAAGTTTCATTATTCTAATTCCTTCAAAAAGGCTTTTTTCACATATGGTTAGTCTCTTCTTGTCTAAACCAAGTTTCCTACTGATGTAAAAACTTGCAGTGAGCAATATTAACCCTGAGACAGAATTATTTCTCCTTTAGGGAGGTTTGTAATTGGGGGAAGACAGAGAGCAGACAGCCAAGTGGACAGAAATTGTCATTATGAGCAATGGTCCTTAGTCAGCAGAAACTTGAAAGTATTCAATATGGGCAGCTCTGTGTTGTATACAACCTTGAACACCAACAGTTGAGTAAAGGGAGTGGAAGATTTACCTCCATATTTCCTCGGAAGCCTTGGAAATGTGCAAGACCCTCCCGTTGTAGGAATTGCTGCAACCAGAATAGATGACAGCTCTGTCTTGCCTCTGGTATCTCTTCCTGGTTTGCATTGCATGAAAAGGGAAGGTAATATTGCAAATAGGTTCCTTACCCCTTCGATTCCTCAGGTCATTTAGTGTCCCTGAAAACCCTAAAGAAATCTTAGCATATCTGGGCAGATACCTAGCTTGAAGGAGCCAACTTCTGACCATCATTGTTGAGCAGAAGGTCAATTGCAGGAAAGTGGCATTCAAACTGTCTTTTGTAGTCCTGGGTGGACAAACAAGATGGACTATGAGAAGGTAAAAAAGATGTCTTGAAACCACTTCTATCTCCCTCTTGAAGCATCCAGTGCTCCAAGCAGTGGGGAAGTTGTTCTTTGGTAGGGAAGACCCAGCTCTGCAGCCTTTCGTATGGTGTGAACATTGAACTGCGAAGACAAGTGAGCTCATGTCCCCAGGACTGACTTAGATTTCAGCATTTTAGTGTGCTGTGTTCATATCTATACAGAAGTGGGTGGATGCCTGAAGGAACGCCGAATTCTGGGCTCCCCAGTTCAAGAGAGACAGGGAACTGCTGGAGAGAGTCCAGCGCAGGGAAACAAAGATGATTGTGGGATTGGAGCATCCCCCTTACGAGGAAAGGCTGAGACAGCTGGGACTCTTTAGCCTGGAGAAGGCTGAGGGGAGACCTTATTATGGCATACAAGTATCTAAAGGGTGGGTTGAAGGAGGATGGAGCCAGACTCTTTTCAGTGGTTCCCAGTAACAGGACGAGGGGCAACGGGCACAAGCTGGAACATAGGAAGTTCCGATCAAATATGAGAAAAAACTTCTTTACGGTGAGGGTGGCAGAGCACTGGAACAGGCTGCCCAGGGAGGTTGTGGAGTCCCCTTCTCTGGAGATTTTCAAGACTCACCTGGATGCAGTCCTGAGTAGTGGGCTCTAGGCAATCCTGCTTTAGCAGGGGAGTTGGACTAGGTGATCTCTAGAGGTCCCTTCCAACTCTGAAAATGCCGTGATTCCATGATTCTTTCAGACATACAAGTCCTACTTTTAGCCTTTGCCTTCTACTTCACCTACCTACATGTGCCTTTCTCGTTCCAGTTTTTGAGTATTTTCTTAATAACTTATGCCAAATTCCACACTATAGTTCCATCTTTGGCTTCACCAGTGTCCAAGCAGATAAAATACGTAATTTATTTGTACTGGTTTTAATTAATATCATCTGATGTTATACATGTCTTTTGCGTGGCAGCATTTCTGTAGCTTTGTGAATCAATTCAGCACTTGCTTATAACGCAGCAGTGCAGTTAGCAAAATGTCTTCCCAGGCAACTTGGATGAGGTACGGTCTATAGGCGTACGCACAGCCTCCATGCTCTGTGTGAGGCGTCTGAAGCACATAACCAATGAGTTTTTATCTAAATAAACTTGGCGTAGTACCAAAATGCTAAACCAGTGGGAAAACCTGAACTCTAATTTTGATGTTATCTTGGACCTGTGCTTTGTGTGGAGTAATTAAAAGATTCAGGAACAGTGTGTTTGAAATAGTGAAGTGCGATAAGCTTAGGAAGTGCCTGACATGCATGTTAAAAGGGGGGCACATATAGATGTGATTTTTTAAATTTAAAATTCATGTTCTAAAAAAAGTTTGGAACAATGTAACATTGATCAATTTTTTTTCCTCACATCATTTCTTTGATAGTGATATTAATTTAGCACACCTTGTTCAAATACCAGTGTCAAATATTACTTGATGTGCGTGAACAAATTTGACTTCTTTGGAGTGACTCTGTCATTGGTGACTTTTTTTGGCCTGCTTATTTAATCAAGCTCATAATTAATTTTAATCCTGTCTTTCAAAGTGTTACCAATCCTGTGTAGATTTTTACTGTCTTCCAACTTGATTAACATACACTCCACACAATTCTCCAAGCCATTATGGAGAGTAATGAATAATATTGGACGCAGAATGAGTCTCCCTGGACACATGTAACAACTCCTCCCAACTCAAAATTGAGCTATTAATAATTGCTTTCTCTGTTCAGTCTTTTTAGCAAATGATGTACCTGTCGTTTTAATGGTGTCATTCTGTGTGCATATATCAAGTTTTGAGAACATTGCGTAGACCTGCAACAAATTCCTCACTAAAGTCAAACCTGCAACACTTCTTGTTTTAAATTATACTGGCTCATTATTTAGTGTGCTATGCTATGTATCTGCTCAAAGACTTTACAGTTAAGTTCCTGTATATAAGATCCTAAGGATCCTGTAAGATCCTAATGGTAGCCTGGCTCTTTGCTGAGAACTACAACTTGTGAAAGATTGGGGCTAGTTATTTTAATGAAAACCTACGCAGCTGCCCTCTGAATACTTTATTTGTGATGTGTAGTTCAGATTTTCAGTTCTTTTGACTGCCCCACAAATAATATAGCAGACTTGGTCTTTCAGCTTCTGTTGCCCTGCGTCCACAAATGCCTTTCCAGTACTCCTGTGTAAATAATCATAGAACCATAGAATCATAGAATCTTTGTGGTTGGAAAGGACCTTTGAGATCATAGAGTCCAACCATACACACACACAAAAAAAACCCCTACAATCTCTGCCACTAGAGCATGCCCTGAAGTGCCAAATCTAGATGTTTCTTAAACACCTCTAGGGATGGTGACCCAACCACCTCCCTGGGCAGGCTGTTCCAGCGCCGGACCACTCTTTCAGTAAAGTAATTCTTCCTAATATCTAACCTAAACCTCCCCTGCCGCAACTTCAGACCATTTCCTCTGGTCCTGTCATTATTCACCTGGGAGAAGAGGCCAACACCCACCTCTCTCCAACCTCCTTTCAGGTAGTTGTAGAGGGCAATGAGGTCTCCCCTCAGCCTCCTCTTCTCCAAGCTAAACATGCCCAGCTCCCTCAGCCTCTCCTCATATGACCTGGTCTCCAGACCCCTCACCAGCCTGGTAGCTCTCCTCTGGACACGCTCCAGCACTTCAATGTCCCTCTTGTACAGAGGGGCCCAGAACTGAACACAGGACTCGAGGCGAGGCCTCACCGGTGCCGAGTACAGAGGCACCATCACTTCCCTGCTCCCCATAATGCTGGGTTCCCCTCTGTTACCACACTCCCTTCTGCTCCATTCTCTTGGTAATATTTTTGGTACTTTTCTTTCTTCACAGAATACCCCATCTCACTGTCATATATCCTGATTGAGTTTTCTCACAAAAAGCTCGGGGTATCTTTATGCTTGCCACTGGGTCGTGGAATAGCACGTGCTGTGGCTCCCTGGTTCTGATGCACAGGTGGACATTCAGCAAAATCGAATGACTGAGAAGCTGTAGACTACTTCTTGTTTAAATTCTAGTCTTGAGACTGATCTGTTTTTTGAGTAACTGGGATCATTTGACCGTTTCTGTTTTGCTTATTACCTGTATAAAGATTTAGGAATAAGATTTGGGATTTTGGTTCCCCCTTCCCCCACATCAATATATTTATATTCTCTGCTGAACAATAGTCTAGGACCCATACTTATAAGCAAGCTCTTCGAGAGGAAGAAAACAGAAGATTAGAGGAAATGAAGCAAGAACAACGGAGGAAGGTAATTATACATTAACAGTTTGCATATTGTATCTTTTTTTGCATGCTGTGAAACCAATTAAATACATTGATTACTTGTAGCCTACGCACAGAGTTTCTCTTCAGCAAAAGTATTTAGTCACTGTTTTCAAATATTGTGAGAGAGATGAGCCAAGCTGTAAAATTTGGACAGGGACAGGACAATTATCGTCTGGGTTCCAGGCTATTTGCATCTGGATGACTAGCTCCTGCTCACCTCTCCATTTGAAAAGCTGTGCAGAGCATTTTTTGATCATGGTACCCTATTTCATAGGCTAAGGAAACCGATTTCTTCTCTGTCAGGCAGAAGTAATCTTACCGAGATATTCATGGTGATCTCAGTTTCTGAATAGTCTCTTTCTAGAGGATTGATGCCCATGTGCCCTGCCTCCCAAAATGGGGATGTGGAAACACTCAGACTTGCTGTTAAGCCTGCGTGCTTCTGCTCCCTTGCAGACTGCCTAAATGAAGTGTTTCGAATTGTCTAAAAAGCAGGTGTGCCCTAACTGCAAATTTGAACTCTGTCTTCTGAAATGCATCTGAAGTCCCACTGTAGGCCCTCTGGCATGGATTTGGGATCCATAGCCACGTAAAGTTCATCTACACGAGGCGACAGCATGGTGCTCCATTGTCTGTCTTGGCTCCAGGTCTGACTGTGCAAGTCTGGGGAGGGCAGCATTGACTGCAAATCATTCGGAAACATATTAGCAAATACTGAGCCTCTTGCTATGCCTTTGCTGTTACTACCATCCAAATTAATGTTAAACTACTTCCCCAGAAGCAGAATCTTAGTGCAATAAATTCCATGCAGTGAGTTTCTGGTAGAGCTGTACAAGTGACTCAGCCCCCCTCGCGGATATCTTTAAATGCTTGGGGGTAAGCGTCCTCATTTCATAGTATTCTGCCAACCAGGATGCTGGAAATAAAAAGGTGGGGAAAAGGAGGCTCTAAACTGCTTATTCCCAGGAACTATACAGCAGAAAAATCTTTGAAAGCTAGTCCTGATGGGTGTAAGGGCTGTAGCTTTTGTATTCTTCACATTTATTCCTCGGTAGAGAAAATAATTACAGATGCGAATTAGCATGCCCTTACTTTATGAATTTTATTTAAGGGACTCGAGTAGAGCTTTAGACTAGTTCTACCAGTTTCCACAGATTGCTAAGGAGGTGCTGGCTGCTTCTAAGGCTGCTTGCTTTTGGTACACGGTTCCAGCTGCTCCTGGCCTTCACAGTTGCTGCTACCTATTGCGCAGAGTAATGCACTACTTACAAACCTACTGTAAATAATATATATTTTAAAGGCTCCAATAATTGTCCCTCAGATATATGTTGGCTTGTTTCTACTTCAAACTGATATTTATTAAAGTAATTGTGAATTCTGCCTTGTGTGTACCTCCTAGCACAGTGTAGCTATAAAAGGTATAGGTATTGTCAGTTCCTTTTTTTGTTTGTTTTTTGGAACAGTTCTAGTATGTGTTGCTTGATGTAGAAATTTTCAGTACTCTTTGAACACTGCATCATATATATACACTATATTTCAGAACATGACTCCAAGAGAGGACTCAGCATATTGGAAAGTCAGATACTGGGTTTTAATTTTCAGGTTGAATAGTTATTTAAAACAGTGAAAATTAAGGTTGGCTTTTTTATTTCTTAATCCTGTTTCTTCTTTTAGGTCTAGACAAATATTGATACACAACACATTCGCAGTTATTGATTTTCTTCATACATTTATTGCGTAGTTTTTATTTAATGTTCCCCTTAAATTGATTTTAAAAAAAAAAACACTTTTGTGATACCATTCAGTTATTGAAGCTTTTATCTAACCGCATCATTTTATTTTAGCTCTGATTCCTACAGCTGCTCAGTTGCTATGGAAAATATAAAAGATGGGTCAGTTCCTATCCCTTCCCCCTCGCCCTGCAAGCCAAATTTTCTTTGCAGAAACATTTGCATCTTCAATTCTTGGGCGCATTGCAGGGAGCAAGAGCCAGACGAACAAGCACACATGCAGAGCAAGAGTCATACAGGCTGTGTTTCCTTTGCAGTCTTGGCTAAAATTGCATGAGCAAACTCTCCTCTGAAAAGAATTCCCTTTGACACTGTTTACATACCTTAATATTACATAATGTAAGGATGGGAGCTTGCACATGCTTTCACCACACCAAGAAGTACCATTTACCTTTCCCTCACCCGTGGGGTAGCCCCAGGGAGCTGGAGGTGACACACCACACATCATACCCCTGGTTCTCGTCTTCTCCTCACCCTCCATGGAGGCAGGAGGTGAAGGGCATGACTCCTTCGTACCCTACGGGCATGACAGCTGTGTCTGCTCCTGCTAGATGTCTTCAGCTGTCTTTCCCCTTGGACCTCCAGGGAAATTCCAACCTGTGGGTTGGGGCAAGAGGAAGCAGATTGGTGTCTGGCATACATACCCCTTTAAATGTAGGACTGTAAATGCCTGAATCCAGTAACTTCCCAGTTTTTAAGGCACAAAAAAAACCCCTCATCTGGTGCACTGGTGCAATGCTGAAGAGAACAATGAGCTCAGTTTTTAACATAGTGCTGTCGCATAAATAAATTGCTGTTGAGAGAAGTTCTGGGAATGACACGTGACTCTAGCTGAAGTTAACACCACGTGGAATTAATTGGGTTTCCAACATATGTATGCTAATTAAAAGTAAGTTTGTTATTTTGCTTAGTTCTTTTTTACTTTTATCATTCCCAGGCTGAATTAATGGAATTTAAACAAAAGCAGGAAGAGGAAGCCAGGACGAGAGCACATCAAAACGAACAGAGGAGGTATGATGCAAAAATGCAGAATACACTTTAATTGCATTCCTATCTGGAAAGGCTCTCAAAATTGCAGGCACTCATGCTTTAGAAGACAATTACAATGAGGATCCCTGACCTCACCTCTGGTTTAACCTTGCCTTCAAATGAGCCACTAAGGTCCATCGTTACAGCTGTTCACTGCAGTGCAGTGTGACCCAGAGTGCCTTTTACACTTTATTCATCCTATTGGTGTAGGACACAGCATAGGGTAGAAACTATTCGTAGTTTCATGGGTAACTACTAGTACAGTAGTTTCAGCTGGGAGACATTTTATTTATTTATCTAACTATCTATTTATTTATTTATTTTCACTTTATTTTAGAATCGAGTACTTCGTCTATGCTACATTTTGACTACCGCTGAGGTTAAAAGGCAGAGCTAAATCATAGAATCATACAATGGTTGGTATTGGAAGGGACCTTAAAGATCATCTAGTTCCAACCCCCTGCCATGGGCAGGGACACCTCCCACTAGACCAGGCTGCTCAAAGCCCCATCCAGCCTGGCCTTGAACACCTCCAGGGATGGGGCAGCCACAACTTCCCTGGGCAACCTGTTCAGTGCCTCACCACCCTCACAGTAAAGAATTTCTTCCTGATATCTAATGTAAATCTCCCTTCTTTCAGTTTAAAACAATTACCCCTCATCCTATCGCTCCACTCCCTGATAAAGAGTCCCTCTCCATCTTTCCTGTAGGCCCCCTTCAGGTACTGGAAGGCCACTATAAGGTCTCCTGGGCTGAACAACCCCAACTCTCCCAGCCAGTCTTCACAGGAGAGGTGCTCCAGCCCTCTGATCATCTTCATGGCTCTCCTCTGGACCTGTTCCAACAGGTCCGTGTCTTTCTTATGTTGAGGGCTCCAGAGCTGGACGCAGTCAACACGGGATTTGATCTCTCTACAGATAGAAGCTGCAGTGCAGCAAGGCCTTCTGCAGCTGCGTTGCTGCATGCCCCAGGCTGTGCCCCACTGCTGTGCTCTCTCTGTGTTCAGCGGCTCTAATCTTGCACTTCTGTCACTTAACTGACTTTCCATTATCTTGAAGCACAGCTTTATTCTCAGCTTTTTCTGCTGGTAAAAGGAAACAACGCTCAGGCTCAAAAATACCATTTGTTTCTTTTTTTCTATCATTAGGGAAATACATAAAAAAATTACTTCTGTAGGCAACCACTCTCCATACTGCTTTCATTTCTTTTTTTTTTCTCTAGCAAAGTTATCGAGATAATTATCCATAGAAGTTAATGAAGGAGTTTCAGTTCAGTCCATCTCATGTCCCTTGACAGAAATAATCCAGTATCTTGTGTTTTACATCATTCTTACCAATAGCATTTTAAGACATTAAAACAACATTCATGTCTAAGCATGTGTGTCAGTCCTTGGCATTAATAGGGGAAAAAAAGAAACAGTTTTCAGAAGGTTTGAAAATATGTAGAACGTATTGAGGAAAAGTGTATTTATGCATTCTTTCCAGAGTGATAAAGCAGTACAAGAAATTGCTAGAGAGCTGGATGGTAGAGAAAGTTGCCAGCTATACAAATTGTCTCTATTAGTAACAAGCTTAAGTGTTTGGGTTTTTTCATTGGCATTGGGAAATCAGTGCTTCTAGAAACTCTCCTTTTGTACCGAAAGCTGAAAGACTACCTAAGATGAATTGTTGAAATAGCTCGTCTCCCCGATAAAGTGGGTGGTGGTGTGCAGGTCATCTTTCTATGGAGAATTTTGGTGCATTTCTCACAGCAGCTGAGGTACTCCTTTTAATCACAATGGACTGATCACAGGATAAGGATGAATCTAGTGAATTGAAAATGAAATCCACCCTATCTCATGCCAGTCCACGGTTACTCAGCTCAGGCTTGAAAAACATCAGAAGATGGGTATTGAACTGAGACTGGGGAAAGCCACTCACAGAATGTTAAAATTCAAAAGTTTGTGAATGCCTCCGCTACCTTCAATCATTATTCGTTTTTTGTTGTATTTTAAGGGTAAATAATGCTTTCCTGGACCGACTCCAGAACAAAACACAACCTAATAGCATCTGCCAACCTGGATATTCTGGGAGCCTGGATTACCTCAGTAACGGCGCCTGGGTAAGCTTTTTGGGTACAGAACGTGATAGCAATGAGCTTGTTTAAAAGTTGACTTTTTCCCCAGATACTATTTTGTATCTGTGTGCGTTTAGCCTGCCTGACAGAACTTACAGTCCTGGCTGGCTGCCTACAATAGCTTTTAAGAAGAAATCCTGTCTTAAATATATAAGCTGTTCAAATGGGAGGAGGGAGGAACAGCTGCTCTTGCAGCAGAGCTCAGTTGCTTTGCATGCAAGGTACTTCCTGCAAGGAACCGCATCCAAGGCACTTCCTTAAGTTCAGAACAAGGGTAGTGAAATCGTAAGGGATTTTTTGGAAAGTCTTTAAATGAAAGGTGTTTGGAAATGCTGCAAATATTTTAATATGATATTGAAAGTGGAGGGAAAAAAAAATCCCATGAAAGGGTACAGCTGTTTATTTTTTACCCATATAAAATTATGGCAAAGAAGAGCCAACGGCATCCAATTCAAAATACATAGTATTTGTATCTTTAAAGAAAAGATATCTTGACTGTAGCCTATTAAACATCCATTAAATCTTTTCAGTTGTCCTAGTGAGTCATTAATGTGACTGTTATTTAGAATTGCACTCTTCAGTGTTAAAAAAAAAAATAAATCTGTAGTATTCCCATCATGAAAATTTCCATTAGGTTGAAATGCCATTGCTGAGAGGACCATAGTGCAAAAAAGGGAGATTTACAAAGACTGAGCAGCAAAAGGATGAGAGTCTAAGAGAATTTAGTGAATGTGCCAATGTAGAGAAAGATGTTTATTTGATAACCAGAAAAGCTTGAATTGGATTAGTTGGCCTGTCTGGTGCAGGTGTGTATCTTGGCAGGTGAATGCGAGGAAGACTTGGGTTCAAGCACCTACCTAAGTCAAGGCATGATAAAGAAGCAGTTATTTTTGCTGCTGGAGTTTTCCAGGTACTGGAACTGGAAAAAAAGAATGTCTTAATCACTACAAGCTTTGGGCAAGCCCTGGGTCATGGAGGGGAGCTCAGCAACCTTGGACTGAGGCCACTTTTGTGCATAGCAGTTCTCTTGGTCTTGCTGAGAGGAGGCAGGACCTGCCAGCTCAACTTCCTGTAAGGTGTGCAGGCAGCTGCTTGGAGAACCTGGTCATTAGGGGCTTTACTGGTAGGGCCTGTGTGCCAGGAAGTCCAGGAGCTGTTGCAAGCCAAACTATAGATGTCCAGGATAGTAAAAGAGTCTGAGTAAGAGAGCGCTCTGTGTGGCAGGTATCTCCTGAAGGGTGACATGTCTGCAGGTAGCAGAATTAGAGACTTAAGGTAGGACAGAGCCAACTCATACCTAGTAAGGGGTGAAAGGTAATGTCTGCTGGATGGGACCAGATTAACAAAGCTAGAAAGGGCAGAAATTATTCTTTTGATTTCACTTTGTGTCCTTTACCCCAGTTTGTAAACTGTTTCCTGATAAACTCGAAAGAAAGCCTGTGACACAAACAGGATCCCCAGTATCTAAACTCAAGCATCTCCACCAGAGCGCCTGCTGTCACCGCTGAAAACGCTGCCATTGTCTGCAGAGGGAGTGGGGTTTTGCCTTAAGCCAGATGCCATATGTCCTCTTCCACAGGGCAGGTATTGGGGCCACCAAACAAGTGCACTCATCCCAGGCACAATTTTAACAACAGACGGCTCTGTGACATATGCAGCCAATCTATGCTTTTTAAAAAATATATATGTTCAAAGAATGCATCAACACAAATGCAATAAAACCCCATGTGTGGAAGTGATAAATTTCCTACTCTGATGTTTACTTAATGGCTCCCAAGGAGCCTGCCTTCTGTTGGGTAATGCTAGATTATCCATTTTTCCTTTGTGCTATGATATGAGATTAGAAGACTAAACAAAGCAGGGAAAGAATAAACTGTGAAAGAATATGTCACCATGGAAAGGAATTAAAAATGAGTATTGGTAACAGGAGCAAGAAAGAAAAATATCTCTCAAAAGATAGGCTGGAGGCTGCAACCTCAGTGTCTTTGATTATACCAAGATTCTTCTCCCTTCCCTTGGGATTTTCAGCAAAAAAAGATGGGGTTTACAAGTTATGTAGTCTGCGGTGTGGTGTTTTACATTACAAGGGAGCTAAGCGAAGCGGGTGAGACTATATACTAAGATTAAAAGAAATGAAAAAGGTTCCCAAAGTTAAGACCTGCTGATAATTTTTGAGCCCGCTCCTTCTGTGCAGTGGCACTGAAGAGGAAATATCTGTTCTCTTCACCACTTCTTTTCTTCCTGTTTAAACTCTTTACAGTCACAACAGCTTCACCCTTACAGAAACTGAACATCGCATTGTGTTATCGATCTACCTGCTGTATTTTTCATTAATATTTCTATTAGCCTGGTTTCCTAAGGAAATTAAGTCTGTATGATCACGCTGTCTGCCTATGTGTAATAAGGCTTTCAGCCTGCTGGCCAATCATGGCCAAATTTGGAAGGGAGTATAAGTCTCAAAGATAATTAAATTTCTATGCGTTTTGTGAAAAGCAGTGGCTGGGCGGAGGAGAGACCCCAAACCAGTCCTTGCCTCTGAGGGGTGGTGGGAAGGACCTGGGCACTCCATGCACTGACCGTCTGCATCCCTCCATCCGATCAGCATGGACACAGCTCCAGAGCAGCTCCAGCTCCGCCCTGCTTTCCTGGGGTCTAGGAGAGGCAAAAGGGCATGTGGATATCCCAGGGGAGACGGAAAGGAGGCCGGGAAGGCAAATTTATTGTGTGTGTCTGGGCAGGGGGGAGGAGAGCAGTTGCATTGCACAATTGTCCCCGAATCGATAGGAAAACAGCTTTCATTAATTCATCTGCCCTCCAGACATCTTGTGTTTTATTAGGAATATTTATAAGCTGTTGTTTCAAGAAGTGTCTTCATGGAAGTAATCTTTTCTCCCTCTTTGGTTATAAATACCAGGGTGCTCTCTGGGTGGTTGTGTGTTTTCCTTTTTTTAATGGGAAGACAAATTAATGAATTTCCACTTCTCTCTGGGAGCTACTGCACCCTTGAGAGAGCATCGAGTCTTGATGCATGCTGTCAAGAAAGTTTTGATGTCCTTTGGGCTGCCATTGTCTCTAACATAAGGCTAAATATATGAGGGTAAAAAAAATAACAGTTGTCATTTTGACATCAAAGTTTAATCAATAAGATTTAATTACTCAGATGGGACCTATGACTGAGACAGTATCTGTTCACTGTAATGGCACAAATGATCAGTTTTATTTAAATATTAAAACACTTCTATTTTTACAAAAGAATAACTTTAAAACAGTTGCACATTTTTATATTCACCCTCTGATGAGATTTGTCCCTGTTCAAGTACGGAGGGATTTGCAGAGGCCAAGTGCTCATGCGTGGCAAGCCTGAAACAAAGCCCTTGTTTATTTTTTGCATGGAAATGGAGCACTGTCAAGGATCCTTTTGTCTATTTCTGTTAATGGGGAGAGGTCACATGGTGAATAGATGAAATTTATCCGTCTGCTCTTCTTTAATGAAATACTAGTTGTCTTGTTGAAACTCTCTGAGCTATAGTAGAATGGAGAAGGGACGTGACATATTACACCTTCCCATTTCATGTCTTCGTTACACCCAGTGTCATGCGTAAGAATGAGAAATGCTCGCTCAGATGCTGACTCTGCTCTTTCAGTGGATGCATAATTCTAGATATTAGTTGTGGGAAGCAACTATTCCCTGAATACAAAGGTGCAGTGTGACAGGAAACCACATTCTTTTCCTTTCCCATATACAGAAGAGGAACTCAGTGGATGCTGGATAAATCTGTTTTGAGGAAACAAGATTTATGGATAAAACTATTTTAAATAAACATGGTTTGTGGGTTAGCACTTGGTTTAGCTCTTGTAGCATGATGCATGGGAATGTTTCTTTGGAGTCTCAACCAGCACTTGATTTATGCTATTTGCCACCGATTTGAGAGGGAGCGTGTCATGAAGTTTACTGTTGCACAGCAAAAGAGAACCATAGCTCAAAGGTCCCTGAAGTTAGAAGGCCAGCATGCATGTCTCAGTTTTCCATACACAATCTGTCTTTTCATGAACTTTGAGATGGATAAAGTTGCACTGAAAATGCTGATTTCCCAGCACAAAGAAACACCTTTTAACATGGGAATATTGAGAATAGAGTATTTATATAAGAAGATTCCAGAGTGCAATCCACAATGGTTACATTTGTTTTAATGAAGAATGTGGTTTTCTAACTTAACTTTAACCTCATTAGTCTATGTACAATCTGAGTTGGAAAGATGATTACATTTTTTCCTAAAACTGGTTGCTTTGTGTATTGTGTTTTGTTTTTTGGGTTTTTTTTTTATCGAGAGCAGCGTGCTTGTCTTTCCAGATAATAAATAAACTACTCAGCAGAAGTATCAGCATCAATATAGGAACCTCAGATGAGTAGGTGTAGGCATGCTGTACCGGAGTTTAATGACTTACCTCTGACAAGGCAGTCAAACAGCATATGCAGATGTGTTCTGCCTGGTTCGACTTTGAGCTCAATCATTCTTTCCTTTGAAAATCTCATCCTAAAAGAGAGTAGCAGGAATCTGGGGAGGAGCGGAAGAAACTTTTCTCTCTTTCAAATCGTGTGAGATCAAGAAAGGATTGAGGCATCTGAAGATATTTGGAACACTTCTAGATTGATTTTTTCCGGCAAAAACAAGATATGTTTATCTCCTGAGTCAATAGACCCTGCTATTCATATTGAGTTCAAATCGAAGAAATATTTATTGCTAGAACTGGAATCACGCGGAAGCATTTACTTGTTGTTTTAAGTGGAGTTTCAAAAGACAGACAAGTGCACCAAGTAATCAAGAAAGTTCCACACAACTGGGCAACCATAATTCCTTGCATAAATAAGGGATTGTACTGTACATTGTACATGGTACTGTACTAATGCATCTTTTTTCTTTTATCCAGGAATCAAACTACTTGGAATAAAGGAAGAGAAAGGTAAGAATAATGAATTTGTTCGTTCTTTTTAGTACCGATGCTGGTATTAATTTAACTTCATATTTGACATTTCATTATGACAGCTCATGTGGTTTAATTCTCAATTAGATAAGAGAGGGGATCTTAAAATAAATCTTAAAATAAATGCTTTCCAACTCTGAGTTTGGGGCCAGGCAATGCACATACCTATTCAGGAGGCAACTCTGCAAATTTTCAGTGGTCTTAAGTGAAAGAGGATGACTTTGTCATGGGCTGCGCTCTTCCTGCTGTTTCCCATGAGTAAAAAGGGAGACTATTCATACCAGTGGAGGCTGTTGGTAAAACACCACTATTGAATCGGAGAAATCAGGCCCTCTGTTTTCACATTACTTTTTCACAAGGCTCACTGCACCTATGTTCTTTTCTGAAGGCGATTCCCTACCGTAATTCCCAGTTACGATATAAAGGTTTGTGCAGAGCCTTTACTTCTAGGCTAGGAGACTTTTGAAGCAAGCTCAGGTACGGACACACATTATCCTTGCCTGAGGAGATGGCTTTGACATAACTTTTTTTTTGAGAGCTAGGATCTTATAAAGAGGAATTTAAAAAAATCGAACTTTAAAAAAACCCCTTGCATTAAACCATTCTCCCACAAATGCAGATATTCTTCTGTGACTTTCTTCCTCATTTTCTGCTCCAACAGTTATTTTAGTATTTTTGCAGCAGGGTTGTATCCTGAAGATGGTATCTAAATAATATTGTTGGCCTCCCATGAGTCGACATTTCAGTTTTGTGAGGAGTAAAATTGTTATTAAAAATTAACTCAAATTCGCTAAAGAAATGACAACGAGTAGATAAAGGCAGATCCCCACAGGAGAAGAAATTACCATCTTTTGCAGCCCACAATGCTATTAGGTTTTGTAAACTGTGGGCAGCTGAAGGAGTTCAACACATTGGATTCTTTGTTGTTTTTCACAATATCTACGATACCAAGAATATGTTTGCATATGAACTGTACAAGAGTTATGGATGGGTGTACTTTTTTAAGCCTTGTTTTACTGTTGTTTGGAAAACACGTTTCAGCTTGCTACATTAATATACTGTTCAAAGAGTTATTAATATGTCTGTAGATAATTAGGACATTTTGTGAATTAAATTCACAAAAAGATAGAAATCCCTTCATGAAGGCTTTACATAATTAAAAGCTAAAACCTGTCGGCAGAACAGGCAGACTTTATTTTCCAGTAGACTTAATCCTAGAGAAGTTGACTATGATTTTTTGTTTTTGCTGCAAAAGATAATTTTTCATTCTGTTTTCTCCTTCTCGTTACAGGGTACTGGAGAAATATTCACTTTTATCTGGCCTTGGCCAAATGACCTTGTAAAAGCTCCGAGAAAGCTCTCTTTTATCATTGTGATTTTTTTTCTTACCCTGACTTCAGCTTCACACCCACTTCATGAGCAATCTGCAGAGAGTGGTTTCTAGCTGTCATTATTCACGCATATTTGAAGCAGCTGATTATGAAAGTCCTATTTAATTTTTAATAGGAGAATGTGTCATTTTTTTTTCATAAATTGTTTTGCCTCTTGCAGAATGTAATTATCCTAGTCTTTGGGATCTCAGCAAAAGAAGACATTAGTGACTGCAGAAGCTGCAGTAATATCTGTGTTTACTTTCTACACTATACTCAGCCAAAAACATCTCAGAGGCTTGAAGTAAAGCAGCAGGTAGAGGGTTTTCTTTTGGGATGGGAAGGAGAAGTACTGTTGGTATGGGGCTTTTTTGTTTTCTTTTGGTGAGGATTTTGTGCAATTGTTTTACTATTATATTCAACAGCAGAGAAGAAGAAACAGATGTGTGTTTTGTAGACAGGGTCTTTTAAATATGTTCTTAGAAAAATGCAACACATGAAATAAATAAAACTTGAAATAACACTGAAATTTATTCAATCTCTCCCACATCTTTTGTGATATGATGTACCAGTTTTTCACTTTGCTTGTTTTACCTTGGTAACTTCTGTTACATGAGTGGGGAAAACTACTGCAAGGTTAGCTTTAGTTTCTTCCTTTGCTTTGTCGCTCTAGTCTAATGCAATTTAATTTATATCTCCCTTTTTCTGCAGACGACAACATTTCAATACTTTCCAAAAGTCAGATGCATGACCAGGCTGCCCAGGGAAGTGGTTGAGGCACCATCCCTGGAGGTATTTAAAAGACAGGTAGACGTGGTGCTTAGAGATATGGTTTAGTGATGGTTTTTGTCAGAGTCAACTTGATGGTTGGACTGAACGACCTGAAAGGTCCCTTCCAACCTAGACAATTCTATGATTCTATGACCAAGATATTTCTAATGGAAAAGAAGGGTCCACAGTACATGTTAGATAAACCATGCAGGCAAGAAAAAGTATCTGCGGCATTTTCAAGTGCATCTTAGGCAAAGTTAAAGGTTTCCTGAGCAGTTTTTTTTTCAGTGTGCAGGCATGCCACAGTACTTTTCCATCACCCTTGCAACATGGAAACTTCATGCGGGATCACCTGAAGTTTTCTTTTGAACCATGGATGTTGCTACGTTTGCTTTCCCCTCTGGGACTCTCTGCAGTTGTCCTTGGCACTCTGCCTCAGAGAAGTACTGAAATCTCTCGTACTACTGGCTAGCTGATGTTAATAGGAAATGCCAGACATCTTGGTAATGCTCAGTGGTTTAGCCTTTTTTTGAGTATCTGAAAATGGAAAAATTCCTTAGGAAGACTTTCGCATGCCTACACAATGGCACTGTATTGCCAGTGGTACTTGGCTGTGGTATCAGACTGCTGCTTTGGAAATTAAATTCTCATATCCCTCCAAGAACTCCATCACCCAGCCTCCTTTAGTAGGTATCAGTCTGGGACTAAATGTCTGCAGAGTGGGCTATGCGTACATGCATGCACATACATTTTAAAGGAAATGTCACTGCTTTAATCAGATCCTTGTATTCACTCTAATCAGACTAAGACTTGTAGGTGGCCTTTTAGAAGTAGTGAACCTGCAGCCTCTCTGCACTTGACGTACAATACCCCTGGACTCCACTGCCAAAGGCTGAGTGGGAGGGGAAGTCACCGTGGTCACTGACAAGTTAAAATTCAGTGTGATCATGTTGCTGTGTTTCTATATCCAAAGAAAAAGAAGAACTTTTTATTAAGCTGCTACTTTTGCATTCAGGAACAGTGATGGCAAGTCACCTTGAGTAACCTCTTCCATTATGCTTGTCTACTTTCTTTTGGCTGTCTTCAAAGAAGAAAGTTGATCACAATCTTCAAAGTGCTTCCCCTTATCCAGCATTTCAATCTCTTATTTGAAATGCTCTCTACAAACTATTGCGGACATTAACTATTCCAGCCCTTTTTAATGGTGAAGTATCTGAATTTTTCCTCTCCTATCTATCTTTCTAAACAAAACAAACAAATCCATATGAACAGTGGCCCAGGAAGCGTCTTTGAGAGCCATAACCTGCTATGGAGATGATAAGACGTTACATGCATCCAAGAACTGATGTTAGTAGGATGTCTGGAAAATGCTGTTCTTATGCTGTTGGAAAGCTTGCAGTATCTCAGAATTACCACCTCCCCATACACACGTCCTGCCAAAACTTTAAGCTTGAAAGCAAAGGGATGTTATGACATCTCTTTAAATAGGTTATAATGAAATAAACTGGCGATAGACTGGGAAAACAGCATCATGTCTGTCAAGAGCTAGGAACTCATAGTTGGGTGTGTTTGCCACCTGCCAGTTAGAGCAGATAAAGGTTTTCAAGTACAAATAGGTTCCTCTAGTTATAATTTAGACCAACCGAATTAGTTACCTATTATGCAGTGGCATAAAATCAGATTATATTACTATATAACAGTAAACGGAGGTTCATTTTTTTGTTTTGAAAATTGTTGGTGTCTCAATATTATATGCACTGATCATCTTGCTATTTCAGAAACTAACTTTGTGGTATGGGGCTGGAAGTTACAAGAGGAAACCCCCTTGCTTTTTCATTGCTGAGGCAAATTCATTTTAACAAACTGACTAAACCATTATGATCAGCTATTCTGAATTCTGATGTAACTTGACAGCAAGATTCCCATGTTTAGATTTTATGGTCTGCCTAAACCAGAAACTACCTTCCTGTGAAGAAGTGCAACATTCGTTTAAGGACTTACAAGACTGATTCTCCATTATGCACCTAAAATTTCTTCCCTGCTTTTAAAAATATCTGCCTGACTCCTAGTTCAAACTTGCCAAGTCTCAGGTATCTGTTGTTGTATTTTCTTAACCTCTTGCCTGGTAAATTAAAGAGTTTTCTGTTCTTGGGACTCTTATTTTTTTCAGTGTGCACATTTGGACAGCTTCATTCAATTTGCAGTCCATCTTCAGCTTTTGTTCCTAAAAATATTCCAGATTTACAGAAAGCCTTAGATGCAGTAGGATTTGGTATATGTGTATCTTCTTTTTGGTATGTGCCCCACTACCCAGACACTGAGGCAGAATATTATCAGCTACTAGAAAGGGACCTAATCCATAGCTTACATTTCATGGTACTCATCCACGTTCAGTTCACACCTCTGCTTCAAGAAATCCAAATTCTTGTCTCCTGCCTTGGAGAATATCTTAGCCACTGGGCTCTTTCGGGTAGTTCTCAGCACCCAAGCTGTGATGGCTCTTCTGCTTTATGTGAAAGAACAGAAATTCATGTGAAGTGAGAAGGCTTTATCCAAGAGCTGGATGTTCCTGCTGTGGCCCATGCCATGACTCTGCTCCCCATTGTGGTCTTCCCTAAGGGCACCCTCATGTAGCACACTCACTCGTTCACACTTCCAGATGTTTGTTTTCTCTTGTCCTGCTCCTGTAGTAGAGACTGGCTGGCAGAAATCCCTTTTGCTCCCTCTGTTAAGCATTCCTCCTTCTTTCCCTTCAGTCATGCCCCCTTTCTTATTATATCCCTCTACTTCAACAGCTAAATTGAATCAGGTGCCTGGAATCCGTGGATTCTTCCTCTGCACTCTTGACTCCTTCGTCAACAGACCCTTTCTCTGCTATATCTTATCGAAGAACAAATGGACAAAATACTGTTGCTATTTGCTGCTTCATCGTAACTTCTTTCTTTTGCAATCATTTCTCTCTCCTTTCTGAGAGGCAGATGTGTTTTCCTGACTCCTGTCTATGTCATCTACTTATCTCACCCTTTCTCATCTTGATATGGGGCTGCATTAGGAAGAGCATTGCCAATGAGTTAAGGGAGGTGATCCTTCCCCTTTACTTGGCACTGGTGAAACACAACTGGATTGCTGGGTCCAGTGCTGGGCTCCCCAATAGAAGAAAGACATGAACATGCTGAAGTGAGTCCATCAAAGGGCCGAGAAGATGATGAAAGGACTGGATCATCTTTGACATGAGGACCGACTGAGAGAGCTGGGACTGTTCAGCCTCGACAATATAAGGTTCAGAGAGATCTTATCCGTGTATAACCTAATGACATCTCTGTACTCCTCCTGAGTTGCCTGAGTTGCCTGTCCCTTCTTCCAAAGGTGGTAAACCCTCCTTTTATTCCTAAGTCCCATCAGAAGTTCCTTGTTCATCCAGACTGGCCATTTTCTCCGCCCTTTAAACTTGTGACACTTGGGGACAGCCTGCTCCTGGGCCTTTAAGATTTCCTTCTTGAAGAGTCTCCAGCCTTCCTGGACCCCTTTGCCCTTGTGGAATAATTACTAAATTGGCCAAAGAATACAAAAGTACAGCATTGTTCACACATTAAGGAAAGTCATAAAATCAAGAGGCTTCTGAGGTAGAATACAGCCGCAGCTGGCACGCAAAGAATGCAACATCCGCCAATTCCCCGTACAAGGTTGTTTGCGAAACTACACGAGGGATGGAACGTAACGCGCTTGTTCTGTGGCCTTCCCTTGTGACGTATAGCAGGTATAGGAACGAGACGGTACTACGGAACAGATAAGTGGCCTACACGCTACTCAGAGCCAACGTTTTGTCAAATTTTGATGAAATGCTGTCCTTTGTGCGAACTTTGCTCATTATAATGTCATTATAATACCAAAACACACCTCCATCCTGAAGGCTACCCGCCTCCAAGGTGCGATCACTCCTTCTTGAGTCTGTGCCCTGAATTTCTCGTGAACTATACCTTTAATTGTGAAGCGAGAAAAATTTACACTGATCATGATAAAAGTATGTATGACTAAAGTCACTCAAACTCCACCTTGAAGATAACAAATAGTATAAAAATAGCCCGAGAGAGGAGGGATACCCAGGGAAGACACCATCGCAAAGAATTACATCACTGACTTCTGGGATCAGTCGACAGGCTGAGCCTCTCTTCCCCCCCATAGGGACACCTTTGGGTAAGACTTAGATTATACCGAGTGCTTTCTCGGGAAACTTAGAAATTTCTCTAGAGACTCTTTTTTCTACATGTATAGCCAGGCTATATTTTTATAACTTTGTCATGCGTTTTGTATATGTAACAATACTTTCATTTGCACGTGCTTTGCAGACAGTGTATTTATCACCGGCAATCCTAAGAACCTATATATCTGTTGTTTAAATAAACTGCACTGTTTAAGTAGCTGGTCGTTTCGGTTTCTCACTGAACGCGACCAAAGACTCGAGAGAGGCCGTGCTAGTTCAGGAGCACGACTAGACTGAAGGTGCAGTCCACTATTAGTGTATCCAAATCATAATAGTTTAATACACATTAAATGCGATTGGACTGATAGTGCTGAATTGGGCATCACTCAGAATTTAAACCTAGCCACACCTCGGTGAGGAGTGTTAGAACGCAAGGGGGTTTATCTTCTGCCAAAACCGCTTGGCCCCTTTTCAGACAACAGCCCTTCAGGACTATCTCCCAAGGGACTCTCTCAACCAGTGTTCTGAACAGGCCAAAATCCGCCCTCCAGAAATGGATTCCGATATGTGGGTAAATATTGGAAGAGGGGGAGTAAAGGAAACAGAGCCAGGCTCTTCTTGGTGCCCAATTACAGGACAAGAGGAAATGGGCACAAGTTAAAATACGTAAAATTCTGTCTAAACACATAGTTCCCCCCTTATTTTTTTACTGTGAGGGCGATCAGGCACTGGCACAGGTTGCCTAGAGAGGCTGCTGAGTCCCCATCCTTGGAGATATTCAAAACCAAACTGGACAGTCCTGAGCGACCTTCTGTAGGTATGTGGTGGTTTGACCCTGGCTGGTTGCCAGGGTCACCAAAGCTGCTCTATCCCATCCCCTCCTCAGCTGGACAGGGGAGAGAAAATACAGCAAGAGGCTCATGGGTAGAGATAAGGTCAGGGAGATCACTCAGCAATTACTGTCATGGGCAAAACAGACTAGACTTGGGGAAAATTAATTTAATTTGTTACCAATCCAATCATAGTAAGGTAATGAGAAATAAAAACTAAATCTCGAAACACCTTCCCCCCACCTCTCCCTTCTTCCTGGGCTCAACTTCACTCTGGATTTCTCTACCTCCTCCCCCTGAGTGGCGCAGGGGGACGGGGAATGGGGGTGGTGGTCAGTTCATCACACGTTGTCTCTGCTGCTCCTTCCTCCTCAGGGGGAGGACTCCTCACACTCTTCCTCTGCTCTAGCCTGGGGTCCTTCCCATGGGACACAGTCCTCCATGAACTGCTCCAATGTGAGTCCTTCTACAGGATGCAGTCTTTCAGAGATGGACTGCTCCAGCATGGATCACCCACAGGGTTACAAGTCCTGCCAGCAAACCTGCACCAGCGTGGGTTCTTCTCTCCATTGGGAATCTCTGCTCTGGCACCTGGAGCACCTCTTCCCCCTCCTTCTTCACTGACCTTCGCATCTGCAGAGTTGTTGCTCTCACATATTCTCACTCCTCTCTCTGTCTGCAATTACCCAGCCAATTTCCATCCCCCCTGCCCCACCCCGCTCCTTAAATATGTTATCCCAGAAATGCTACCACTGTTGCTGATGGGCACAGCCCTGGCCAGCAGTGGGTCCAACTTGAAGCCGGCTTGCATTGGCTCCTCTGGGAAGGGAGATTGGACTAGATGACTTCCAGAGGTATCTGAACTTCACCTATCCTGCAGTGATCTCCTAATCTGTCCATAGCTATTTTCATCTTCTGCTACCACACATTTCTTTCCGCAGTCCACATTTTCCACTTTCAGCTCACAATCCAAGTTGTTGTTTCATCCTGCAGACATAAAGCAAAATTTTTGTGCCCCAATTAATTTTAAGTGCTTCCAACCCTCTTTTTTAAAAAATGTTGTAGCTTGTTTACATTAATTCTACACTTTTAAAATTAATTTTTAAAGAAGTAGTTTAAATCCATATCTCAAATTATTTCTTTTTGTCTAAATCTTGGAGTCGACCCTTTGTCTTCACCCTCCTTTCTTGTTAGCAACAGCCAGTCCTGGTCCTCTTGAGCTCTGCCCGTGGTGGCTCTCCTCCAGCTCTCCGCTTGCTCCCTCGGGCAGCTCTGGATACCTCTGCAGGACCCTGAATGCCAGCTGAGATCTAAATGGCTCACTTCCATCCCTTGCCTGCGGAGGAGGAACCTCTAAGTATCTAACGCTATTTGGAATAAATGGTTTCTCTTGTCCTGGCCTTAAAGGAGACACCTAGGTCCCAGCAGTCTTGGGCAGGGACTCAGCAGATGCTGATACAGTTAGTAGAGGGGGAACATTTGCTGTGACTGGGGCTGGGTAGAAACACAAGCGTGAAGATGAGAGAAAATGCACTTGAGCTTCTTCAATCACTCATTAAAGGCTTTCCATATTTCATACTCTTCTAGGGATCTCATCTGAACTCTCTCCAGTCTGCTCTCATTAAAAAAGGGTGGGTTTTTTTTCTTGCCAACATTAGTTCATTTTTTATTTCACTTACAGACCACATTCCCTGTTCCTAGCTGTTTGATCTTTTCACCTAGCTCTTTAATTAAGAGAAGGCAAGCCCAGATTTTCCTGCTGTCTGGACCTCTCTCTAGAAGCTATCTTTATCTCTCATTCAGTTAGTGCCAACCACAGCCTTTACCACCAGTTTCTCTTGCCTTCCCTCCCAATCCATGAACTCTCCTGAACTACATTTGGATAAGAAAACCCTACCATAAATGTTATTTTAGAAAGATTGTTCCCATTTAGTATTTTCTTTTAAAATCTCTAGTAAATTTTTTATTTGCTTACCTAGACTTTGAAGTTTGAATAGTTCTTTTTTTTTTTTCTTAATGAGAAGGTCATATGGCCTTACAGAATTCTGCTACTTTAAAAAATGCACATTTTGTCAGACTAGTGATCCCAACAAAAATGCAACTTATTTATCTTTAAAGTTTTATCTTTCATTAAACAATGTTGTCTGGTATTAATTACGCTCTTCACTCCTAATTCTTTATTGACCACATCCTATATTGCCATCCTGAGATTTTGCCCTGGCTAAGCGTTAAATTGACAAAACTATAGTTACAATTTCAGCACATTATCTTTTGAAAATATTGAAAAATTTGATTCCTGTCTTCTCTGTTCAATCTTTTGGACAGTCACCATATCTCAGAGGACTTAACCCAGTATCCTACTTTGAAAACAGCAATTTAACAACCTGGTCAGTCAATATGTCTACAGCCAATGGTCCAAGTTTTCTGCTTTGTTGGTATTTAGTAATCCACTGCTTTACTAAAGGAATAAAAAATATATAATTCCCTATTCTAAACTGGAAATAGTCATCTGTCTGTTTCCCAAAAATAAATAAGAATTTATTTTATGTCCAGAAGTGAGGATTTTGCACTTTTGCTTCCTCTTTCGCACAGTGTTTGTTATTGAGCTAATCTGTCGGGGTGTCAGAGTTTCTTTCCTGGTGCTCCTGGTCTTAGATACTTTGGCCTCTGCCTGGAGTGGGGTATTTCCCTGGAGGTAGGCACACTGCAGCGGTAACCCCCCAAATGACCCTGCCCTCTTAATGGGAGACATACTCCAATGCCAGTGATTCCCAAACTCCTCCTGGGTTGCAGATCTCTGTTTGCACAAGCCTGGTATGCGACTGGTGACCGCTGGAGAAGCACGGTATCTCATTTTTGTCAAATTTGACCCTGATAGCAGATAAGATTTAGTACCCAACCTCCATATTGGCTCCACCAAGGAAAATATTAAATCTTGGTTTACAAAGGTGAAAACAAAGTTATAAAAAGAGGAAAATAACAAACGCAGTGCTGGTGTATCCCTGACACCACGGCTCTCTTCTAACTGTCACTTCAAAGCTTTGAGTAATACTATGGCCCAGCAGCCAAAAGGAAAACGTCCGGGTCTAACTTCGTTACTGTCCTCTCAGTTACAGCCGAAAGTTTTCTGGTTTGTTCTATTGCATTTATTCAATGAAAAAAAAAATAAAACAAAACAGAAAAAAAAGCATTTCTCGCCTTGAAAATCTACAATTTCCTCCTTAATGTAGAGTACGCTATGCTATTTCAGTTTTGCTCTGCTTTTGTTGAGACACTCTATTGCTATTGTCAATCTCTCTTAAACAAAGATGCAAAAGGCTTGTTGCAATGCTTGTATCTTGATTTGTATTTGTTTTAGTGATCTACACAACTGAATTGCTTCCTCCTTCTTCGTGGTGAGTCTGGGAAACAGATGTTGTGCTGTTGTAGCACATCTTGACGGTCAGCAATTGCTAGCACAGCAAAGCAGAGACTAGAACCTTTAATCCTAGAAATTGGACTACTTCTCTTTATTCACGTACATGACCCAAGCCCGTTTAAATAAATCAAAAAGACTTGCTACAATGAATTAATCTGGACCTTTTATTAGAACTTAAGATAAGTGGATTGCAATTCCAAAGCTGTAATACATGGGGAAGTTTCTTATGTAAATTTCACCTATTTTGCCCAATTTATTTTTAACCTGAATAAAATAGCAAAAAAAGCCCCAAACCCCCAAAACTCCAAACCCAAACCATAAAACCAGGCCAAACCAAAATAAAACAACCTGTCTTTTTTTTTTCTTTTTTTTTTTTTTTTCTTTTTAATTTCCTTCAGAGAGAAGAAATGGTTGAATTTGATAGGCTGGAAATGTTTTTTGGATTAGCCTTTATTTTACATGTCTTTTCAGAAGTTCTGCAGTACCTTGTCACACTGGATCAATTCTGATGAATTCTCTGTTCTCTTGAACTTTTATGTTTTCTATATGCGAGATCAAAACTCGCAGTGCCAATTACTTTACCCTTTAAATCAATGTCTCTCTTGGCTCTCCGTCAAAAAAAGACTGTGTGAAGCAGTGATTCATTCTGCTTTCTCTGTTTAATCTGGGAAAATGCATTGCTTGCTCTTCGTATTCTGGCAATTGCCTCCAGTGCAGGGCCAACGGGAAATACTGGAATCGAAGTAGGTTAAACTGATAGGAAAGAAACCCAACCATAAAGGTGAAATAATTTAATAAACAGATTAAATGTAATTATTGCCTTAAAAGTTGCAGCTCCTTTTGACTTCAAGTGGGATAGGCAACACGTGGGTCTCCTGCAGGTTAGCTCTGTGCTATCACAAAATGGACATGCAAAATGGACAGCTTTTAGGACTCTGGAGTGGGTAAGTGGGCTCACGAACAAGCACTGAAAGCAAATGCTACTGCGTTAGCATTTTGCAAAATCTATGATTCGTAGGGGATACCTTTCTTACTGGTTCAATTTTCAATTTAACATAGGTAACAGCAACCTTTACGGCGGTCTTTTAATGTTGTGAGGCAGAATAAACTGTAAAGGTAGGTGGAATACAAACATGGAGGTGGTATGAATAGACCACATATTAGGTTTGTAGTTTGCATGTGAAAAGGAAAAGCAGACACAAATTGGACCTGCCAGAGCAGTTTATTTTCTGTTCCAAGGAGTGTCTTTACTGAGGGGAGGATTCGGTTTTCTCAGCTGTCTGGAGAGCAGATCCGTGGAGCCATCTGGTAGGGGATCTTGGACACCTAAGATGAATTAGCCTCTGAGGATGTCTGTCTGTCTGTCTTTTTGCTGTCTAATGAGTGACGGCTGGCAAAACAACAAATTTTTGGGTGGTGTGAATTACAACTACGACAGCCCAAGCACCAAGAAAAGTGATTCACTTGCAGCGTATTCCCATAGTTGCAACTATATGGGTAGTCCTGGGGCCTTTTTAAAAAAAATTGCTTTCACAAATAAACACAAGGGTTTTCCACGAGGTTACGGTACTCCACACTTCAGTCAGTCAGTTATCGCAAATTGGTCTTTCAGGCAAATAGGGGGATCGCACTTTAAAATGGAGGCCTCGGTACTCATGGACATCTCTTAGCTGAAATTATGTGTTGATATGCGTGGCAGGAGAAGCTTAAGGGTTGTTGAAGGGTCAGCTGAGATTAGAAGCCTATTGTGTGAGCACACAGCGCTGTGCATTGCCGTGCAGTGGGAGTCCCTCACCCAAAGAGGTTTCGTTTAAACAGGCCAGGCAGAGGGTAGGGGAAAAAAGAATATAATATATGAGCAGCGTGGTGGCTGGCAAGCAACAAATGAGTTCTCAGATACATTTTTTAGTTATTTAATTCTTCAGCGAGTTCATTAGAGAGGATTTAGTAAACAAAGGAAATAAGGGAAGGTGAAGAGGAATGTGGGGTGGAAGGAGGGTCATTATTGTTGGGCAGAAGAGAGCAGAGGGGCTTGTGGCTGAAGTGAAACAGTTGTGGAGAGAGTGTGCGAGTGGCCAGACAGCTTAAAAGATATTGTGGTCCCAGGAAGGTGGCATCTCCCTAGAATTGCCTTCCATCGAGTCCACGCAGTTTGAGGGGTAGAAAGAAATTACTCGGGGGACAAAATGCATTGAGAGAAATGGTTTCATGGGTATATCAGGGTATCATGGTTGTGCTGGAGTTGGAGGGACACCACTCAGTAGCTCTGGAGTGGGATTGCCAGGCGGGAGCTCTGACTGTGGCTAACTGGCACCTTTCTCTTTCTTCCCTTTTGATGCCCTGCAGAGGTGCCTCTGCCGTTGATGGGCTTTCGTTCACATCCCAACTAGGAGGCACCCAGGCAGGGTCAGGCCATGAGAAGGTGAAGCATTGTGACTTTATTTTTGCTAAAAAAACTTTTCGTCCCTGAGCCACCTTGCTTCACTCAGCTGCTGTTTGTCAGATATCCGTTTGAAGGGGATGACAACACCCATAAATACCTAGGACCAGTACTGAGGTTTATGTCACTTGGTACACTATTTCATCCTAAAGGGAATATAGACCACACAGGCCTCTAAGATACCCTGAGTCTGGCAGCATTTTAAATAAATACGTATGGTCACATCATAAAGAGGGGTAAATCAGCATAGCCTCGGTGAAACTCGGTCCTTTAAACTGCACATGAATTACACATCTCGGTGCGAGCAATCCTGAGCAGCTGAGTCTCATGCATTGTGAAGGAGCCGCACAGCTGGCTGCAGGCAGGCTGGGGGGATTTACAGACACCCCCTATGGCAGATTGGGCTGGCAACTGATTTAATCCTGGGAATACTTTCAGCAAGCTGCAGCCTATTGCTGCCGCACCTCCCAGCACCTCCTAAACACGCCAACTGTGCGTCTGCTGCGGGTGCCAAAGCAGCGCAGTCGTGCACATCACTGAAGGAGATACTGGAGATGCCCGGCAGGGTCAGTCATATGCCAAGCCACTGCCTGATCTCAGTTACAGCTAAAGCCCACAGACGAAGGCAGAACCAGCTCACTGTGTTTAATTGCAAAAGGACATTATCTGCGGAGCTGCGAGGCCAAGTATTTGGCTGCTACGTTCAACCCTTCCACATGTCAGGGAAAAAGGCCAGTAGTACTGTGTGCTAATGGCTCCCAGTAGCGGCAAGTTAGTCTTTTCCTTGGACACTTCCTTGCTAAATGGATCTATGAAGTGTTTTCCTACCATAATAAGGTACAGTTAGCTTGTCAGAGATGGTACTCCATGCCAAAGCCTATTCAAACGGGTTATACAAATATTGCGTTCAAAAATTTCCTCAAGCTCACGGAAAAATGGTTAATCATTCATTCACCAAAGGTTGCATTCCTCAAGTGTTAAGGAACCAGTAAAAGTCTACCATAAACTTTTGTAACGAGCTTCTGTACTGAGCATCCATCAGTCTCCCTTTCGCCATTACCTGGCCTTGCGTGTGTACGGACCAGCCCCAGCCTGTTCTGGGGTGCCCGTGTCTGCTGCCAGGAATAGATCCTGCTGGAATTTATTAATCCACTTTGCTCAGCTCTGCCACTCCGGCCGGCACTGCAGCATTAGCTGTGTTCGCTCAGTACTTCCACTTCTTATTGAGTGATGATTACATCCGAGCAACGGGGACCGGTGAGTCATCAAAGGGTATAAATTCCAGGCTCTGTTTAAATGTTAAAAAGGTGGTAAATGCATGATATATGAACTGCTAAAATCTTCTACGGTTGGGAAAGTGGTATGCTATAAACAGGATTTATTTTCAATATATTAAAAATTTCTTGAGTATTCCGCTGATAAATATCACAAGGGGCTGTATTCTTATTGTGCTGTAATTAAAATGAATGTTGCAAAAACGCCTGCCCCCAGGCTGACAATAATGACAGTGGAAACAGGTGAGGAAAATAAAAGTTAATGAAACTGGACCAGAGTTAAGAGATGTCACAAAACTGACTTTATTCCATATGTGCACACGTTCCATTTAGAAATATTTAATAGTATGCATATAACTATTATTACACTCATAAATTAATCTTTGCTGACAGCGAATAGTTCATTATCGGTTACTCAGAGTCAGAGTTTAACACCAAGCACACAGCTTGCCAAAACCTTTCGGCTCAGGGACAACAATCTTCAAAAGATGACAGTGACAAATATCCCACGCGTTTAATCCAAAAGGTCTTTGGATGCGGCTCTGTGATCTTTGGACGGGGGACCTCAAGACAGCTTTCTGCTGGAAGTGCCAGCCTGGGTGCCCCCCCAGGGCTCCCCCCATAGCGCAGGGGGAGGCTGTGCGATCAAGTGTGCCAGTGGCATTGGCATTAAGTCTGTTGCCAGCCTGCTCTGCCATCGGGGTGGCTGGAAGGCATCCATATGTCTGGGAACCGAGCAAGTCAGGGAGCACCGTATGTTCCTGCCTGCTCTTAAAAAAAAAAATAAAAAAACGTTGAGCCACTCTTTGGGCAAGGATTCGGTTTTAGTATTAATTCTTAGTCTGATCACCAGCACAAGAAAAGGGCCTCGTCGTCTTTGTTGCAGGGCTCTGCAAAAATGCAAGAACGCAACAGAATACAGAATGTTTAACCTAAGCTGGCATAAGTAGCAATTCTGTCTTAAAACTGTGAAAGAAAGGCACTGGATGCATGACCAAGGAACAAAAGTCTCAAAGCATCTTTGTCTTGTAACAAAACAGCCAGCTAGGAACTATACCAGAAGACACATAAAAAATAATTTTAAAAAGACCTCAACTAAACATAAAAAAAACAAAAACAAACCAGGAAGAAAGCTTTCCACAGTGAGATCAGCCATCGGAATAATCTCCTCAGGGAAGTGGTGGATTCCCCAACATTGTGCACTTTTGGGATTCAGCTGGGCAGGGTGCTGGCCTGTCTAGTCCCTACTTTTGCCGAGAAAGTTTGGACCAGATGATCCTTGAGGTCCCTTCCAACCTGGTATTCTATGATTCTGTGACAAAAATTCACTTGATTGGTTACAATAATTAGGGTGTGAAATGACCTGAAATAATGAAACAAGAAGATTCTTATGTTCTATGGTCTAAATACAATGCTTATAAGAAACAAATGCACTTCCAACCTAATAGCAGCGTGAAAAGGAGATCGGGAAGAAGTATACTGAATTTATTCAGGAAGTTGTGAAAGGAAACAAAGAATTGAAAGTCATAAGAAGGTAAAGGAAAGAGAAAGGAGCCAATGTGAAGAGCTAGATAGAGATGGAAATTAAGTGCCAGTCAAGCCCTTAATAGCAAGATCTATGAGCAGGATTGGGGTGTGATGTACAGCTCAGAGCTATTGCAAGTCTTTCTTGTGCATCCCTGGGAGATAAAAGTTCATTCTGAGGCCCATCTTTGGAAGAAGTCTTGTAAAAACGATTGCGCTAAAAAGAAGTTGGTCAAAAAAAGCCTATATCCTTTCACAAGGCATTTATCCGTCTTGTTTTACTGACCCATAGCATCAACTAGCAAAAGTGCAGTTGTTTACTAAGTGCTGTGATATGGTTTTAAAAAGCTATAGAAAGCTTTACAAACTCTGCTGATTTCTATATGACTTACAGGAGGACAAAAGTCAAAGAATAAAGGAAGAAGGAAATACCTGGAAGAGATGGAACCCGCATTTATGTTGGTACCAAAGGACTGATACCCAAGTGCAGTATGGAAAGTATATCACTAAGATGGGGCAGTGAAGCAGAGGGATTTTTCTCTGTGGAGAAAACGTAAATGTCCTCGTCTGCTTTTACTGGTGTGTCAATCCATATACTAACTGTATCGCAGAATGATAGGGATCAAGCTACAGGGCTTGCTAGTTTTAATGAATCGTGATGTCATCCACAAATCCCAGTCCGATGACATGAATTATCCCCGTTTCTTCACTCCATAACAGAATTACATAAGAAGAAGGGGATGGAGTTGCTTTGATGTTGCCAAGTAAAGCAGCACTGCAGGCAAAGTGGGAACTATAAGGCATGAAATAGATAACATAGCACCAGGAAAACAAATGACAAATGTCTTATTCTTACCACGAAAGAGAAAAAGGTAAAAGAAAAGAGCTCACTGATTTGACATGACTCAAGCAAGCTGAAACTCACCTTAAGACAATGATACTAAGCAGCAGTCCTAGATATGCATTTTCTGTAACGAGCCTGAGGAGCAGAGCTCTTAACTGATAATTGCTTATTACATACATATTTTTCTGATTGTGGACAATTCTTTTATGTCAGCTAAATTCTTCCACAGAAACAGCAGACTGTCCCCCTGACCTGTCCCTTGAAGAACTTTTCATCATTGTGGGCATTTTTGTTTTGTTATGCTGAGATTTATAATGATTTCAGTAGAAAATGTAAATTTCAATTTCCTACTTCTCCAAAATCTTAATTTTCCATCTCTTTCTAACTAGTCCACAGATGGGATTCATCTGCTTCTAAACCCACATATAGATCTGACATAGTTACCTTTGTCTCCTTTTCGTGTAGTAAAAAAGCTGTCTCTGTTGGGTGATGAATTTTATCCTAAGGAAAGTTTCTAATGTAGGTCATTTTAAAAGATTTTTGGAGGCCCATCTCTCTTCACTGGCTACAGAAGGAACCTCCTGGGATTAGCTCAGTTTCAGATGTCCACTGCTGGATGTTGAAAGCAGGCTGACTTGGATCCCTTGAAAATTGTGAGACCTTGATATTCCTCTGTGGGCTGTGGGTGAATGAGGCATGTTGAAACTGCATCAGAAATCGGTGGGCAGCCTCTAGGAGTCCAGATGCTCCTAGTCCTATCAGGTCCTCTGCTTTGTCCTTAGTGAGACCAAGCTGATGACTCTAAATTGATATCTGTAAAGGTCAGATGAGACCGCAGGGAACCTGCCTTTGTAGAAACCAAGAAACCTGCCTGATGCTGGTAACTGAATTGCTGGAAAAAAAATATTAATATAGTAGATAATAATAATAATGAAGACTAGCAAGGATATTGCTTGAGAAATTGCGTGCATTCAAATGCGTGCTTTTGTTAGCTTGGCTGGGATGCAATGTCTGTATCATATTAGCAAGGGATTTTTGCTCAATAGGATCAGATTTGTAGAGCAAAACTGTTGTTGCTGATAAACCCAGGCCCACACTATCCTTGTTTTCAGTGGTTTTACCACGGACTAACTCCATAGATTGAAAACCCATTAGTGACTGTGGCATGTTGGAGGCAACACAAGAGTCCTTCCTATACTTTAGCTTGGTCTGGAAAGAACATGATCCAAGGCTATCGTGAAATGTGAGCCCAAGGGCAGTGACTGGCACACTGAGGAGATTTGCTTCAAACGTATACTACTGATGTGAATTAAAATACTAATGTAGACACACCCAAAATTTCAGTTCCATTGAAAATCTCAAGACCCTGAAGAAAATGTTCATGCAGAGTCAGAAGGAAGAGCCAAAGCATTTCTTTCCCTTTCACCTTTCTACAGTATTTTATTTCAGAAACATTGGGAACAATTTGTTCTTCTTATAAGGATGAATGATCTCCCTGGATCTATGGGAGCAGAAAAGCAAGGCTTCTCTACCTATAGTGCACAGAGGACTCCTTGGTTTGGGAAATCTTAAAGCAGCTTGTCTGGGAATTTGGTCAAGACGTCAGACGAGTCTCAGGTATAAGTTTCATCACAAGCAGTAAGTCCCCACTGTGTCCTTTTGAGTTTATTGAATCAGCATTTTTTGGACATATGTTGAAAATTCTCAAATTATTTATTTAAATGCTGTTAAATATAAAGTCAACCCCCTAGAAATAAAGAGGAGGGCCCAAACAGACTAGATGATTGTCTTCGAAAGCAACAACTTTGAGAAGACCTTGGATATCTTGTTAGGTATCCTTGTCGGATAAGAACCTAAGCGTTATCTCCTAGTGGTTTACTTCTAACTCCTGGGGGGCTGGCTGCTTATGGGGACACTAATACATTTTGTGCATGTAGATGTAGGAAGGCGGTACTTCCCCTTTCTCTAGAATTGGGAGAAAAGTCATGGACATCTAGTCTGATCCTGCTGTCGCTGCTTTTGAGAAAGTGACAATAAGAAAAAAAGTCAAAGTTCAGGGAAAAAAGCACAATAGAGATATGAAGTCTGAAAAATGCATGTCAGCATGGCAGGCTGAAGGAGTACCATCTTCATTGTTTGTTGAGAAGCCGAGGCGATGATTTGTTCAAACTCAACAAGCTGTATTGAAAGAAGAGAGTATAGGAGATCCATCTAGTTAAGCGTAGAGAAGAACCAAGGACTGAACATTAAGAAAAGTGGATAAAATCACACTATAGAATAACTGTCAAGGCCAAGAAAGGGACATCTGTGGGGAAAAAAAATAAGGAGAAAGAGACAAACATCAAATATTGCAAGAAGTTTTACCCTATTTCCAAAATAATACCTTTACAGGAAGATGACTCCTCTGTGGACTCTTCGTGCAAGGTGCAAGCAGGTTTTAGGCTTTTTGCCTGTAAATCACTGTCTCAGAGTGATGCCTATTGGAGTAATGATGAAGAAGCATTACAGACAAATCAGTAACTTCTCCATCATTCCAAGTCATTAAGCAAAACTAGATGGCCTTCTAAAGGGATGCGTTTCTTACTCCCCCAATGGAGGCAAGTTTAGTCTTAACATTTATGAAAAAAAGGTAATGTTAACAAATTCCTCTATTGGAGTTCTTACACATGGCAGTGCCGACCGGGAGGATTTGGGCTGTGACTAATACATTTCCAGTTCCCCCTGTGACCATCTATGAGAAATTATAGCCCCGCAGGTTGAAAAATGTAGCTGTAGTTCAACTAAAAATGTATGGACTCGGGGCCGCGGGGGGAAGGGCAAGCACGTTATTCAGTGTAATCCTATGGTCTTTTCTGGTATATAGGAATTCACATAATCCTGTGTCCCTTACAATTAGGAATTATTCCAGGAAACTGTACGGAGAACTGAGCTGTGTTTGCCATGTTTCTGGAGGAGTGCTAATGTGGAAAAGTTAGGCATATGAGTCGGAAGAATGCAGATGAGCTAAACCACAGCTACTCTTTGATCTGTGCACCTTTCCTTCCTTGTCCCTGCCTTCCTCTAACATAACCACGGAAAGGAAATGCTGGGGTGATCCCAAATTCAGGTATTTGAATGCGTTCCCTGGTATTGGCGTATGGATTGGGGATACTTCTCCCTCCCTGCTGAAGTTAGCACAGGCCTATGCACCACGAACAGTGCAATAGGAATAACAAACAATATTAATAAACTATGCAGGCAGTCAGATATTTTACTGTTTTCAGCCTTGCTAAAATATATGGTGCTCCGGCACTGGTGCTGTACAAGTAAGTAGCATTAATGTGTGCAATCTGTATCTAAAAATTCATCAGGGTTTGAGTTTGAACTATCACATTTTCATATCCCAATACAAGGACGAAAGACTTGGCAAGACAATTTTCTTTTTTTTCCCTTTTTTTTTTTTTTTTCTTTTTCTTTTTCAAATTGAGTTTCTTTCCCTTCCTTGCTTTGTGTGTGCACAGACCGATGACCAGTCCCACCTGCTCTCCCCACGCCAGTAAATCCATTGCCGCAATGAGACCGCTTTCCCGAGAGCGTTGCCTGCTCTGGGACTCCTGGCTCAAAGCAAAGCAAATTTGACATCATTGCAATAATTTGATGACATTACAGCTGCTTTCCTCCGTGCTGGTTTTTTTTGTGTTTCCACAAGCTTATATCTCCCTTCCTCGATTATCCTTGCTGGAGAGCTGACTGCCATCTAGTGATCCCTTAACCACCTTGTTCCCTATTGTCACTTTACAATATGCTTGTCTTACAGCTCCAATCTTTTACTTTATAGCCTGCCCTCTTTCTCTTTTTCCCCGGTGTTATGAGCAATATCAATTATCAAGCTTTGAAACACAGCCTACCAATCCCAGCAAAGGACAAACTGAATGTGATATTAAGTCATAATTTCAGTCCACGGAATTTTTTTCTCCTTCTGTATTTTATAGAAGGGATATTGGATTTCTGGGCTTCACTATAACCTTGCTGTCAAATAAAATCCTTCAGCAAGGGAGAAGGTTGTTTAACCCACCAGCAATGAACCATTGATTATGGCTGAATGTATTTAGCACGTTAATATGCCCATCCACCCTGGTACATGCTGTCCGCGCTTTTTTGGCTCTTTCTCTAAGTGACTTGGTGCAGCTGCCTGTGTGTGGAGGGAGCAGACCGAGCTCAACTGTTTCCAGCATCACGCCAAGAAAACCTGCTCAGAGGAAAGCCTAATGACTCCATGCTGCAAAAGGAGGTGGCCTCGCTGCACAAGCCCTTAAATGTCATCCATCCCCCAGCAGGTACTTCCCCCAGCAGCAACAAAATGAGACCCTGGATATAGAAACGCGGTCCTTTTTCTGAGTTGTTTAGTCACCTAGTCCAAATGAGATGCAAACTGTCCTTAATTCATTAACATCTGAGCAAGGCTCGGAGGAGGTAAAGCACTCCCTAACTGCTGAGAATCAGGATAATTAATTTCCGAGTCCAATCCAATTAAAATAGAACTTCAAAGGGACTTTAAGCAGGGAAATCTGAGGTGTAAGTCATTTGGAATATGAGATATTAAACTCTCTTCCCATACAGTCCTATATATTCCCACTTAAGCAAGTGAAGGTCTTCCTGTCTCTTTGTCTGTGTGTCCATTTGGAAATGAAGGAGGAGAAGGAGGATAACAAATTAAATATTTTACAGTGGCAGGCAAACAGCATACTCTCCAGATTGACAGGTAACCAGGCTGCATTAAAAAAAAAAAAATAACCAACAACCGTGAGATTAATGTTGAGCTGGCAAATTTTTCCATGCATTAGAATAGCAATCGTATTAAAAAGACAGGTGCTCAAAAAACTCTAGAGAAATCAGCGTGATTTATTCAATGCATTCAGGGAGTCCCAGACACATGTTGATCCTGGGAGAAGAGCTAAAAGCTTAATTTTTCAGTGAGCAGAGAAAGAAGGGACAATTTGTCTGAAGACCACGAGGACTCTAAAAATGCAAATGGTATCAAGGCATTATGAACAGATTTGTTACAGGCACAAGCATCGCTTACAACCTAGTACCAACCAGGCAAACCTGCATTGCAACGTACCTGGCGTAGCCACACTGTGTACCCAGGTCAGCTTCACAGGTCTAGGACCGACGTAAACAACATAACTAGCTTTGAAAATTCCTCAGGTGAGATCCATCGTTTCTTTTCTCTTAGGGCAAATGACTTCCCGGCAGAATCGAAGAAGCACGCATGCGCAGTTACTGGGAAATAGTGTGCCTAGGAGGGGTTTTGCAAATGACCTGGATTAATTTTCAGCTTCTGCCATCATCGAAAGTAGTTGCTAGTGTCTCCCTGCCTCAGTTTTCCCATCTGGAAAAGGGGATAATTATGGCAGTCTTTGCCAAGCTCCTCAAAAGCCCTGTCAAGGCAAAACACTAATGAAAAAAGAGTTTCCTGCAATAGAGCATAATCCAGGCACATCTATAACAAGGTCAGTGTTGGGACTGCAGGTCGTGGTCATGTCCCTAGCTCAGTTTCAAGCTGCCTTCAAAAGTCCTTCCCGAAAGCCGGGTGAATGCGGTGAGCTGTACACCTATTTTGCCAGCAGCGCCTGGCTGCGAATTTGAGGCTTGTTTGTCTACAAAAGCTGAAGTCACAGGATTACGCTATGAAGAAGGCACCCTCTTGTGCTGGGCATTTGCACTGCTGGCAGAAAGCCTTCACACCTAGCAATTTGCTGCTAAACATAGCAGCAAACTGTGGAGATGTTTCAATCCGGCTGTAGCGGCAGGTGGCTTCGCAATAATTAGTCACATTCTTCTCTCTTCACAGAAATCAATTCATTTCCGCATTATGTCTCTGCGTCTGCCGTATTGATTGGTGATACACAGCACAACCCAGAGAAGCCATTCCTGGTCAAACGAAACTCTTGGTTAACATGCAGGCAAACACACCGTGAAAACTGACTACCCCAGCAAAGTGCCCAAGCAAAACAGAAAGCGAAGTCCCCGTGAGAACAGCCTGTCATGTCTGTGACCCCGTCCGCTTGTAATGGGCTACAGCCAAACTGCAAACCGAAGCGCTGAAGGGATGCCCAAGGAAAGCGTTCAGAGGGAGGTATGAGCCCCAAGAAACCCTCAGGGTTATGTTCCCAGGAGCTGGGATCTCTTGCTTGTGATGCTCAGGGTTCGCCCCGGTCGGAGGAAAAATGAGACCTTGCCCCGAGGCAACCTGAGAGACTGGTGCCGGCGTGTTTTCACAAAAACCCAAGCTGTCCTTGAGTAGGTGAAAGCTGGCTCAGCAGACATCATTAGTAGCATTGACTTCAGCAGGAGCAACACTTCGCACAACAGCAGACAGTGTCACGGAGGACCATCTAACTTGCAGATCGGACTAATTAAAGGACTGCTACTCTGCCAGCTGGACAATCAATGTCTTTCGTACTATTAAGGAAACTAATCACTTGCTGGATATCTTTATGAAGTAAAATAGCTCTCAAGGCCCTTAGATCAAAAAAAAAGAACACACAACAAAACCTTTGGTGAATGCAGACAATACTTCCTGATTTCCTGGGTTAATACAGCATCAGAATTTGAGAAGTCTTGAAAATGTCGGTTTCCACATGCTCGAATGAAGGAATCCTTCCCAACCGATAGCCAGTATTCCACTGGGCTGCTGAGAAAGCACCAGGAATTGAATTGTAACATCAGTTGTTTCATGTTGCTCCCAGTGATGATGAAGTACTTTTTTCCTGTTATGAGGGAACATTTTGTAACTCACTTGTCTTATTTGGGCTGTAAAAGGTTTGCCTTGAGATGTTTATTATTTACTCAATACTTAATTGCCGCGCTAGAACGCATTCACGGGAAAGCACATACCAATTTTTATTATCAGTCGCGTGGTTCTGTTTTTCTCTAAGAAGCAAACAAACAAAATATTTCCCGTTGTGTTTCAGTTATCCATCGATCCTTAGGCAAAAATAGAGCAGAAGTTCAGAATAATATGGCTGTGATATAACACGCATACAGTTTTATTGTAGAATTGCTTTTGTCCATTTATGTTTCCGATTGGCTGCTTGGGCAGAAGGAAATTAAGCCATAAAGAATAAGTTGCTGTACATGATATTTCATTTCTGGAGGAATGACAGTGGAAATGCGCGGGCTGGGGGGCCCCGTGCATTCGTCTCTCCTGGTATCCAGAAGTGAAGCGAAATGTCACGTACAGCTGCCCTAGCCTGAGCTTATTTCACTGTAACATTTCAGTAAAACACAGTATTAGAAGGAAACCCAAAACCTCAGCCAGTGTTGCTTTGAACAGCATCGGTGTGACTCTGTTTTTTTTTTTTTTTTATTGCACAGATGTCGGCTCCCTCTTTTATCTCTCCGGCCATTTAGTTTAAGTCCATCTGACTATCATATCATCTCACCCAGCACCAAATGGGCAACAGTGTGCGTGTGCTCTCATTGCTTAGAAACCGCTCTGAAAGGTTGCCCTAAGCCGGGGTGCATTTGAATAGTCCTGCTCCTGCATATTCCTTCCATGTCTTTGAGCAGGTGGGTAACTAACCTCAGCACGACCGTGCTGTGAGAAATCAAATCTATTCTCTGATCAGCACCTCTGTTTTCTTTTACTTAATTTTCCTTTTTTTTTTTTTTTTTTTGGGTACAAGAACAACCAATTAGCAAGAGAAAGCCGAAAGAAAATAAGTCACTTAAAAATACCCCGTAACATTAAAAAGTACAGATTTAAACTGCAGTTTGATAAGTAGCTCCTTCGTTCTCTTGCAGACACCTTGGCTTTTTTCTGCAGTGAAAGAGAACATTTTCTTTTCACGGCCACTGGGATGCCAGCAGGGGGTTGACTTCAATGAAAGCTACATTTAGCCATAAATTTAGATGTGGTGCCAAACTGTCATGATTAAGGAATTGTATTACATTGGGTCTTGAAAGGTGAACAGAAATATTAATATGAAAAAATGGCATTGCGCTACGTAGTGAGGCAAAATGTCCTCATATGTATTGTTAGCAGACACTTCAGTCATTTTTTCCTAAGTATAAATTTTTTCTCCCTGAATGGTTCATTGCATTGCTGGTCCGTCGCTGGTCTCCTGCGTGGGGCCAGCCCAAAGACTCCTGTAATCCCCAGGGCTCCAGCTCTTCTCATCAACAGGTACTGGACAGGACTGGCCACGAGCTGTCCTGGTGGCTCCTGTTCGGAGGGAATCAGCAGAATTCCTGACGGCTGCTGAAGAGCAAAACCTGCTGATAGGAAAAGGGGAAGATATATTTTTTTTTGCCTGAAGTTCATAAAAACAATTTTATGAGAAAACTTCTTTTTTTCAGGAGAAAACTTCTCTTTTTTTTTCAGGAGAACATACGTGTGTATATATATCTACACACACACAAACAATAGAAAAATGTACATACAATCAAAAATTGCATTTTTTTAAAAAATAAATTATCAAAAATCCCCAGTCACAGTTCAGGAATCTATTGAGATTTCATCAATATAGACTAAAAGTTCAAAACAACCTGAGTTTTAGTGTAGAAGGCCGTTGTCTGTCAGAGATACTGACTGGATGGCTGAGCAGCACGGCATTAATCCATAAAGAGTATGGCTTAATCTTTTCATTGGTTATCATATATTATGTTGCATCTAATAAATATGTTTAGTACATAGGGACTAGATTATTTTTATACACAGTTTCAAATATCTATATACATAAATTTACGTATACAAAAATATGCTAATATCTACTAAGCAAGGCTAATATATAATAGAAATCTGTAGGAATGTGTCTGAGAGAAAATGGTCACATGAGCCAGCCTCCCTACTATGAGAGATTAGATTAAGAGCAAAACAGGTGGTAGAAGATGGAATTAGTACATGGGAAAAACGGGAGCTGAGAAGGTAGAAAACACGTTGTGCTAATGACTAAGCAATTTACTATGTGAATTCTTGTAACCAACCTGATCTGTGAATGAACTGCATGGACAGCGTGTGAACAGAGACTGTAAGCCAATCATATAGCTGCCGCTAGCGCGTGCTCTTATTGCCTGTCTATATATACTCTGTGAAAACTTGAATAAAGGGAGAACGATCATACTCATATTGAGACTCCATCGTTACTCCGGGTCCGTCTCCCACTCCAACAGAAATCAAAATATGTATATAAAGTATATTCACACACAGAAACATGCGTTTAAGAATACACACATTAATCTATCTATATATTATGATATGATATGTATTATATATGATATTATATATATATACACACCTATTGGAATGGAGTGAGTTGGATAGTGTTAATGCTATCATATGCCCTTCACTCTGTCTTGATTATCCTGAATCCTGAATCCACAGTCTGTTTTAGTGTCCTCATTATCCTTATTATTATCACTGCTGTACTGTTAGGTACCTTTGGCAACCCTAGAGTGAAACACAATAGGACATTTATCACAGACAGAAATTGGGGACTCTTTAGTTAATTTATTGCCAGCCAACACAAACACCCAGTAACTGATCTGGGTATTGAACCAAAGAAAAATATTAGATTTTTAAAACTTATGGAAATGTCTATCTTCCCTGTTCCCCGGGCATATGGTCACCTACAGCTGCAGTCCCTCTAGAGGATCCTGGTCCTGCATGGGTTGCCCATGGCTGTAGTCCCTCAGGGATGTCCCTGCCCCAGCTTTGATCACCCATGGCCATAGTTCCTCATGGATGTCTCTACCCTTTTTGGCACTGATTGTCATCACATCCCCCAAGAATGTGTCTCCAGCCCTAGCCACTGCTGTTTTCTTTCCCCGTGACCTTCCCCAGCACAGGCCCCTTGAGGGACAGCCTGCAGCATGTGCCCCAGCCTGCAAGGTACGATCCTTGCAAACTCCACCTATCAACCCTTCAAGACAGATATCTGAATATCATGTTCAGACTGTTATAAGTCAACCTGTACAACCAACCTGAAAAAACAGTCATCATTCCAGTCCAAAGATTCCCCCAGACCAGGCCATGTGCCAAGCATGTAGGCTGAGGAACCATGACATGTACTTGGCTGTGAAGAGACCTGTGCACAGCCTTGTCTCTGCGATCCACAAAAAGTAGGGCAATGGCTGAGGTTTTCGTATAGGGTCGAAGTATTAACTTTAAATCCTCAATTATTCAGTAAGCAAGAAACTATTCAGCAATTTCTTTTCCAAGTTGGCAGTGAATGCACTGAGGTGAAAGGAGAGAAGGAGTCGGTATCACCGATGCTGGCCCAGCACCCATGAGGAGTGGGAGGGTGCTGGCGATGTTGATGCGAGAACAAATGTGGGAAACATTGCCTGTGGGTCATGGCATAGCTACTGCCTGTGAAGATGTGGGCCAGTAGACCTCACCAGAGTATATTCCAGGACAGTGTAGCCCCTGACGTGCCTTCAAAGCTGAAGGAAAACAGGCAGAGCAGAGCACGGGTGACTGGACGGAGAAGACCTTTTGATCTACACTCCACATGGTATGGTGATGTCTTGAGTGAAGGATGAATCCGTGCTTCAAATAAGCATACGCTCTGCTCCAGCAGATTTTTGTTTCTGTGGGCGCTAACCCAGAGGCTCATGTAGGCTGAGCTCCGACATTGCTACCCTTGCCATGGCTACCGACCCTTCTTATTAGAGGTTCCAGTGAGTTTGCTCATCTGACACAATAACATATTCTGTTTGTGAGAGGAAATAATGAGTTTCTTGCCTGTAAATGCCAGACTCCTGAGCAGGGTGAAGTAGGTATGCACAGCTCCTTAAGGAACAATGGAAAAGGGAAAAATAATGGGCTGAGCTGATAGTTTCTGAGGTTTTCTGTTGACACAGGGTAGGAACCTATACTGTGTTCAAGCCAGGGTCCCCCTGCAGCTGCCCACCAGAGTAGAAGGTAGTGAACTGGGCTATTCAGGGCTTTAGCTATTAGGGGTTTTGTTAAAGTTTTCACATTGAAAATGCTCCTTCCTAGCCATAGGTCCTATCTGAGTGTGCTCCCGATAGTCTTCACAGCTCAAAAGAACAGAAAACAACTATGATCTCTGCTGTGTCCTGTAAAAGTAAAGAAAGCTTTCTCATTTTGGGTGTAGGTGGAGACAATACATTGGGATGGCGATGTGCTTCTGACGTTCCTCTCTGTTTTCTGTATACCCCTTTCGCTATTTCCTGCATACTCCCCACCAGTAATTCCTGACAGGTGCTTCTGGCTTGTTTCAGTACCTGTCTATCTCATGACAGCAGGAATAACTGCTTGGATGCCTTAAACAACATCCTTTCTTGCACATACCCAGCCTATCCTTTACATAATAATAATAATAATAATAATAATAATAATAATAATAATAATAATAATAATAATAATAATAATAATAATAATAATGTCTTCTGACATTACATCTTTGAAATTTGGCCAGTCTTGGATAAGGGTGGTTTCTCTGCCTTACCCTGCTTCATGTTTCGTTTGACTGCATGGGTCTTGCCCTCTGATACACACAAAGGAGCCATTTGCAAGCCACAGACACATTGAGGTACTTTGTTCCATTTATGGGAAAAGTCCTGGGAAGTCTTGGCATGTTAATGACACGGCTCTGAGGAGCACTTGGCGATGGCTTCTTCATCATCTTTCCTGATGGCTGGCGATCAGACTGTGCATCCATCTTATGCCTGGAAGTGTCACACTGGCACCATTCTGTTCCAAGAAGCAGGGCCATCAATTTATTTTTTTTTAATTTATTCTTTTTTTCCTGAGCAAATCACTTGCTTGTGCCCCCTGGGCTTCTTTTGGCAAATGTGCTGGTCAATGGCTTTGCATCGCTGATGTTCTCCACTGGAGTCCCAGACTTCAGCTGTAGCTGGTCCACCGAACTGTAACACTGTAGAAATGGTGTTGACTTGGAACTGCCTTTAATCTTACAGAAGCTGCTCCTTTGGTCTTCCCCACTCATTATGTGGTGACTGTATTAATAGCTCTTGGCCTTCTGACACGATGTGCTCACCCATGGATGGCAAACCTTTTAGATATTGGCAGCAAATTTAGCTTAAAAAGCACCCCAACTCTCTCATTACTGATGGTGCCAAGACTAATCTCTGTCAGTGTCAAATTTGGTAACAGGGCCAAGGGCTTATCATTGCTTGCCTAATTTGAATTTTAGATCCATTCTCTTCCTTTCAATCCAATCTTGTCTATTTAGTCCTTTTCCCTCGGCACTTAACCATGTGCTGAGGAATCCCGTTTTTTTTTTATGGCTCTGAATCAAGACAGGGAGACCTATTGTCTCTTTAAGCCCTGATCCTAGGTTGTTTAAATTTCTTCTTTTCAAGCTGAACATAATGACGTGAACTTCTCTGCTCTCTACTCCCTTCTGAGGGGAAACAGAGTGTGCATTAACTTACATGCTTTCAGGATGCACGGTTTATGCTACCGTACAGAAGGTCCACATGCATGTGCAGGAAGCTATATAGACTTCCAGGAGAATGAGCTTATGGGCCACACATGCTCACAAACTCCTTTTATTATAGATAAATGACTTTCTTATTTTCACTCTATACTACAGTTTTTTTTCACCGTTATTTCCTGCTTACCTTGCAATAACTGTGTGAAAATCAATCAGTAAATGTTTGCAAAATAGTCCAGACATAAAACTGCTAGATAAGTACAAAGTATTCTTTTAATTAGAATTAATAACAATAATAGAACTAGATTGAGAGCCTTTCCATGACCGTAATACTCGTTTTCAGAGGGAGACCTGAAACTGACCTGCGTATTTAGCAAGTTACAGCTACATAGTGTAGATAATTAAAAATAAATTACTATCAGGGCTCTAAAAGTAATTGAAAATCATGTTAATAAATTTAGAAGGGAAAGAAAAAAGAGCCCAGTACAAAAAAGCAAACCAGCTCAGCTAGTCATCCCAGGGGTTTCTGAACAAATGCAAAGGACTGAAGCCTACAGGATATAGAACAAACCTGTAAATCTCTGAACACCACTGGCAATTCTTATTGCTTGCCTAAAGACCTGACCTCTTAAAAAATGGAGCAGAATCAAATGTGGCCAGGTGTGTCTAGCAGGAAGCAAGATGTAACCACCCCTTGAGACGAAGTAGAGAGCAAAACATGACGGCAGCAGTTTGCAGGTTGATCAGGTCATGCTCTGTTTGGATTAAGTGCTGTTGGAAACCGAAAAGGGTACCATCTTTATCATAGAATCAAAAGCACTCAGGTGGTTGATTGTAACAACTCCCCTGTGCTATATGCACAGCCAACAGCTCAAATTCACCCCTTTTCTAGCCCAAGAGAGGATCCTCCATCTGGAAACTCCAGTTTTTACCACTTGGGCTTAAAATAGACATAGCTGACAAAGTATGGGTTGGATAAGTGGACAGTGAGGTGATCTGAAATCTGGCTTGGTGGTCAGGCCCAGAGGGCTGTGATCAGTGGCACAAAGTCTTGCTGGAGGCCAGTCACTACTGGTGTGTCCAAGGGGTCAATACAGGGGCCGGTACTGTTCAACATCTTCATTGACGACCAGGATGACGGGAGAGAGTGCACCCTCAGCAAGTTCACAGGTGATACAAAACTGGGGGAAGTGGCTGATACACCAGAGGTTTGTGCTTCCATCCAGAGGGACTTTGACAGGTTGGAGAAATTCACTGACAGCAACCTCACTGAGTTCAACAAGGGGAAATGCCAACTCTGTCCGTGGGGAGGAATAACCCTAGGTCACACACTGGTGACCAACTGGTTGGAAAGCAGCTCTGCAGAGAAGGACTTCAGGGTCCTGGTGGTCAGTAAGCTGACTATCAGCCAGCAATGTGCCCTCATGGCAAAGGCCGTCAGCCTCCTTGCATGAGGAAAAGCATTGCCAGTATGTCAAGGGAGGTGACTCTTGCTCTCTGCTCAGCACTGGTGAGGCCACATTCAGAGTACTGTGTCCAGTTCTGGGCTCTTCAGTACGAGAGAGACATGGACATGCTGGAGACAGTCTAGCGAAGGGCCATGAAGATGGTTAAGCAGCTGGAGCATCTTAGACACTGGCACATGTTGCCCAGAGAGGTGGTGGAGGCCCCATCCCTGGAGACATTCAAGGACAGGCTTGATGAGGCTCTGAGCAACCTGATCTAGTTGGAGATGTCCCTGCTTACTGCAGGGGGGTTGGACTAGATGACCTTTAAAGGTCCCTTCCAACCCAACACATTCTATGATTCTATGATTCTATGACTTAAGGAGAGGCTGAGAGAGCCAGGACTGTTCAGCATCTGGAGAAGAGAAGGCTGAGGAGGATCTTATCCATGTAGATGAAAGCCAGATGGAGGAAGTAAAGAAGATGGAGCCAGGCTTTTTTTTTTTTTTTTTTTTTGAGCAATGGGCACAGAGGCTGTCACATTGCACCTGCTTTCCCAAGGTCTGCTCTACACACACTGTTAGAAGTACATGCTTAGGTAGAGGAGTCGAGCAGAAGTGCTGCCTCTGAAAAGTGCTGCCTCTGAAAAGCTCAGATACAGGTCACAATTTGCAAGTAAGAGGACAGCAAATTTTCAGGATTAGCATGAGTAACATTTTGTAATTCAAAAGGCTGTTGGTGCTACCAAGTGCCCTTAGGGAAATCTCTCAAAGTCAGCAGGAATCATATCAATCAGGTTCAAGAAGAAGGAATACAGAAGAATAGGAACTCAAACCCTATGCACCTGTCTTTGGATATTCAATGGCTTACTTGAGCCACACAAGCTTCCCTACTCACAAGGTAGAATAGGAAGTAGGAAAGACTGAGGAATAACTCCATTAACAGCCTAGGCACTATTTGCCTTGCAGAAACAGACGGTCACTACATTGTCACCAGGTTAACACCCTGAGAAAAGTGTCTAGATTTTATCAGAAGAGACACTTGAAGAAAGAGAGAATCCTGTACTGAAAGAAAAGGTTGGATAAGATGCTCAGGAGCAGGCTGGGATCAAGAGCAAGAGGAGACAAAACTTAGACAGACCCCCCCCAAAAAACCCAACTGTGTAAAAAGGGGTACAACATGGTAGGAAAGAAAATCTGTTATTTTGGACCAGGTGCTAAGGGAGAGAAGGAAAATCAAAGCATCACTCTCTGATGATGCAGAGCTGCCCGTACTTCTGTAGATGTGCGTCAGCTACTACAGGGATAAGAACAGGATGAGAAAGAGAGACTCTCGGTAGGAAGGAGCGAAAGGAGGTGTTGCAGATAGTGGTGTTCAGGGCATCAGTCACTCACCAACAAGGAATTTGTGCCAGGCCCGCACTTGTGCAGCTGTGCTGCCACCAGTACTGCAAAGAATTCTTCCCTCATCTCCGATTTTAGTCCCTGTGCAAGTGGCCTCAGCAGTGCATGAATTATTATTAATAGTAATTGTATGATTGCTCTTCATCTGCATAGACTCTGCTACCCAACTCTTTTCTAATTTCTGTTCCTCAGTCCCTAAGCCTGGCAGCCAAGAGCTGCTGCGCTAAACGTCAGTGAAATGAGAGTCTTGACTGTTCGTGGTTTAATCAATAATAGATTTAGGAGATGAAGTCGCCCATGCTCTTCATTATTGGATCGCAAGCCCCATCTGCTGCTCACTCACTGATTTGGTCTCTCTCCTGTGAATGCCTCTCTGATGATCTTGTTGTTTACTGCTGGTAAAATACTTGCCACTCAAGAGTTCAGTCAAGTACATACTTTTGCAGTCTTACCCATTACAGAAAACATTGGTATTGCCAAAATACACTCTCTTTTGCATCATAAACGCTGCCTGATACCACATGAATGTTTATTTTTGAGCATTTTTCACCTGAAAGAATCTATAGGGAGACTGCGAAATCAGACAGAGGAGATCTGGATGAGGAAATCCTTCCTCCGTCTAGTATTTAACTTTCTTTTGATGAATAAAGTATAAGCTAATCTGCTCGTCTAGAAAGTACATTTGCACAGTCCACTGCACTTATCGTCTACAGAACAGGGCCAGAAACAAAGGCAGAGGCCCATATATGTTTTATTTGCTCGCTTTTGCTACTCCAGTGACACAGCTGCACATGGAGAGCAGACATGAATATGTGAGGCAACTCACATGGCTTTTCTTAGGAGCAGTTGGCAGCGGACCATTAATATAGATGCTCCGGTGCTGACAATTAGGAATAGGGGAGGACACACGGAGGTTGCGCTAAGCACCCCATCAGCAGAGCATCTGACTGCTGCTTCTCTCCACAGCGAGCTAAAACTGGTCCAGCTGCACCAATTGCTCTCCACCAACCGCTGCATCAGGGCTGCTCGAAGTGTCAACAAGCGTAGAAACCTTCTGCATGCAAAGTATTTCCACACACACAACAATAGCCTAGGAACCGTACAAGTAAAAGTCTGGGCACTCTGTTCTTAGGTACCACTTTCTGGTGTCCGCTGAACTGTGGTTTCTGCTCGAGCGGCCTGTGATTCGTCCCGACAGGTTCTAACAACTGCCTAAACTGCTATGGGCAAGGCGGGAAGATTTGAGGAGCTTGGTCCCAGGAGTTTTACAACAACCTTCCAACAACATTTCAGTGTGTTATTATCTCCAGAACATAGTGGACAGAATCTGCAAAATCTATTGTGTTGCTGAATCGACTCTCTCTGTCCCCCCCCAAAAATGACTGTTAAACAAAGAAAACCTCCTACCAGATTTGAACTCAGAGAAACCAGCTTTGATTCAGCTATAATGTGGGTGAAATCCCACCCTTTTACACCAAGACTACGTGTTTCTCAGAACAACTAACTCTTGGTTACAAGAGGACTCAATGCTATTGCATTGAGGAGTTTACACTGAAATACTGAAAACCTTCACAGGAAAAAAGAGGTGCAAAGGAAACCTGCAGTCTGTGGACTTAGCAAGCACTGTCATTTCATTTCACGCTAGCTATGGGTGCATCGTTTGGTTTTTAATGGCATTCACGTGAAATAAGAGTAAGGTGCATGTTGATTCGTGTCTCACCAACCATGACAGCAAAGCACTGCATTTCAAACATTTGAGGAAGAGCCAAACACGGTTCCGTGTGTAACTATAGAGGGTGTACTTACAGAGTAACTACAGAGTGACGTTTTAAAAGTAATTATACTGATTCAGCTTCTAATACAGAGGACAATCTATTACCTCAAAAGATGCTCATTGCAGCTGTGTTTGTCCTGGAGGGGGTTTATATTGCTTTAACAGTATCGGTCCTGTTAAGGGAAAACAACTTCTGTGTGTGGACTTGAAAATTGGACTTGGTGTCCTAAGTGAAATTGATGCACCCACTAGAAGACCTTCTTGTTGCAGTCGTGAAGAGAAGCAAAAAGCTTTCGCTGGCTTTAGTTCTTCCTCCCTCGCATCCTGGGTATTGCTACTTAGTCATCTCTCTAATTGTAGCATACTGGCATGAATATCGGATGGTGATTTGGAGATGCTTAGCACCTCAGGAAAAATAATTGCAGCGTGACCTCAGGTTTAAACCATCGCCTTATTCTTATGCATGGCAGCTACTTTACTCTGTGTTTTTAATAAGGCTAACACCTTATTTCCTCCATCTCATTTATTGGAGACTGCTGTGTGAATGAGATTTGGACATTTTTTTTCCCTAAGCCCAGCAGATTGCTGGTCCACCTCTTTAATGTGCGTGTCCTCCTATTTTAGCGTTTTAGATTCTCCCAAACTTGATTACATCTGGGGAAAGTGAAAGGAAGCCTTGCTCCTGTTAAGAGGTTTAGTTGCCCACGACAAGACGGACCATGGCTCAAACTCTCCGTTCTGCTGTGTCTGGATTTTATGGTGCCTGCATAAAGCTGGTGTGAGAGAAGAGCTGGAGTCAGGCCCTTCACTTTGCATTCCCCACTCACCCTTTTCCCCCTTGCAGAATCGTAGGTACAGATTCTGCGTCTGTGCAGAATTACACGCTATCGCATTTCTTTTGGTTTAACTGTTTTGTCATATTGTATCGCATCCCCACAACACGACACGTATTTAAAAAAAAACAAAACAAAACAGAACCCACAACAAAACTGCAACACAGCCCAGTACAGCAGCGCCACAATTACAGACAAGCACAAACAGTTAATTGCCATTCGCTGGTATGTGCCCACACTGCGCAGAGGTGAAGTAGAGGCATCTGAACTAAATTTGAGTAGAATATTAACTCCTAATACCATTTTCTGTGAGAGGTCTGTCTTTATTCCTTTGATGTTTTCAGATCTATTGCTAACTGAAAGCAAGCACAATTTTTTTTCCTAACACGTGCCTGAATTGAAAGATGTGATTAGAGTCAGATGTATTTTTACATATGCATCATTTATTTACTAAGGAAAAATGGGCTTCGGACTGACAATATTTGAATTCTTGCCAAAAACCATGAATATTTACAGGTGAAATCAAACAGATTATTATTTTTTTTTTGGTGGGGGATGCAATTCTAATAATTTCTTTTCTAATACCGAAACAATAACAATATTTCAACATTTTGAAATTTATATAGCATACTATACATAGCATAGGTAGTATTCTTCCAGTGGTATTTCAAGACCAACTTAATTTTTTTAAGGATGAGAAAAATGCACAAAACTAAACTGAAATATCTCATCCGGGATTGAACGAAAAAGATTTCTGTCACTTGAAATTTATTTTCTTCATTATATTTTTGTTTTAGCTGCCAAGCTAAAAAAAAAAAAAAAAAAAAAAAAAGACGACAGTGGTATGAGCAAGGCCATAGATTGAATCGTATTCAATCTGCAGTATTATTGGAATGGGCTGGCAGATAGAGAGGATGCTTTGTAATACCCTTTGTCAAAGACAAGGGAAGCGTTGGGGAGAGGACAGTTGCTTTAGCAGAGGTACGCCGCTGGGAACAGGAACTTTGCATTGCTCTTGAAAGTGCCTCTTCCCTCCTAGGCAGCAATACGTGCATGCTCTGTAATTCACCCTTCTGGAGTAAACTATCTGCGACTGCAATCAGCCGAGTTGGTGAGAAGAAAAGGGAGTAGACAGAGAAGTCTAATAACAATCCCTGTGAGGGGAGGAACAGATTAAATATCTGGTCAGCTCCAGGACCACCGAGATACCTACCGGTAGCTTCACACAAAATAAGAAGGGTTTCCCAGATCCCTGAACTCTAGCTCTGGTCACTAGGAGATAAGATGGAGGCTGCAGATGGTGGCAGCAGTGACAAAATGGAGAAGTCTTACAGATGCTTGCAGGTGCTGCTGGAGTTTTAGCCTGCTGTCTCCTTTGGTGGGGTAACAGCTCTGGCAGCGCCAGGAGCCCACAGCAGAATATTGTCCGGCTCCAGACTGCAGGAAAGCCCTGGGATACCCTAATGCTTGATCTACAGATGGATATTATTTTGTGGCAAACTACTGGGGCCCACAGGAGTTGTTCTGAGCAAGGGCTGCAATTGCTGATGGAGAAGGAATGGAGGAAATTATCTAGGACCTTATTGTCAGACTTGGCCTGGGTACGAGCCAGAGGATTTACACTGCAGGAAGATGTAGAGCCTAGTGTTTTTCATGATGCTTCCAGTGTTCAGCGCTTTATTTGTACAATTTCCTTATAGTGTTTTTGGGGAAACAATTAACCCGTGGAGATTACCTAAAGTAGGTACAGCACAGCAGGAGAGTACCACCGGGTGTATGTGCGATTTCCAGACTAATCAGTTCACCTTTCTGTACGGTTAGCTTCCTTTTTGTTTGCTGATGCTTTGGCCAGGTAATACACAGACTTTGCCGTTAACTGAAGATGAGTGATACATCATTTGAAGTATCCCTCTGCTAGATGAGAACTGCACGCAGTTTCCGTGCTGTCAGCCTTTAAATCTTCAAGACCACAGAGGTGGTCCCCTTGGATCCAGATGATGGCGTACATATTTGTTTGAATGTTCTTCCCTAAATCATGAAGATCGTGCACTGTAGATTTGTAGTCACTGGAGAAATTGGTACTGCTTATCTAACGTTACAGCAGGCAGGCCTCAGCGCTGTGAGTTAACACCCATACTCCGGTTCTATATAACCATAGTTGTGTTTTTTTCTCTTCTTTCTTTTTGCTTTCTTTTTTTTTTTCCTTTTTTTTTTTTTACAGTTGTAGACTTCACTGATCTTAAAAAGCTTTTCAAATAGATTGGGAAATAAATCCATAAATTTCCTAAAGAAAAACCAGAGACACATTCATGAGTACTGCTCCCAATTATCTTCTCCGTTTACTACTGATCATTTCTCGGAGAACCAATTCTAGCCAGGGCCCGAATGTCACCTGTTATTTCTTTCTCCCTCTTTTAACTTCATGCCTGACCTAACATGACATCAGTTTGTCCAAAAGGTGGCACTGCATCTTTGAGCATTTCATGGACTGAAATTGCTCTGGTGCAGAAGAGGTCTTCCGTATAAATAAGTAGAGCTGCTTTGCAGATCTGCTAAACATTTCCACTAGCATTTCAACCATGGGCCTTTTCTAAAGTAAGTTCTTAAATTTTTTAAATTTTTAAAGCTTTGATAGAAACAAAAGCTTGACTTTGAGTTTTCTGACATCGAATTTTAATGTTGTGGCTAAAAGCTCCAGCCAAGTACATCCAGGTAAGAGATTGCTTCTCTTTGAGAAGGTCTTTAAGGAGAGTTGTAATTCTGAGCTTCCAGAAAAGCCCAATGTCTTCCACTATGACAGAGAAATTGTTGCTCCTTCTGATCGCTTGCTTGGTCTCTCTCAAATTTACCAGCTGTGCTGTGCAGAGAAACAAAATTTACTTTAATATGAAAGGTAAAAACTTTTACTTAAGACACCTCTTCTCCTCAAGCCACCAGGCACAAAGTGCAACCACAGTTTTTCAAGCCCTAGGCAGTCTTAGTTTGGTCTAAGTTTGGTCTAACAAATAACAGAACTATCCTTTCCACAACACTCCCCACAAAGCAATTGGACTCTTGGCATCAAACCACAATGGCATGTCCCAAATTAGCTCCTTTGCTGGGCTACAGTCTCTTTCTCACAGTTCTCTGGTACCACACAGATGGTAGGACCACCAGTAACCCATCTCCCTGGCTTTCTCCAGCTTTTCGACGAAGGTTTTTTTGACTCCTCCTTCCTCACTTGGTCTTTGCTTTTCTAGGTCTTGCTGATACCTGCCTCAAGGCACTTGTCCTCCAACTCCCAAAACCACTGCAGAGATGCCACACTCCCGCTCTTACTGCCTTCTCCTGCCAGGTCAATCTCTATTCCTCTTTTATCTTCCTTTATCTTTGGAAATCCAGCTACTTGTCTCTTTTCTGTCTTCCGGTGAGGCCAGCTTCCTTTTCCATGAATTTTTATTGCTTTTTTTTCTCTATTGCAAGTCCTCTCTTCCTTAGGAGACCAGACTTCAGTTTTCATGTTGACAGTCGGCCTGGCTCTAATCTTTCACTCCTTGAATTTAAATTCCTGCATTGCTGTCAGCTTTCAACTCTCCTATTGATTGCTGGAGTTGTTCTCTCCAGTTTCCACTCAGTCTTTCCACACCCTTCAGTCGCTTCTTGCTTTTCTTCCTTATATTTCATTCTTTCCTCTGTCTTACAAGCCCTCTAATGAATTTCAGTGTCCTAGCATGTTCTCTAGCCTGCCTTTTCCTCTCCCAAATTGTATTCTACCGTGATTCTCCTTGCCTGCTTTTCTGTGATGCTATTCATTGCTTTACATCTGACTATCGCCAGTGTGTACCCTTTATATTATTTTTTTTCCTCTTTCCGGCCTTGCTGCTGTTGTCTCTTTGCCCCGATTTACACTTAGGACCCAGTAGAGCAAGAAACCCCATGCAGGGCCAGTTCAATTGCAGGAAGCTGTGCTCTGCAATCAGGAAGAAAATTGAACTGCTTCAAAGCTTGAAGAAGCTCTGTTTTGTTGTCCGAGGTTGATCGATGCCAGAGACCCTTAAGTCAGAACTCACTGACAAATTCCTACCTAAATTTTAAAAAAATGCCCACCATTATATGGTGCTTGTATGTAAGATGTGATTTAATAGCACTTATGAACTACAGGGCAGAAGTTGTAGCCATGCATGGCTCTGTGAACGTTTTATAATGATCTTACATTTCTGACTGCTTAAAGGAATAATGTAAAGTGCCACAATGATGAGAGCTGCCTGACTGTTGCCACAGACATGGGAGCTATGTAGTGGACATTGCCAACCAAAGGTTTATTCTTAAGAATCTGTTGTAGTCAGAAGGTCTTTTTTTCTAGATCTGGTTGTTTGGGGTTTTTTTTTTCTCATTAATCCAGTCATCTCCATGTTTAATTCACTTCTCTTGTGAGAGGTAACAGAGTTGCACAAAAACGTCTTTCCCAGTAAAATGCTTCTTTAACAATTTGGCCATGATACAAAACCAGATTCCCACCAGAAAAGATTTTTATCTCCCAGCATATTGCAGCCAATTTCCTTCCTAATTAATACCATATCCACCTCCAAGTTCCATTTCAGTTCCCAAACGAAAATTGATGAGGCAGTCAACCACAAATAAGCACAATATTCCGCTGATAGTTCAATCAGCACAGTTTCCAGCATAGCGTGTTACTAAAGCACAACCAGCATTAATGTTTTCACGTCCCTTGGACATGCCCTGCTTCTAGCATGTTACTACGATAGCTCCAAGCTACACTCAAAGAAGGTTTTTGACATGAAGTTTGATCAAAGAGTCAGCTGCGTATGTTTAAAAATTAAACAGGATAGGTAAAATCTTTTCTGAGGAGCAAAAGCAGGGTCTGAGTGGTGGCGTCCTTGAATGGAAGGCAACAGAGGCTGGAGCGAAGGGAGGTGCATAGACCACATAAGCACTTCCCTGATGTACCAGACAGTTTGCGGTACCACTCCTAAGGAATGATATGCAACTGCAAGGCAACCCAGCTGCAAATGGGCTTGCAAAAGTGGACTAGAGATGGCTTTTCCCAGGCTGAATGGTAGTATTGTGTCCCTGATGAGCTGCGACCTGGACTTGTCTCACAGAAGTGCTACCAGCCAGTGTAACCAACGCTGATTGTGGTACCAGTATTTGCAACGTATTCACCTAGCCTTGAGAATGAAACAACAACTGGTCCTTGTTGGCCTTCTTGTAAGACTTTTCTTGGGAACTGACATCAGGGAATGAAGTGACAATTAATATGTTTAAATATGCTGGCTACCATCCTCCAAAGTATATACAAAACTTAAGTGCCTACAGTGCAGTTGTCCTCTTCCCTGAGCAGAGCCTATGTGAAATTACGTGCTGCCTTCCAGGAAAGCAAATGCATTTACCAGAAGAACCCAGACCACCAAAGTCTTTGTGTTTTGGATAAGAGGACGCTCTGCATTGATTATTAGAACCACATTCATACAAATTAAAAAGCTTCTGCGCTTCTGTCTCAGAGTAGCCCTATGTTTGCTCACCTTGCCTGCCTACAGAAAATCCTGGAGAAAATCCTGAAGGGTATGTTTTCCAGTTGAGAGGACATTTAGAAAAGAAATGACTGTATTTTAAAGTTGAAAAACACTGAGAAGAAAGTGCCAAAGCTGGATATTGGCAATAGTCCTTTAAAGTAGCTATAACAGCTATGGACATGTTTTCTTCTGCTGGGGCTTATCCATGAAGCACAGCTGTTGGCTGGTAAAAAAAAAGGAATCCTTTCATGTAGATGAAAATGCTCTGACTCTAATGTTTCTAAATCTATTTGCCTAGGTCTAGAAAAGTTTATTTTAAAGGGCAGTTTCTTCTTTAGGAATTTCTCAGTAAATAGCGTATTATGCATATCTTGGTGGAAATATTCTCAAAGCTGCCTGCAAAAGATGCTGTAATGCACGAGAAATTGGACGAATCGTAGCCAGGGGAAGTACACAACAAAAAAAACCCCAAAAACCCAACAACTGCCTTAACATTAACTCTAGCTCTAGCCAAAGAGATTAATGAAATAACCAAACAGATTAATAGGCTCAGTAACAGGGGGAATTAGTGTAGTGGGGGTAGTAGATCCCACGCTTACAGAATCACAGAATCACAGAATGGTAGGGGTTGGAAGGGACCTCTGGAGATCATCTAGTCCAACCCCCTGCAAGAGCAGGGTCACCTATAGCAGGTTGCACAGGAACACGTCCAGGCAGGTTTTGAATGTCTCCAGAGACGGAGACTCCACCATCTCTTTGGGCAGCCTGTTCCAGCGCTCTGCCACCCTCAAAGTCAAGAAGTTCCTCCTCATGTTTAGATAGAACTTCCTATGCTCAAGTTTGTGCCCATTACCTCTTGTCTTGTCACTGGGCACCACTGAAAAAAAGACTGGTCCCATCCTCCTGACACCCACCCTTTAAGTATTTATAAGCATTGATAAGATCCCCCCTCAGCTGTCTTTTTTCCAGACTAAAAAGACCCAAGTGCCTCAGCCTATCAAGACCTACAGTCTTCCTTCTCCTGGCACCAAATGATGGCAATTCCTTCAGAAAGGTTGGTCAGTTAATGTCTGAACATTTATTATTATAACTGCTACTACTTCTATTACTACTACTACTACAACTGCTACTGCTACTACTAGTACTACAAAAATAAACATGGTGCTTGTAATGGGCATGACCTAAAAGTCTCTGGACTTGTGCCTCATGCACAGCAGTATGGGAAGTTTGCTCTCTATGGCAGCTTTAATCCTGACCCAGAGGAAAGAGAGGACCAGTGCCTTCCAGCCCTTTGCACACCTTCAGGCTCCTCACAGAAGAGGGAACTAATGCCAATGCTGATGTTTCTTCCTTGTCATTAATATTGCTAATGTCATCTATTGGAAAGCACTGCCCAGGGACACCAGACAAGCTAGGGTAATAATGTGCTGTACAAGCACATAGTACCAGATATATTATCACCCTGAAGGAAATAAAAAGGCAGAAATAAAAATGGACTGGCTTTTGTGGGGGGCTGGGAAGTGAGCCTGAATGCCTTGCTCTAAAGCAAGCCTTGAGTCACGTTCTTCCCAGATTCTTCCCTAAAATATACCTGAAAGTAGAATCTAACTAACCATTTACAGCAGGTGGCCACTATTCATGGAATAAAACCATCATCAACTTCAGCAAGAGCTGGACCCAACCCATGGATGGTGAAAGAACAACCTCATTTCATTACATTTCCTCTTCATGTTCATTCAAATGGAAAACAACTTTCATAAACAAAGTTTGCAAGGCTGCTCAGGCCATCTGCCATTCATATAATGATGGCTAGTCCTTTGGTGTTTCTACTCATGGACTATTCATCTTTTAGCTATCAAGTTTGCAATTAACAAGAATTTACCCAATGGACTCTGTTTGCACATTTGTTAAACTCTCCTAGAGAAAAAAATAATATGATCAATTTAGTAGGTATATCAAGCACTGCGTAAAGATGCGCTGCTTCTATATATTACCTTTTAGTCAATTATATTACAGGTCCCCGGTTTTCTAGAAATCAGCATTCATTCTTACCCTTGCATTTCCATTTTTATTCGTTCTGCTTTAGAGAAGCAAAACTTCGCCCAATGGAAAACCACCGTGGCTGCTTTCCAGATACTTAAGGGACATGCTCTGTTTCCATAAAATGGAGGGATTTGCAGCTTCTCGTACATTGTAAGGAGAGGAGCCATGTCACAGCTACAGGTTCTTAATATATTTTCCCTGGAGAGTAAATGAACTGTGCAGACCACTACAGTTCCTAGAGTTAACCTCCTCTAGGGACAAGTCTGATCTTGACTTCAGCAGGAGTCAATCTCAGTCAGGCTTCAACGTTTGGATGACACAGAGTTAAACTGCAGAGTCCTGGAGGCCAGGAGACACCGTCTCCCCACCTGTGTATTTCATTGTATTCAGGCCCCACTGACTAATGCCCCACCTTTACAATTTATTCCACTTTATATAAAAAATTAGCAGCACTGACAAAATAAAACTTGGCTGTATGCTCTCGTTGCCTATGGAGCATTTTGGCTGCTAAAAATAATATGTTGTCGCTTGGGAAAGCCAAATTCTTCATGTTATTGCAGCCAGACTGTCTAGACTGCCTAATAAGGTGGAGGTTGTTCTGAGATGGCCTTATATTCTTTTTAACATTGACTATTTTTTTCAGTGATTGCTTTGTGGGTAGATATTGCCAATGTTATACTCATTTCAGATTTGGAGGTTTTTTTGAGGAATGAAAAAGAGCATAGATTTCCGTCCTGGAATAATTGCTCTATAAATATTGCTCTTCTGAGTTCAGTAAAGCCTAGAGCACGAAAAAATCTTGAACGCTTTCTGCCTAAACGAAAGAATGTGATGTCACTTCTAAGCAGCGACATCAGGAATGGCAAGTGATTATTTAATATTCAGCGCTTGACCTGGCTAGCCCTCCATATACAGAAGTCAATGCGAATTCCACTCATTGAGGCTTTAAAGGATCAGGTTTGTAGTTTGTAGAGCACTAAAAAGCCAGTGCTCATTTTGAAAATGTCACTGCACATGTGGTCATCAGCAAAATAATTCAGAACCGCTTAGGCCATTGTGTTTCTCTTGACTCCCTGCTAAATGTCATGCTGTTCCTGAAGAGCAGCTACCCTCTGATGTGTGAGAAGTCTGGCCTTCGTTCTGCAAGTGGCAAAGTACTCTGAGCTTCTGAGCATCTGCTCACGCCCACATCCCGTTGTGGCCGACCATGTGCTCCCTCAGAAAAGGCATCCTTTGTACCGTGCCTTCCTCCCTGGCATTTGTACTATGCCAGGGAAGAAGGTGGAACGGTGCAGACCAACAGGAAGTCACTTTTCCCCCTTGGAGTTTGCCTATAAACTAGATTTTTACTTACAGATTATGCAATTAACAGCAATTTACTACTAGCTGGATCTAGATAGTATCTGTTCTACATGAGGATTGCACTCAGTGGTCAGATGCTTGTTTTATTTTCCCTGTGGATATGCCACTGCAACTGGTAATTCCAGTTACCTCACCTGTTTTTACTCTCTGGTGTCCTTATGTTCTTCTGTTGAAGGCACTTGACAGAATCACAGAATATACAGGCTATGTTCCAGTCTTTGCCTCAATCTTCTTATGCCATCTGAAGGAAGTTGTTTACATTCACAAACATTTGAAGGAAGTTCTTTACATATACAAAAGACGTACAAAAGAGCTCAGATGCTTGACGTGGAAAGTTAAGCAGAATCTAGGGCCACAACTCAGTTCTCAACACTTCCTCAGATGCACAAATAAACAGGGAATACATTTTCCAAGTCACCTAAAACTCTTATTTCTGCATGTGATCTCCACTTCCATGATGTCACCCAGCAAAGCATAAACACATTTATTTGAAACCATGGTCTGAAGAGGAGGAAGACCTGGAGGCTACACCTCTTCTCTCTAGTAGTTCAATGGCAAGAGGAATCAGACCTCCACAGGAGTCAGATGGGTTTCTAGGACCTTCTCACCTTAGCAGCTTCAGACTGTATTCCAGAAAAACATCCTAAACACCAGTTCATAAGCTGTTCTGTGACAAAAATATTCTGGTCTCCACTGCATGAAACAAGGAAATTTGAAAAAAAATAGTGTAGTTCCACTGAGTCATGAGAGTAAGCACAGAGTCATAGATAGGGAAGGATCTTCAGAAATTCCCCAGTCTGCCCACCTAACCTAAGGAAGGATCATTTATACCTTCTGTTTGTCTAATTGCTAAGGATTCTCCTGGAAAGAGACTGCCATATGCAATCTATGCCAGTGCTTCTCTATGCATAGATGTAGAAGGCTTTTACTGTTATTCTTGCTTGTGCTGTCCATTATGGGAAGAGGGAACAGATTATTCTCTTCTCTCTTCAAGTGTTTGTGATCTGTTGTCATCTCCCTAATCAGTCTTTAAGTTAAACAATGCAAGTCCTTTAATCTTCCCCAATAGATCATGCTTTCAAAATCACTTTGTTCTAGACTGGCTCCAGCTTGTCTTTCTGACACCCAGAACTAAACAGAGCACTTCAGCTGAGCTCTTACGAAAAGTGGAACAAAACAGTACATCTTGCAAGCTGTTCTTCTGCATGTAAAACCTGACCCGCCATTTTTGCAATGGAAGAATGATGTTGGGTTCAGCTCATGGTGGCTGATGCATGTACATTACTATTTCAGTTGCTAAAAGAGTACTTTTGAAGTGGTAGACTCTAAGCCATATAATGCGTTCTATTTTGCGTTATGGAGCAGTCTTGAAGTGCATGGCCTGCTTTCCTTTGGGGTGAAACTAAACCAAAAGATGCTCCTCAAGAGTGTACTTGCTGAGCATTTTCTGCTAATGGACGGTCAGTCCACAAGACCAGACTAGAGCTAGAAGTAAGCCCTCTAAAAGTGAACCCAAGAGTTCTCAGGTCCTCAGCCCTAGCTTTTTCACTCTACAAACTTGCTCCTGTTGCACAGCACTGCTTGGGTATTCCTGCAGGATTAAAAAGGGAAAATAGTAAGACCCAGAGAACTACAGACTGGTCAGTCTCACCTCTGTGCCTGGCAAGATCATGGAGCAGATGCTCCTGGAAACCATGCTACGGCTCATGGAAAAAAGAGAGGTGGTCAGTGATAGCCAACGTGGCTTCACTAAAGGCAAATCTTGCCTGACAAGTTTGATGGCCTTCTATGATGGTGTTACAGCGTTAGTGGACAAGGGGAGAGAAACTGACACCATCTACCTGGACTTGTGCAAAGCATTTGACACTGTCCCACACGATATCCGTGTCTGTAAGTTGGGGAGACATGGATTTGATGGACAGACCAATTGGTGGATAAGGGATTGGTTGAAAGGCCACACTCAAAGAGTTGTGGTCAGTGGCTCGATGTCCAAGTGGAAACCAGTGACGAGTGGTGTTCCTCAGGGGTCAGTATTGGGACCAGCGCTGTTTAACATCTTTGACAGTGACATGAAAAGTAGGACTGAGTGCACACTCAGTAAGTCTGCCAACAGTGCCAAGCTCTGTGGTGTGGCCAACATGCTGGAGGGAAGGGAAACCATCCAGAGGGACATGGACAGGCTTGAGGGGTGGTCTTGTGCAAACCTCATGAAGTTCAACTAGGCCAAGTGCAAGGTCCTGCACATGGGTCAGGGCAATCTCAAGCACAAATACAGGCTGGGCAGAGAATGGCTTGAGAGCAGCCCTGAGGAGAAGGACTTGAGGGTTTTGGTTGACAAGAAGCTCAACATGAGCTGGCAATGTCCTCTCGCAGCCCAGAGACCCAGTCGCATCCTGGGCTGCATCGAAAGAAACATGGCCAGTGGATCCAGAGAGGTGATTCTGCCCCCCTACTCTGCTATTGTGAGACCCCCCCTGGAGTACTGTGTCCAGCTCTGGAGCCCCCAACATAAGAAGGACATGGACCTGTTGGAGTGAGTCCAGAGGAAGGCCATGAAGATGATCAGAGGGCTGGAACACCCCTCCTGTGAGGACAGGCTGAGAGAGTTGGGGTTGCTCCGCCTGGAGAAAGGAACGCTCTGGAAAGACCTTATAGCAGCCTTCCAGTACTTAAAAGGGGCCTACAGGAAAGACAGGGAGGGACTTTTTATGAGGGAGTGGAGGGATAGGATGAGGAGTAATGGTTTTAAACTGAAAGAGGGGAGGTTTATATTAGATATTAGGAAGAAATTTTTCAGTATAAGGGTGGTAAGACACTGGATCAGGTTGCCCAGAGAAGCTGTGGATGCCCCATCCCTGGAAGTGTTCAAGGTCAGGTTGGACGGGCCTTTGAGCAGCCTGGTCTAGTGGGATGTGTCCCTGCCCATGGCAGGGGGGTTGGAACTAGACTATCTTTAACATCCCTTCCAACTGTAACCATTCTACGATTCTACAGAAGTCCCCCACAACCTTCAGAACCTGTCTTGAAGAATTGCTTGTACTGCATACCACATATTGATTACTTTTGCCTTAGTGCCATATCTTGCGTTTATCCACTTAGAATTTTATTCAGTATTTTCATTTCTCAAACTTTCCTGAAATTCTAGATCTGTCCTCCAGTGCATTTGCTGCCCTTCTTGTCTTCAGGACATCTGCAAATTTAATATTTAATATTTTCTCTTCCATCATCCAGGTCATTAATTAAAATATGAAGTAGAGTGAGATTCAAGACATATCCCTCTGGCACACCACTCAGTACCTCCTGCCATCTTAACAGTGAACTACAGAAAATATTCTTAGCATATGATTATCTTGTCAATTTTGCCCTATACTATAGAAGTTCCACCAAGGCTATATACATGTACATTTTCTAATGAGAATGTCATATGAAACAGTATTGAGATCAAAATATGTAAAAAGAACTGCCTCATCTCCATCTGTACGATCGTCATAGAGAGAAGTTAAATTGTTTTAATGCAGCCTGGTTGTGATAAATTCCAGTGGGCTACTATTTATCTTTTTGTTATCCATCAGGTACTCACACATAGTTTAGTCAATTATTTGTTCTAGATTTTTTCTAGGAGTTGATGTTGTTCGATCTTTTCCCTATTTAAGAATAACCACTTTCCCTGTCTTCTGGTACCTTATTTGACCTCAATGATTCTCAAAAGCTTCATTTTGCACTAACAAATAAAACAGACCGAAGAGCACACTCTGGCCCTGAGGCCAAGTGGCACAGCACAATTCATCTCCACATGGCAAACCTTTCCCCTCACTCATCAGAAAAGAGTGTTCACATTCAAACTGTTCCTCACACGGGTTATTCCCCATCTGTGCCCAGAAAGTGCCTGTGAAAATAGTAGGACAAAAAGACAAAAATATGCCAGAGAGCTTTTAGCAATAAACACTTTGGGTGATCCTAGGACAGCAGGTTAGCCTACAACCTGTCTCTCTTCTAGTTATGACTATAGGTATAGCCAAAAAATGATCACAAAACTGCCTGAGATGGCCTAAACCCATTTAGTTCTAACGATGGTGACAATGATGCTCAGCTCAGTGCTTAGGATGCAGGATCCGTTTTGTTCCCCTAAGAACCGCAGTAACGGTATGGGGAGTGGGAGAAGATGCTTTTTCAAAGATGCAGAGACAGAAAACTGCCAGTACGTGCCAATTTAGTTTAGTTTAGGAATCTAATTTATTCCTTGCTCTGCACCCACCCCATAATGAACGTTTCCTTTCTGTTCATTATATCTACTTTTTCTTTCTTTGGGTTGCTTACTTACTTGCCCTCATTTTCAAAAGTCCTTGTTATTGTGATTCTGTAATATTCTCTGCTACCCATTTCAGCCCAGGCCTTCTTTTTAGTTATCATATTGTTACATTATGCAAGAATCATTATTCGGTCCTGTCTTAAAGATAGAACCTCTAGCTGCTACATAATGCATGTACAGATTCAATGCATTTCTAATGGCAAGAATTTCTCTCCTTTCCCATTGTTCATATAACCAGAAATATTCTGTGGAAAAACTAAAAATAAATCTTCACCCAGTAGAATACGGTTTGTAATGTCTCTTGATATGGGCATTATCTCAGATTTAGCTCAGCTCACTTTGTATGGGAGATGGAGAGAGATTCAGCTCTAATTTAATATCTCTGAGATTGATCTGAGCTGTTTGCAGTTTCAGTCACACGTAATAAGGTGAAGGTACAGTGTCTGACTGTCTGGCTGAGCATTTATGCTCTGCTTATCACAGTAACATATCTGAGCTGCTTCGAAAAAAAAAATAACTCTGAAAAGCCAGCAAAAATTAATAATGACCTTCCAATATTATTAACCTAACCTGATTCCTTTATGCTTGACACCATTAGTTTTCATTCCTTTAACGTTGTGCTTCCCAGTTCCGCAATCCTGAAAACTGCTGGAGTAAGCTCTTTTCCAAGGTTGAATGGGAAGCTGTGTCAGATGCCTTTCTGACAGAGAGCCATGCTGGACTGTGATCCTGATGGAACGTGGAGGGGTCTAATGCTCATGTGGCTGCACCATGGGTTTTGGGGCTGCAAGGGAAAACACCACAGGAGGCACTGCTGATAGAAGTAGGAGGGAGAGATAGATGGGTACCTACAGCTGCAGTGCTAAATCTCTCCCCTGTGAATTCTTATCAAAGATAATTCAAAATGGAATAACTTCTGAAATATCTGGGCTACGCAATTCAGCCTAATGCTATGGTCCCTGAATTAGCTCCGGGAGCGGTTATAATTACATTGCCCTGTCACTCTGCCCAAGCTCCTTAGTCTTCTTGAGAGGCGGATCTAATTACTCTGGGCACAGCACCAGCCTAATGCAGCCACAGCTCTTCTGGGATGGAGCTGGGGCGTGTGCTGACACTGTGCTGGCTGGGATATTCACACCAAAGCCTGCTCACTGATAGCTCAGAATTGTCCTCCCGGTGTCTTGTGGCACACTGCAGGTGTGTCTTATACCTAGCCTGCCAAAGTAGACCCCAAACCCAAACCAGCAATGTGTCCTTGTGGCCAAGAAGGCCAATGGCATCCTGGGGTGCATCAAGAAGAGTGTGGCCAGCAGGTGGAGGGAGGTCATCCTCCCCCTCTACTCTGCCTTGGTGAGGCCGCACCTGGAGTACCGTGTCCAGTTCTGGGCTCCCCGGTTCAAGAAGGACAGGGAACTGCTGGGGAGGGTACAGCAAAGGGCTTCCAAGATGATTAGGGGATTGGAACACCTCTCATGAAGAACGGCTGAAGGATTTGGGTCTCTTCAGTTTGGAAAAAAGACGGCTGAGGGGAGATCTTATCAACACTTATAAATACTTAAAGGGTGGGTGTCAGGAGGATGGGGACAGGCTCTTTTCAGTGGTGCCCAGGGACAGGACAAGAGGTAACAGGCAAAAACTTGAGCACAGGAAGTTCCACCTAAACATGAGAAGGAACTTCTTGACTTTGAGGGTGGCAGAGCACTGGAACAGGCTGCCCAGAGAGGTGGTGGAGTCTCCGTCTCTGGAGACATTCAAAACCTGCCTGGACGCGTTCCTGTGCAACCTGCTCCAGGTGACCCTGCTCTGGCAGCGGGGATTGGACTAGATGATCTCCAGAGGTCCCTTCCAACCCCTACCATTCTGTGATTCTATGATTAAATGGATGGCAATGAACAGCGGGTGTGTGGTGTCTCGTTGCTGCAGAGCAAGAAGGAATATTGGGTGTTGGATGAAACCTGTTGGACACATACAGTCCTGAGGTAGCTTCAGAAGAAAGAACAAAGCCCCAGGAGACTCCAAAAAAATTGCCTGCAATATTAACAGGAGTGTCCAAAGCTAGCTTTTATTTAAATACCGCTCTTGCGTGATGCAAAACAGCATGAGATAAGCACTGTAAGTGCTCCAGAGAGAATGCCAGCTCCATTTTTAGGGTGTTTGTCTCCCAGAACAATAATCTTCTGTACTTAGAGAAGGACTCTTTTTTTTTTTTTCTGAATTATTTTGAAATTCAAGCTTGTTGTCTCTGCTTCGTGTCACTGTAACTTAATCAGCACATGAAAAACTGTCTAGATTCCCAGATTCATGTTGTGGAGTTTATATTTCTAATGAAGAAGGCCACCAGGCCTATCAGTACAGTTTGTGATTACAATCTGGTATGACACTAGTGCTGCCTCATTTAAATGAGGTACTGTAGACCACCTTCAGTACCATCAGACCCAGCAGGGCTTACAAAGACCAATCCAGCGAAAACATCTGACATTTTTGGTGACACCAAGCAGCCACTGGGCCAGGCTGACAAATGACACAGTAGCCTAACTGAATGATTGTGACTTTTTTCCATCAGTGATGTAAGAATTTGGCCCCTGGCGGCTGTGGACTGGAGGCAGTCTGAGTTGCTCACCCCACTGTTGTTGTCCCACACAGTGTGAGACTGAGTAAACATTAATTAAACTTTTCAGTATACCATGACTGTATCAACACCGCTCTTTTGGAGAGACGCCTATTCAGCCAGACCAGCCTGGGCAGCTTGCTGCTGCTTGTATGCTCAGCGGTAGCAGCAATATCACTGGGTGTACTGGTCCCTGCCTTTTAGCAGCATGATTCGGATCCATTTCGCCTTTATTTCACCAGGACCCTCAAAGAAACCAAGAGGATCAAGAAGAAAAGCATTCTAACATAAAAGCCTAAGAATCTAATCTATTGGGAGCAAGAAATTCGCAATTCTACATTAAATATCTCATCCTCTCCTTAGATTCCGTTCACACACATGCTTAAAACGTTGTAAAAATCTGAAGATAATCTGATAATGTCTCCGGGACAAGGACTGTTTGCTCCTTTCTCTTTGTAAAATGTTTGGCACAACAGGGCTGACTCAGAGCCTGTGGGGCACCCAGGAGCACAGAAGACTGATAGCAGTTAAGGGGTGGACTGTCTGAAGCCCGGGAATAGTTAGCCACTGGAGCAGTTCCACAGTTCTTCATTCTCCATCAAATTTGGTAAACCATGCTGAACTCGGTGGAAACTCCTCTTGGGGAATCTTGACTCATCTGCGTGACTATGGCACCCTCCATCAAGCCCTGACACATTTATGGCTAAATGGACTTCACTGCCGTCGTGGTCTGCTGCTGTGTTTTCCATTCCATAAAATAAACTGTGCAATTTACTGTTTTCTCTTGTCCTTTCCAATTTTTGTAATCTAGAAGAACAATAAGCACATATATTGCTTTTATGAGGGAAAGTTCTGAGAACCTGGCGACTTGCCTGGTCTCCTCATTTGTTTGTGTTGGGGAACAGGCAGGGTATTTTGCCACAGCAAAAGAGTGAATAGAGTTCTGTCCCTCTGAAATCAATTGCTGAGGAGAACAGGACAGAGCCAGAGCGTGCTGAGGTCTTCAGGAGGGACAGAGGGTAATAAATCACCTCATTACTTCTTGTTTCTCATTACAGCCAGTATCAGGAGGAATGCGTCCAATCTCCTTACTGTGTGGTACTGTGCCTGCGTGGGTGTGGGAAGGGTAAACAAGGTTTAGTCCCCATTCTGTCAGCTTTACTCTAATATCCCCTGCTTGGTGCAGATTCTGACACCCTCGTGGTGCTGGGGAGGGAGTGTGGATCCTAGATGGATTTCAAAGGGACAAAGAACAGAAGCTGAGCCTCAGGAGTATGGGCAATGGATGGGGAGGATGTGACAGAAAGCAAACATGAAATGGAATTTTGCGCCTCCTGATTTGGGGGCCAGTCCCTCTATGTGTGACAAAAGCCACCCTGGGGCTGCCTAACTGGGCACAGGATTATTTTGCATATCGCTAGGGCCCTGCCTCATCTCATCCATTCATAGAATCATAGAATTATTTAGGTTGGAAAAGACCCTTGGGATCACCGAGTCCAACAATCAACCCCATTCTACAAAGTCCTCCCCTACACCATATCCCCCAACACCACATCTAAACGACTCTTAAACACATTCAGGGATGGTGACTCCACCACCTCCCTGGGCAGCCTATTCCAGTGTCTGACCACTCTTTCTGTGAAGAATTTTTTCCTAATGTCCAGCCTAACCCTACCCTGCTGCAGCTTGAAGCCATTCCCTCTTGTTCTATCGCTAATTACCTGTGAGAAGAGACCAGCACCAATCTCTCTACAGTGTCCTTTCAAGTAGTTGTAGAGAGTGATGAGGTCTCCCCTCAGCCTCCTCTTCCTCAAACTAAACAGTCCCAGCAATACCACGCTCTGTGATTTTAGAAAAGTGGATGATTTTATTTTTTTTAATTCTTTGTGCCTCTCCTTCCTCAGTTCTCCAAGACAAGCCCTCCTACCTCTCTCCCAGTTTCTACTGCCCCCTTCTTTCAACATGGTTCCTGCGCTTAGTGTGAAGAGACAAGAGCAGGCTGAGGCACCTTCCCTTAGTGCTTGAGGTATTGCTGATATCCATAAACCAGTGAGGGGTGCTGTACAGCACCACTCAGTGGACATAGGCTTGGATTACGGATCCCCAGGAGTAATTGCTTAAACTCCATTGATTCCAGTGTGATTATGTGTAGACTAACATGCTGCCTGCGCTAAGGAGGCCTGAATGAATCCAAATGATCATGGGCAAGGTGGACAGAAGCCTCCTGGTGAAGGACTTCTGTTTACATGTTTATTTTCAGTATGTGGCTGAATTAGGAGTTTCCTTCTCACACAAGTGAGTTGTCCCTTGAGTAGTCCCACTGGAACTGTTTGCATCAACATTTTTATTCTATAATAAGGACAAAGTTCTCCATCTGCCTCTTATTTGAGGACTAGTGGATCTGTCTGTATGAGACATCCAGGACAGCACTAGGACTAGGTCTACCTGGCTCTCTCCAAACAAGAACCTGTGCAATGCTACTTTCAAGTCTGACAGCATCACCACCTGCATCCTCACATGAACTCTTCCCTCTCCTCCAAAGCAGGTGGAAGTGGAAATGGCTTGTGAAGATGAAGTCCCTCCTGTAATTATTGGCATCTACAGCTGAGCTATCTCAGGGGTGTCAATTCACAGTTAAAACTACAGGAGGATTTTCCTGTTCTCCAAAGCTAGGAAATAGACCATTTGCGTGTTGGATGAGTGTTCGTCAAATGAAAAGCGTTGATGGAACTGTTACATTTCCCTCCCTCCAGGTATACCCACAGTGGCCCGGTAAAGGATTATTTGCCCTGTGGTCCAGTGTAGAGGCCTGAGCAAGCTTCAGATGAAGTAATCCAAGTGCAAGTAGCAGCTTAGCTGTGACACCACGGAGTTCCTTAGAGCCAGCTCTCTACCTTACCCCTCCTTTTTTAATAACTCTGTTAACTGAAAAAGGAGAAAAAGCATTTCCAGCTTCACTCACTCAAGGAACAGATGTTGCTACCGATGGGCTTAACAAAATTGCTGCAACCAAAACCTGTGAGTCATCTGGTTCATCCCCTTTAGCTCAGAATTAGTTTCAAGAATGCATTCATTACCTCCTTCACAGTACAGCAAGCTTATCCTCCTGTAAAAGGGAGCAGCTGGGATAAAAAAGGTGTCGGTCTCTCTGCAAAAAAGTAAAAGAGATTTACAAGGCAAGGACGTGATTTTTCTCTAATGCTTGAGAGATGTCTTGCACAATGTAAGTGCTACTGGAAATATCTTGATAGGATGAGGATCTCTATCTCAATATTTATAGAAGTGCTAACAAATACTGTGAGCTATATCCTAAGATAATGTTTTAGACTGCAGAATTTGACCTTCTCAGGTAGATCTAGTTTTTCTTCCTCATTTTCATACTGGGAATGTTACATCAGCATGTGGTCTGTGTTGCATAACTGATTAGATTGTATAGGTCTATGTTATCAGGGAAGAAGGTCAAACAGTGCGTCTTCGATCATCTAAATGGCTCATTTGCTGGCTTGTCTCAGCCAGCTCTCTTCAAGACAAGACTGCCCCGGAGGGCTTTGTGCAAGGCAATATGGACATTGTTCACCCTAACGAGCCTACCCCACCTCACGACCTTGACCCCACGGCACCATTTCTGCTTTTAAAGTGATGCCCAGATCAACCATCAGAATCTGTTACGTATCCGTTTGATTTGAAGATTTCAAAATTACCTCCTCTCATTTTTGCCAAATTCACAAAACTGCACATAAAGTTTGTGCTATATTAATGTGTTACATGGCAGGAAGTTGAACAATAATTGCAGTAATGTATTTAGCTTTTGTCCCTGCTTTTTATTCTACTGCATTTTCTCATTCTTTTAAATTGTCCCTTTTATCATCAGATCCTCTGCTAGCTTTGATAACTTCAATGAGGCCAAGTTTATAGGTTCTGCATCTTAAATCATCCATTTTCTCATTTTCTGAGTGCTGACTAAAGACTTCCTTTCACATTTACCCGAATTGTTATGAGTTTTTAAAATGTTCTTTTTAAGAAAAAAAAAGAAAAAAAGAGTTTTCTAAAATAAAATGAAATTATTTCCTGCTGCTTCTGCTGGATTGAAACAGTTGTTTTGTTGAAACATATTATCCTGTTTAATTGCTTAGTTCCAATGCACGTTATTGGTTTTCCTATGAATATGATGGATTCAGTTTATTACTGTAATGCTGGTGTCAGAGAGGTGTAAACCACTGTGACAGAGTAGGGAGTAAGGTCTCATGGATCCAATCAACAGCCTTACCTTTACCATCAGCTCTTAGAGGAGATTTTAGCCATGAGATATTTACAGAATTGTTCTGGAAACCAGCAGTATGGATTCGTGTGAGGTGTTTGCGCAGTGTTCCTCCATGCTATGGAGAGCTGACAGCTTGTTTACTTTTTGTACACTGGCTTGGGTGCAACACCAAGTCCTACGTGGTTTTGCTGACAGAAGCTTTCTTGGACCACACTACCACAGATAAGCATACACATTAGCACACTGCGACCACTTTACTGAAATCTATAGCATGATGCCACTCGATTACTACATTAATTAGCTCCATATACTGAATAATTATAGTTATGGCTAACTGGGCTCTACTGAACAACATGTGGTAATGAAATAGTAAAATTAAATTGCAAAAACGTTATGTCATGCTTGACAAAACTTCAACTTGAGATACTATTAATGTTTCTGGTTTATATTCACTTTTATCTATTATAGTCAGCAAGAGACAATGTTGAAATTAGACCATTCTGTGCAACACGTTATATTTTGGGCAAGAGAATTTAATCTAGGAAAAAGAAGAGACACATTCTTTGACTGTTATCCCCTTACCAGTCCCTATCTAATAGCTAAGACTGTACTTTTCTGAAGAACAAGCCTTGGAGGATGCCTGGATGGAGGCTGGGGTTGGGTTGCTGCCTTGTGCAGAACGGACTTCTGCTCCACGTGATACTTCTTATTCCCACAAATTTCCTGTCCCTAGACAAAAAATTTCTTCCGCTCCTTCATCATCCCCTCAGGGACCAAGGATTACGTGTGAAGTATATCTGATATTAGTATTTCATTAGGTCACGCAGTGGTAGAAAAATACTTTCATGTCTTCAAAGCGGCCTTGGAGACTACATATAGAGACTTGCAGAATGCTGCTTATTGAACGGAATTTCACTGAAGGGTAATTTCAAAGAGTATTTTGACACCTAAATCTATTTACAAGATAGTAAAGGGATTAAACTACAAAATATAATCCGGTCATATTCAGATGTCTGCTCACACACACGGCTGGTTCCAATTGCAGCTCCAGGTAAATACGTTATTACCTTTTGACTTCCTTGTGTGAAACTTGGTGTAAACCTATCCTGTGTTTCAATATATAAACTTTTATGCTCTGTCACTAATGTCAGAATCTGAGTACTGTGATTTGGTTTCCAAGGCTGCTGAGAGATGGCTAGATTGCAATGGTAAAGGGATTTTATTTACATCCATCCACACAGCATGTTGTTTGGTGTCCTGGCCCAATATATATTTGCAGAAGATTAATTTACTTAGCTGGGATTTTGTGGTTGTCCTTGGCAGTAGTGGGGAGGGATCATACTCACCTTTGCATAACCATTTGGCCCTGAATTAGAAGTGACCTGAGACCCTCCAGGACACAAAATCCTTTTTCTCTCCGTGCAGTGATTTGGGACCCAAAAGGGAGAGGAAATGGAGAGAGTCAGCAGCAAGCGCAGCTCAGTGGGGAACCGGGCATCAGATCATAGAATCATAGAATGGTTTGGGTTAGAAGGGACCTTAAACATCATCTAGTTCCAACCCCCCTGCCATGGGCAGGGACATCTCCCACTAGACCAGGTTGCTCAAAGCCCCATCCAACCTGGTCCTGAACACTTCCAGGGATGGGGCATCCACAGCTTCTCTGAGCAACCTGTTCCAGTGTCTCACCACCCACATAGTGAAAAATTTCTTCATAATATGTAATCTAAATCTACCATCACGCAATCTCAGATGCAACCATGCAGTCTGGTGTGGCAAGTGGGATGGTGAGGGAGACAAGAGAGATGCCTTTTAAGACAGTGTTGGGCCAGGAGCAAGTCCCCTGTGGCCCTGGAGTGCAAACTCGCCTTGTGCATGAGGATGGGCAGAGAGCGCCAAACCAAGTCCTGCCAGCGTGCCACCAACCCTGGCTCAGCGAGAGCTCTGCCCCAAGTACAGTCAGCATAGGTCTGTCCGCACAGTCCCTGCAAGACTGGTTAATCCATTGGGCTTTGTGAAAAGGGAAAATTGCAGCTTGCAGAGATGCGAATGCTGCAAACCATTTACTGGATGGTGTTTTTGAGGAAGGTGGAAGATGTGTTGCCAGGAGACGGGAGGTGAAAGGAGCTCTTCTGCTGCTGTGATTTACTAGATGGCTGGGTTAATGTGGGTGCTGCACCTCACTAGACGGTCATTGTAAGTTTTAATTAATAGTTAGGCCATCTAAATCTTTGCAGATGGGTGTTTTTTAAATTTGAATAAATGAATAAATACAGCTTTGAGGCTTGAGCCCAACTCGACATTTCCAAGTGCAATTCAGAGCTGGCAGGATAGCTTCCATTTTTGATTAGTGATAAATCTAATTGCAAAGGAATGGCTGACTTTCAGAGCCGGGACCGTATTACAAGCCATCTGAGGCTAGGAATCAGGCTAAATGAGCCTGATATAATGATTTATTTACAGCAACTCTGATACTTTTAGTAATCCATTATAATTGTATAGACAGAGAGTTCATTATCCCTTCATGTGTCTGTGATCCCTTCAAGGGCTGGGGAGTTGCAGAGTGAGCCCCCAGAGAGCGGAGGGCTCAGAAGGATTCATCCTGCAAGGTGCTGAGCAGGCTGCACCCCTCACCAGGCACAACAGGGTGTTTGGTTCTTCACACAATTTCCCCCTGTGAGTTATTCAAGTAGGTAGAATATAACTGAACTTATTTTATTAAGGGTCTAATAAGGAAAGGGAGTTCCTTTCTGTTGGTTACTTAGAATAAACCTCTAATTGAATCAAAGTCGATGTAAGTAAATATTTTTACTAGGTTGTTAGAACATTGTCTGAATATACTCCTGTACATGTGCACAGCTATCTTAGTTTGGGGGAGGGAGGTGTTTTTAGCAACTACAATATTAATTACACTCGTAAGAATTTATTTATTCTTTTGGAAATTTATTATTTTTCAATTCTCAAAAAGCTGGGTCTTGTTTTTGACTCAAATTTATACATTTTTGAGAGAAAACTACATCCACAAGCTTTGTCACGTCAAGCCCCAAACAGGGTCTGTATCATAATAGCATATCACACCCTATTCTGTCTTCTAAACTAAAGATTACACTTCCCAAGTCAAAGGTTTTCCTTGGAAGAAATGATCCTTTTCTTAGTTGAACGCATAATTTTCCTCTGAGAAACAAACTAGATGGAACTTTGTTGACTAACTGTAGTAGGGCCACTTCAGTTTCCAGGAAAAGTGGTAGCTAGTGCAACCCTTAGGTAAGTCCCTCTCATAGTTCAACAACAGCAGCACAAAAAGGCATCATGAGTGCTGGCTCTGTGCTACCTAAGCCCAAGATGCTTCTGCCAGGAACATCTGGACCCCATCCTCTGTTTTATCTCTTCTTCTGGTTCTATGATTCTATGATTCTGGGAGATGGTCCATTGAAGGCACATACTAAACCTGAAAAAAGGTTTGAAGCCTCACCAAAGAGTAGGGTTCCTTCACTTCACCCCCATCCTTGTCACCTTTCAAGAGAATTAGGAAGGCTGATGTGCTGTTCAAGGGGTCCAAGCATAACGTAAGATCACTGGTGCCCTGTCTAAGGCTGGAGAAGTAGGATGAAGAGTCTTAATTGTTCCTTGCTCGTTTCAGGTAGAAACCCATTTTTTTAAGCTGTTGTTAAAAGAATAAAAGTTCCCCAGGGAATGGAGGAGTAGAACAGCCAGTTAGCATGTCTATTTATCTGCCAAGCTTAAGTAGACATACTGATGCACATTGAAGACTCTAAAATGGGAGTGAATGGACCAAAGTAGTACTTCTACAGCTACGGTTGATTTGGAGATGGGAGAGAAAGCAGAAACACTGGCTTTGTTCAAGTCATTTTCCTTCAAAACAAAAATAAATCTGGTCAGCAAAAAAACCAGCATGTTAGTAGAGTGGAGCATTTCAGATGTGGGCCACACAGTGATGCTCTTAATCCCACATTAAAGTCTGGGAATCTGGCAAAGCGTTCTGGCTTTGGACACATCACTACACCAGGTGCCTTTAAAAATCCCAGCCTAAATCATCGCCATGGCCAGATGGGAACAGTTTTATGTTGTCTTTTGTATGCCATTTCTGGACTGTTCCTACCACAGATCTGCCTTTCCTCCTATCACTTACATCAACACATAGTTCAGAAAAAGCAACCTGGATTTTTTAATTTTTGTTTTAAAGCTAGGATACATTTTAAAGCTTTAACATGGACAGGAATACACCGTATGCACCTTGTGGGACTTAATCTACATGAATTTCTAGATGAAATTAGGACAAAGGGAAATAATACAGGTTAATACCAGTTTAATATATCCACCAGCGACAGAGTAAGACCCCAACAGAAAGTGGTGTTCAGAGAGGAGCTAGCAGTTCTCTGACGTCTCTTTTCCTGGGATTTTTATGTCTGTACAATCCATCTCGTTCACACCAAGAGGAACCCTTTCAACTGAGATGCTCTTTCTAGCTGAGACTGTCCTAGGGGACCTCTCACCGGCACAGTCCAGGAAGAGAGGTAAAACCTGACTTCTTCTTGGGTAATGTGACCTGGATGACAGGTGGGGGAAATGAAAATAAATCTGTTGTCAGTTGAATACACATGTGCGGTCCATAGCTGCTGTCCCAGTGGTGGCAAGGCCACATACCCCTAAAAGCTTTGAAGAGGCTGTGCAGGAGAAGCCTCCCGCAGTACCTAATAGCTAGCTTAACCACAGACGCAGCAGCACTAGTCAAGGCAGCAGAAGGTTGTAAAACTGACTGGCTTTTGCCAATGTGAATGATGGGGTCTGAAGGTACCATTCGCAATTAAAAGCTGGAGCTGCTGAGCCTTCTGTTGGCAGTCGGCTTCTCACGGTGACTCTGCACTGCTTCTGCTGGGACTCATGAGAGCAGCAGCAATCTTGTCTGATAACTCAGGGTTATGGGCTCAGCCAGGAGAAGGAAACTGGTTGCATTCGGCATTTCTCCCTTTCTTCATCCTAGAAATCTAAATGGTGCAACCAATGTTGCGTTTGTCCTACAATAATCTTTAATCGTCTGGGGCCTAATCATCCCCAGGTATTCATTGAGCTCACACAATGCTTGGGAATGCCATTGCATATCTCCAAGAGGTGCTGCTGGTGTTGCTCTCTTTCAGGAAAACTCTGCAGCCCTACTTTAACAGAGCCACAAAGCCCAGGATTCCCAGCTTTCAAGGAGCTGCAGAGTAAGAAGACAAAAGACATAGGACTTTCTTTACAATGAGGGTGGTGAGACACTGGCACAAGCTGCCCAGAGAGGTGGTGGAGGCCCCATCCCTGGAGACATTCAAGGCCAGGCTTGATGAGGCTCTGAGCAACCTGATCTAGTTGAAGATGTCCCTGCTTACTGCAGGGGGGTTGGACTAGATGACTTTTAAAGGTCCCTTCCAACCCAACACCTTCTATGATTCTATGATTCTATGGTAATGGCTGACTAAAGGCTACGGGTACCGGGCAAGTTGGTGGATAGGACCAATAGCCCATTGGAACACTTACTCTCTGGCTGTCTGCATTTAACGCTTCTGCCTGCAGAAAGGGACAGGCACTTTCTCAGTGAAGAAATCCACATAAAAAGCAGGAAGCGTGTTGTCTGTACCTGTCGGTGTGATCATACTCTCGGCTGGGATCGGCACAGTTCAATAGCCGTAAGCTTCCTGAGATCCTCCTAGCCTCGTTGTGTGTGTTTGTGTGTGTGTGAGCGGTGGCTGCACAGCCCGTAAACCTCTCCTCATAAGACCCTCCAACCCCAGCCTTGTCCTCCAGGCTCTGATTGCTTTAGGTTAGTGATGCGCGTAACAACGCCAGCAGGCACTTACCCGATGAGCTCTGCCGCTGGAGGTTGCGCTCATATCGGTGGTACAGTATTTCCCTCACAGGTTTGCTGTCATAAAGCTTCATGGTGCTGTAGAGATAGCATTTCTGCCCTCGCTTCAGGACCCGGCAGAGAAAGGCTGCACATAGCAATTTGTGAACAATAGGACTGAATTTGCATCTGATTCAAAAGTAATTTCACGTGGCTTTGAAAGGGTTTGTTCTTTTGGGTTTTTTTCTTCTTCCACTGTTCTCTTGCAGGGAGATTTTATTAAATGAAGCAGGGAATAAAAACAACGAAAACTATGGAGTGAGGGTTATATTGGAACATTTTAACCATTTAAAACCATTAAGAGCATATTTCTGTGATGCGATGCTTGTTATAGACCCCCTTTGTTACCTCCAAAAGGATTGGTACTTATGGGTGGCTGATGGCAACAGACAGAAAAATGGCAGCTCAAAGCCTCAACATGTAGAGTCATGCCAGTGCAGCTCTACACCTGCTGGGGACTAAGAGTCCAAGGATGGGGCCAGGAAGAAAGAACCAGTAAAGCATTTTTGCCAATATTTATTAGTGTTAGTAAAGCTGAGGGTTCCTTGAATTCATTTGTTGACTTCTATGGGCGAGCATGGTAATGACTGAGGCTTTGCTGGCTTACACTAGTTGGGAATACAAGCTTGGGAAGTGTACACCAGATTTATAAATATTCTGTTAGTCTTGAACACTGAGCATAAATGGAAAAGATGCAAAAGGAGGAGAGGGATATTGAATTACACCAATAAAACCCTCCAGCTGGAAAAGCTCAAGGAATGTGTAGAGATTGCTTGGAGTCAGAAATTAGTTCATTAAAAGATGTACCAGAAGTAATGAGATAAGATAATGAAGGGATGAGTCTGTCTCCCTTTTTGCATCCTTAAAAATAATAATAATAAAAAAAAAAAAAGACAAGTGGACGGGGGAGGGAAGGAGGACTTGTAGAAAGGGCAGGGTCCAGCCTGCATCTGCACCACTCTAGTAACAAAAGCCTTTTTGGACCTGAAGAATCACAGTAGCTCCATGAGATCCCCACTGGAACCATTCCCAATCACATCCACTGCATTGGCAAGGACCCAGAAATATGCAGTCCTCCTGTCTCCCCTTCTCTCAAAGCTCCTCTTCCATCATCTGCCTTTTCTCTCCATCTTGCACTCAGCTTTTCAGCCATCTTGAGACTGACTGTACTGCAGCCAGCAGGCTGAGGTGTTACGAGCTGTCCAGAGCTGCCCAGACTGGGAAAGATCTGTAAAAAAAGAGAGAGAGAGAGAGAGATAGGGATGACCAGGCCACACAGTTAACTGGGGAAGAGAGCCAGCAACCAGAGCGATAGCTGTTGTGGCTGACCTGCCAGCCCAAAGCATCCATCTGTGACTGACCATCTGCCTTGGATCCTGCAAGCATCAACAAAACATCATATTTTTCCCCAGCTCTGCTATCCTTTCTCTCCTCCTTCCTCTTATGTCTGCCCACGACTGGCCACAAACAGGGAAAACAGCATCTCAGAGCAGAATAGAAGTAACTGTGGCCTCTCATTTGCCGGGATGGTTTGACCAGGAGGTGACATCCGTACACCAGCACGCAGAGCTGCACAGGCTTAATTCATCAGGTAACCTCCATCCCCAGGAGGTAACCTCCACCCAGCACCAGCTACTTATGACAGCATCTGGTAGGACTTATTATCAGGACATGGCAGGACATAGGACAATTATGATGAGAGATGACAGAAAGGTCACTGAAAGGAAAGGTGGAGTTCTTACTTAAGCGAACGGGAAAAGCTGCTTGTTTTGAGCTTTGTAGCATTGAATCCTGATATTTTAAATTGTGTTCTATTATTTTGCTTGGAAATAAGGGCAGCATGGACATAGGAGTCACTGCTGAGGAGAGCAGAGCGGCTTCATTTTGAGGAGGAATATAAATAGAGGAGAAGCCAAAGAAGGCTGGAAAGACAGAGACAAAGCAGAGTCCATTTAAAGCAAGGTGTTCCTACCTGATTTCAGCCCAGTGCGTATTCAAAGCTTCTTGTGGCACTTAGCAAATACTGCCCACTGAGAAAGACTCTGATGAGCATTTCTCCCCTGCTTCTTTGTTAGTGAAACTGCTCCTAATGGCTACAGCAGCGCTTGTTGCTGCTTAATGCATGAAGCCTGCTGTGTTTGCCCACACAGCCACCCAAGCTGGCAGCATTAAATTCACAGCGCTGTGCTTTGAGTTACCTTGCAGAATGAAAGACTTCGTATATAAAACAAACTCTATTCAGCTCTGACTCACTCTCTCGCTTTTCCACGGGAGACAGTATTAATATTAAATTCTCTTTCTCCCCAGGAACAGGATCGTTTCTGTTCTGTTGACAAATATCCTAGCAACATAGAGGTAGAGGAAGAGGAGACAGAACGTGTGACAGAGAGCTCTGGGAGCTGATCTACATGTTTTGCCCAACCTCAGCCATCGCGCCACTGTGTCTTTCGGATGACCACATCTCTGTTTTGCAATGCATCTGGCTGCTCTGATTCCCCCTGTGAAACCCCTGCCCAGCCTTCAAAAACCACCTCTGCGTGGACGCAGAGGGCTGCTGAGAGCTTGAGTGCAAATGAGTAGCATCACGCATCCTGTTTTGGGAAGCAGAACATGTCCATGCTATGAAAACCAGACAGCAAACAGACATCTTCATAAAGGCAGAAAGAACAGACCCAGGAAAACCCTATGAAAATGTTTTGTGATTCAAACAAGCCAACTTCAGCTGTGCTAATAAGGCAGAGGCAGAACATTTCATTTAAGTTCTAATGAAATGGAATTACAGTGTCCCACTGATTTTCATCAGGGGGTTGTGGGCTATGAAGTCTGTTGAAAATCTTGAAAATCCAAAAATCACATTTTCACATGTGATGCCTGAACCCTTGTAACTTTCTGTACTAATTTACTACAAATACAGTATCAAATGAGTGAGTGAGACTGTAACTTTCCAATAAGTATTGTAAGATATGCATAGAAATAAAATTTTTAATTCACAATCTGAAACCCTACCGCTGAGAATTAATTCTATCGAGTCGAGAAAAACGCAGACAACACGTCTTGTGCATCTGCATGAATATTTGGAATACGGCTGTTCACAAAGAGCTGACAAGCCAAGGATTATTTGTCAAAAGTGTGCAGTGAGTAGTAACAGATAATGAATGCATTTGGGACGATCACGGTTAATTCACAGATTATTCAAGAACAAAACAAAAAGAGGTGATGAAATGTATCGGCACCTGTAGGAATTATGTATCTAGCTGCAGTGGCGAGACTGCTTTTTTTGCAAATGGCAAGCACTCAGAAAGGACGTCTTTTACAAATATTTTGTGGTGAGGCTGAAGAGTGGGTAGAAAATTCTGGTCGCTTGTTCTGCAGGATTCGCACAATAATCCTCATCCACTGTTGCTCATCGCAAAAGACAGAGAGCACATCTTGCAGTGTATTACTTGGAAGATGAAGCAGCTTTCTGAATTCAAGTGCTCGTCTAGAAAGAGTTCCCTGATGTGATTTTAGATCTCATTCTCCCGTGCTGTCTGTAAGAGGCATCTACCATGCTTGGGGACACGTCCCAAAGTGGACTTCCAAGAGAGCATCCCAAAAAGCTGCTGGAGGTTTAGACCTCGGTGTTTGCTGAGCAAGCTCTTGAAAACCACCCACACCACCCGTCTTAGGGAAGACCTGGATTCCAGTCTGTGGTGTCTGTAAAAAGCATGTCCTCATCAAAACAAATCCCACCCCCAATTGAGAGTCAAGAGTAATTTTAAGGAAAGGATTTCTCTGAGCCTAGTGGTGTATTTGTAGCCTGTGTTTGTGTAGAGGAAGAGGTTATTTCGGCCCCTTTACTAAATATTTGTATTTTAAATAAGTGCATCAGTGCAAATGTGCACTATGCGTCAGTGCTTTTTTAAGGGAGAGGGGGAGCTATTTGTTTTATATGAGGATGTTTGAACAGGGTTTAAGAAATGGGTAAGAGCCTATGTAAATTTAACAGAGCTTGAAAAGCTTCTCCGCTCTTTCCCATAGCATTGTTTTACCAGCAGACCTCAATATTGGCATTATGTGAAAATCCTCTTCCAAAGGGACAGTTTATGCAAAGTCTCTGTCGGGTGTTGCCCTGTGGCTGACGCAGGGATGAGCAGGCACCTATCCACATCATGGTACACGCAAAAAAATTACATAAATTAAACCTCCACGCACACACCTGTCTGTCCCCAGAAAACAACTTTACAGTGCCAGCAGAAATGCTGGGGTGATGGCTGTGTCCCATGCTGCCTCCCCTTCTGAGACAGGAATTTGCCCTCCACATCCACATGGCTTCTCGATGAATTGTTCAGATTAAGGGCCTGATACACAAAGTCACTTAAAGCGATGTACACAAAGGTATTGGGAAGAGCCGATGGCATCCACTTGTGTTTGAGGACAAGCATTTGCACAACAAGAGCTTTCAGGTGTAATACTGGAAGTGGTTTCATTTTCCAGAACAAAGAACCATGCAAAAGCTGGCCTGACATAAATATCTCAAGGACAGAGATTTGTCTCCTTACACGGAGGAAGGAATAACAGGGAAGAAGAGCACAAGGTCATAAAAGTGGGATCTATGTCTTCTTCTGTTACATCTTTTTCTTCGGTCCCTCTCAGTTTATTAGTAAGGGTTTGATATTCTTTGCATATTTTTAATACCTCTGCGTAGCTGTTACATATATGTGCATGAGTCTGCATAAATGTGCACAAACATGTATCTACACATTTATACATGCACTTTCACAAGTGTGTGCGTGTGCGCGCGTTATATATAGAGACACATTTACACATACCTGCAACTCTTTGTCCTGTAGAGGCATCAGGGTTTTTTTGTATTTATTCCTTAAGCCTTCTCTATCTCTTGACTGGTATGGATGCAAGTTTTCCACACAGCAGATATGATTTCAACATCTTTTACGCAAGTGTCAATCCACAGCCACTGCAATGATTGAAATTAAATCACTCTGGGGGTTTCTTGTGGCACAGTGAAGATGAAAACATGGGCAAACTGGGACAGTTTTTGCGTCTGTTGCCAGCACAGACCCACTTTGCAGTTACTAAGGCAGAAAATCTGAGGGGTATTTTTTTGTAAATGTAAAATGAATTTAATGTTATCTTGACCTTTTCAGAAAATTACTGAGGGGAAAGCAGAGGTTAGAGACACTCTGCGTGGGACCTTGCCCCAGCACAAGCTTCCCTCTTGCAAATCTCTGCAAACTGTCATTAGGTCCTATGATTTATCTGTCCAAAGTAGATCCTGTGGTTTATCTGAGCCTATCTCTCAAACCCAGAAGCCAAGCAATTTCCATGACAGGGACTCCCTGCATGAGGACGGGTTGCTTTAAGGGTCACAGGGGATGCCAAGAGAAGGTGGAGACTTCCCCTGTGTGTTGTTGAAGTTCTATATGAGGAGAAACATATGACAGCCAGCCAAGGCAGAGCCAATTGTGCAATCAGCTTGGCTTGACTAGCCTTTGGTGGCATGACACTGTATCAGGGTAGAGGAACCACAACCTCTGTGTTGCACCCTGTCCCATCTCGGAGGAGAAAGGCTATGCAACGTGCTGGCCGTTTCTGTTGCAGACCCACGAGCAGCCCTATAGCTGATCCCACCGCTGGGGATGATCCGAGATCCCAAAGCACTCCCAAGAGCTGAAATTGTAATGCTGTGAATCTCCTCTGAGGAAGCAGAAAAGAGAGAACGGGGGGAAGAGGATATTTATCGTACCTTCCTCCTCTTTTTTTTTTGTCTGGACTCGTGCCAAGCACATCTGGCCGTAGAGAGGGGAAATGTGGTTTCCACAAGATGAAACTTTGAATGGATACAAGCAGTTTCTAAGGAGACCTGCTCTATAATTGTAAAGGAAATTACAAGCTGAATCATCTGTGGTTTGGGGAGAGAAATCAATGATATTTTGTAAGTTGAACCCAACTGTGCTGACTACTTACCAAGAAGAAAACTGGAAAGAAATCAATTCCAAGAACTTTCAACAAAAATCCATCTTAATTCAGGTCTGACAGATCTGTTTTGTTCTCCTTCTCCAAAGCAACGTGATGCACCAGCCTGAATTCCCTATTACTATTGCAGAGACAGGCCTTCCCCGGCAAAGATGGACTAATAAACTATGCTCCAGGCTTGCCAAACCACTTGCTGACGAGTCTTGGGAATGCGCAAAGACTCGCACACCTTTCAGGGCACCTGCCGAACCTGCTGGTGTCTCTCCAGAGGGCAGATCCAAAGCAGAATCCACAAACGGTGATGCATTGCACCATGCATTGAAATGGATTGCTGAAGCACAGCTGCACCCACTGGACCCTGTAACGACAGCGGCAAACTAATTCGGCCTGTAACCTAAATGGCATCTGACTCCTAAATTAGTGCGCTTCATATGCTGATGCTTTACACATTTTAACTTTTTTGTTTTTTGGAAGGCAAGGGGGGAAAAAAAGCGAGATCCTGAATATCTACTAGCATTTGCCCTTCATTTTGTAGTTTTAATTTACTGAATGTCCCTGTGAAATGCTGAACTCAGCTTAGTTAAATCAGAAGAGATAATAGGGAGATAATACTCTATCTTCTGGAAAGATGAGTGAGACTTTCCTTTTGCATTTCTTCTATGTTTCTTTCTGGTGCTGAGAACTCCACAGTCAAACATTGCAATGCCTTGTTCTTATTCCGATTTCTTTGCCAGACTTAATCCTGCACATAGTGTAATTCCAGATCTGTCTCACTAAGACTCATTCACAAAACAGACCTGCCAAAATCTGTGTCAGAAAGGCTGAATTAGTTACAAAGGTTGCTGTTACTTACTCAAAAGAGAATGGACCCAAGGTACTGGTTTCTTCAAAACAAAAGTATCCATAATTTCTTCTCTACTTCCCACAGTTGTCTTTCTTGCACCTGACTCTTTTTCTCTCTCTTTCTGCTTCTCCTCTTGTGTATCAGTGGTGACCAAAAGCACTTGATACTCCAGCTCATTGCTGCTGGTGAGGTTAATTGCACTCTGCCTCGCCACAAGACACAGTCAAGTAGAAACAAACCAAATCCCGTTTGGAACTTGGACCTTCTGGAGCTTCTGTTCCTTTCTCATGTCATCCTGCCTTCTTTATTAAGTCAAGGGTTTTGAATATAGGACCTATTTTCCTTCTGTGGCAAAATAAGGTATATATAATACACCAGTGAAGAGAATTCAAGGAGGTTCCTGGGGATCTTTGGCTGTAACAGGACACAAAACTGAGGGGTTATAGTTGAGGGGTTTCTCCCTCTGCTTCCCACATGACACACAGCATGATGCCTACCAGACTAGGCCTTTCTCTGTGATTTATCCAACCCCTTGTGAATAGTGAACCCTTTTCCAACCTCACAAGACATACTTGCTAAAAGACCTTCTGACTTCACCTTGCTACCTGCTCAGATTGTATCAGGTGAGCCCTGTAACTTGAAGCTCTGTACCAAAAATACTTGCTGTAACTTTCAGAAGCCAAACTCCAATGTTTCCATAAATGTTTGCCTTGAGGTACCATATTCCTTTTAAGCCGTGCCTAGAAGCGTGTACGAAATTTAAATGCCGCGGGATGGTGAAGAGAAGAGTTTTCCCCGGAGCCTAAAGACCAGTACAATACATAGTCTTGCTTCAAGGTATGGATCAGAGTATGCTTCCCTCCCAGATGCAAAGGCAAACTCTTGAGGACCCAGTCTGTTTGGACAGTCTCCAAGTGGAGAACTGTCCCTGTCTATTCCATGCCCAAGCTAGCTGGGGACACAACAAAGAAGGACTGTAAGTAGGATCCTTTTGGACAAGTTCTTCTGATCTCTCCATTTCTGCTCACTTGTCTTCTTTTACTTCTTCTTTTCAGTGTAAGGTTCATTTTGCCTGAATTAAGCTGTCAAAAATGTGGAGGGACCTAGGCTGTGCTGTTCAGTAGGGCCCTCCAGGGACAGACACTTCATCCTACTCCCCCCAGTGTCTTTCTTACACTGGGTATATGAGTCTGGAGATAGCTCCTGTTCTCTGCTGGCTGTACAGAAAGCCCATGTAATTTCTTACACTACAGGCCCAACTTACAATTGCAGAATAGCTGCTTGCGTCCCACTGTTAAGGTTTTTTCTGAGCAACCCCTCTCTCTGTTCCTCTCTTTTTTCATCTGTGATTTCCCTGCCTTTGAAAATGCAAGCTTTCCATGGATTTCCCTTTCACTTCACATTTCCACTTCTGTTAGATATCCCCTTCTTGGACTTTCTTTTGCGGCCCTGTACCTTTCCAACCCTCAATCATTTGTTCCACATTTGGCTTTGCTTACCTCTTACTCACAAAGTTCTAGCCGTTTCACATCTCCTATGTTTAACCCTTTCTACTGTGCAGAAAACCTGCTGGACTTGAAAGAGCAGAAGGTCACCTAACTAGCATTGCCAGTGCAGACGAGAATGAATTCCTTTGTAAACTTGCTCAGGGACAGAAGGAAACACAGTTCTGGGTGGGGGGGAGCTTACGAAAAGGCGAGAGTTCCATGCCCAGAAATGAAAAAACAAACATCAGCTTAAAGGACTTTATGACTCAATTGATAGAAAAATTCTACTATAAAAAATGCTTTTGCTTTCAAGTAAATAGTCTCCCTTTGTAGCCATGGAAATTTTTTTCAGTCTCAGCAAAACTAAGGAGTGATCAAAAACTTATGGTTTTTTTTATCTTTCAGTGGTTTTGTGGGGTGGGAATGGGGGAAGGAGGGAGACTTAGGAAAAAAAAAAATTGAAGTGATAAACTCTGATCAACATCATATTCCATTTATATCATCTAAAGAAGGAAAGTTGAGGTACAAATTTCAAAGGAGAAGCTGGACCGTGGATAAGTTCTCTATTTAATCTCTGTTTGTCAGAGTGTCAGGTCACTAGACTAGGCTTGTGTTATAAAAAGCTTGCATTAATATTTTCCTTCAGATTCTTCTAATGAATTCATTTGGTATGTCTTCTTTCTTACAAGTATTCCAGCCAATGAATCTACCGGAGCTATTTCTGATAAGGTGAATTTAGAATTAACATTGTAGAATAGTAAAAGCAAGTGAATTTCAGATTTGTAAGTGCATGTTAGAAGTAGAAACTTGATTCTGTAAGTTTTACCTACGTAACAGGGCACAACAATGACCTGCGTGTCCGCCCTGAATGTCTCAAATTCTAAATGTCACCTACCTGCAATGAATTACTCATGAGTGCTGTAGTCTATTCTGAATAAAAAATATTCAAGAAAATTACAATTTATTTGAGGACAACTCACGAAGAGAGGATGAGGTGAAATTAATGTAATATGGAATTAAAAATGAATTATTCATGTAGCTCTACAGGACATTGATATCCCCACAAGCAATAACTGTATCGACATCCATGTAGAAGAGGGCCCCCATTCAGTCCTTCTTCCATCCCAGCAAATATAAGTATAGCAAGCTGCTTTCAGAATTTAATAGCAACCTGCAGTTTCTGTTAAGCTTCTGGAGTTATATTTTTGCCTGCAGGGGTCATTTTTGAAATGGAGTGATGGACCTCTGACAACCTTCATCCACAGGCCTCTGTTATCCCTTTTCAGAGCTGCTGGAGGACTAGTTAACTGCCTGTTTAACATAAAAATTTGCCTGACCCTGAATATTGGAGTTAAGAAAAACCTGGGATGATTTATGATTCACATAGTTTACCTTTCTCTTGAACCTCTGCTAGCCCTCTGGGATGAGTATTTCCAGGATTAGCTAGAGAAAACATCATCTTATTAAAATGTTGCCCAAAGCCGCAATGTACATACTATGGAAACACAAATTAAAAGAAAATTGGATTTCCAGAGACTGAGCTGAGATTGAATGATTTCATGTCAGGAGTGAAACAGTTCCCTTTTCACATCTGCTTGTTTTCCTTTGTGGTCTCTCTTTGTCTTTGTTTCCAGGCAGGGGTGAATGGGACCGATCGCCCTGCCGTGAGAAGCTACCATTCATCTGCGTTTACAAACCAAAACTGATGCACCTTTAACCTGTCACTGAACCACTGATGAAACCTGACTGGCTGCTGCGGGACTTGAAACAGAGTTCAGCTGCAGTCCATTAGTGCAGAAAAATCTTTTGCATGGAAAAATCAAGATCTTATACTAAAAAAGCAGAGCTATTATAGCATGACACTTTTCTGTTCCGTTTGTGTTATTGTGGCAGTGTTCTTGTAGACTATGTTTAAAATGATGCTGTAAAAATAAATTCTGATTAGATTTGAATGCTTGATGAAATCAGCATACCATTTAGATTTCCACAGGGTGTTCAAGAATATTCATAAGAGCTCTTTAATTATTAAATAATTACAAATCACTCATTAAAACATTATTCATTTCACCATTTAATCATGCCAAGTCATACATTTTAAACCCTAGAATTTTTCCTTTCTTAGTGCCAGATAGATTCAAGGAAAGTTAATTGAATGTTTTTAATATTTAAGTAGTTAAATGGCTAGTTCAATAAACTGCAATAGAGCTATAAGATGAGGCCCAAATCACAGGGAGAATTCACGAGTGCGTCATTGGGCCCAGGAGGTGGTGCACCACCGCATAGGATGACACTTTGTTAAATTAAGAAAAAACACCTTGCTATAATGATTAGGTTTGTCTAAGTTCTCAATATGATACATGACTGTGTTCCCCAAAGGCAAACTTTTTCACTTTGTTCTCCTTATTTGTAAGTACTCCTATTGCTTTTGACTCCATCAGTTACTTGCAAACTCCTATTCCAAGGTACTGTCCCTCACTGTCCAAGAAGATAATTGAAAAAGCTTGGACCAGGAATGCTTGCTTGACTCATCCAGGTGATGACAAAACACATCATTAGTTAGGAAGGATGAGGACACTAGCAAAAATTTAGTTAGCATTTCATAGAATCATAGAATTTCCTAGGTTGGAAGGGACCTTTCAGATCATCTAGTCCAACCATCAACCTAACTCTGACAAAAAACATCACTAAACCATATCTCTAAGCATTATGTCTACCCGTCTTTTAAATACCTCCAGGGATGGTGACTCAACCACTTCCCTGGGCAGCCTGTTCCAATGCTTGATAACCCTTACAGTGTAAAATTTTTTCCTAATATCCAATCTAAATGTCTCTTGGTGCAACTTCAGGCCGTTTCCTCTTGTCCTATCGCCTGTTACTTGGGAGAAGAGACTGACCCCCACCTCGCTACGACCTACTTTCAAGTAGTTGTAGGGAGCGATAAGGTCTCCCCTCAGCCTCCTTTTCAGCCATCCCATTATCCAGCACAACCTCAGAGAATGATTACACCAATATAAACAGCAGCTCCCTTATTTACCTAGGTGTTCGCTATAAAGCAGGTATCATATTTCCTCATTCATGAGTAAACTGAGGACATGAACCAGCTAAGAGTAAGATTGGGTCAAGGGATTCCTGGGGATCGAACTCACCTGCTGTTAGAACAAACAGCTAGTGTGGACAGCACATACCTTTTCACCTAGGCCACCTGAGGTGTGGTCCTGCCCAGGAGGACTGCCAAGGATCAGAGGGCACCGGACACAAGGCCACTCCAGAGACTCATCTTCCTGAGCACTGGGATAGCTGTGTTCCCTCAAAATCAATTACTTTCCCTGTAATTATCTCAAGCAATGCCAACCATACCAAGAAAAAGATAAGTTTTATACAAAACATATTTTTTTCCTGGCTGTTTTTTCAGTATTCTAGTAATGTCTGCAGTGGTTTTTTCAGGGTCACAAGGGAAGATGGCATCAGAGCTGGGGACAAAGTCAAGGAGGATATCATTCTCATTCTTCAAACCTTCTACCTACCAAGGAATGCAGTTTCCCAAATCAAACTGACAGGATGAGTTCAAAGGGGAAGAAACAAACCGACCAGTTAACCCAAGCATCATTTCTACAAATGATACTACATCATATTGCCAGAGATGCGTCCCACTCCTTCACCTTATTTTTTGGCAGAATTGCTTTCCCTAGAGAGAGCAAAGGATTCTGTGTCCTTGAGGCAGAGTTATGAAGAGCCTTATTAGTCATTGAATGCAGTTCTTTTTCTTCCCCAGCAGGCTATTGCAGATGCAGTATCTGCAGAAATAGCCATGGAAAGGCTGACAAAATATCCATCTGCTTTACAAGGTCACGACACAGTGTGGCCACCAGTGTTCAGACAGTAAGAGAGTAAAGGCTACAGGCCTGCTGTGCCATGGAAAGACAGGTCAGAAAGGTGGACAACATTGCAAATATGCAGGTGTAGCAAAACAGAGGTCTGTGACACCGAGAAATTATAAATGTATTAATCAGAATAAAATTAATATTCATTTGCCTTCAACCCAAATATGTACAAAGATGCTGTAACTAACAACAGAATGTAAGTATTTTGTTACACTCAAGGCATGGGAAGGTGCAAGGTAGAAGCATTTTGCATAAGTATGTGAGCAACATGACTACCAAAGACGGGTGTAGTTGCAGGTAGTTGGTATCCACGTAACAGAAGTTGCCAGACAGAGGGTAAGACAAGTGCAAGGGACTGCAAATAGTCAGGGCACCCTGCCAAATACACCAGGAAGATGACTGGCAAAGCCAAAACCAAGATAAGTTACACCCGGAGCAGATGAGTTCTTTCTTTTTGAGAGCAGGAAATAGCATAAAACCATCAGGCATAAGCAAGAAAAAATCAAAGAAAAAAGAAGACAAGCCCACTTCGGTTCTGGCTTCTCTCATCAATGAACTCTCAGACCTGATTACCCAACCCTGACAACTAGGCACCACCAAAGACCACAGCCAACTATGAGCATCATCTCCCCAGTGTTGTGTGCTCACAGCTGACTTACGATATGGCCGTTAAAGACCAACAGTTCTGTACACACAGGGATGATGTTGAACAACGTGTGGGGCTCAGCCACAAGCACAAAGAGTGTTCTTAACGAATGGACTTAGTTAAAAGTTTAAAACTTCCCTGATCTGTCACTCTTCTAAACACTCCCATGATGGCAATCCCTAATTCCCTAACTATATACACGCATTCAGTTTGCGTACCTGCAACACAAGTTTTCTGCAACAGTAGGAATTTCTTTGCGGGAAGTCCTGGCTGATCCTGAGGAGTGCACACGTGCTAAGAAAACTCAGGTGCTATAACCAATATTTTTCAAGATGGAAAGACTTTGCACAGCAAGGGGAGAAGAATGAATGGATTAGGGATTTCATAATGTAAACTCCATATCTTCAGCATCAATACACACCATACTACAGGATCTGTAGCCTAATCTGCATTCAGTGGATCACTGTTAAGCTATTTAAACTGAAGCAATTGCTTCAGTTAAGTTCCTAATGAATATTTGTTCACACCAGAGAAGCCTTATCACAGTTAGCAGTAACTCACAATTTAGCATATCTGTGGGCAAGGTCAGCAGAAATAGCAAGACCTTGGACAATGAACTCGAGTCTTGCCCCAGAATGAACATAGTCACTTTTTATCATTCACTGCTCCTGAAGAACTTTCAGAAAGTGAGCAAAACTGTATCTTGTTTACAAAAGGGCAGAAATGAGGTGCCGGAGCGGGTGTGATAAGTTTATGGCCTATTTTAACACCGCAGGACAGTGTCAGTGACTGGAGAGAGAGAAACCACCACTCGGCTTCCAGCCCTACAGCCTGGCCTTTCAGCCAGGCTGCCTCCTTCCAGAGCATGACAGCACCAATTGCCCAGTACCTCTGGGTGCCAAAAGACAGAGAAAAACTCACAGAGTGGAATATTTCATGCCAGCGCCTTTAGGCGTCCAAATGCTTTTGGAAATGTGACCCACAGGCACCCGAGCAGACTAACTTTGAAAACTTTCCCACATCCTATTTATGAGCAAAGGCCTTCCATTTTCAGACAATAAATTGAGTGTACTCCCCGAGCTTTACGTGTTTGGGAATACTTATTATTAACTCCTTTTCAAAAAGTAATTAATTATTGTATTCCCAGCTTCCATGAATGAATTTATCTATACATGGTGACCATGAACTAGAATCATTTTATTCATAATTTGTATTACGGTGGTGCCTAGAGGCCATAAGAAGGAAGGAGGCTTCATTATCCTAGGTGCGATCCATGCTGCCAAGAAGACATACTCTCTTGCCCTGAGAGTTTATAGCTTAATTTATGAAAAAGAGCCTCAAGGCTGATGAAGGAGAAAGGTTCTTAGAAGCTGTGACCTAATTTGCCGTTCTGATTTCCCATGCTCTCTTGCAATGATGATGACCTTGTTTTGAAGTGTCTGGGCTGTTTGTTCTTGTGTGGCAAAACACAACATGGAGGCATGGAGAGGGGAGCACCACTCTCCACAGAAGACATATTTGACCGGGTGTTCGTTAAATTGTCTACTCGCAGACAATTGGAGACAAATGTGAGACAATACAGCTGAGAGGGCCTCGCCAAACCATCTGAACTTTGTGGTAGCCCCATGCGACAGTTTTATTGCCATCAGTCAATCAACCAACATGTTTGGCCTGACTTGTGGGTTCTCTTCCCTCAGGCAGTCGATGACATTAGATTGGTGTCGTGTTAACACAGTTCTCTAAGTTATGCAAACAAAAGTTTAGTCCTGATTTGTGTAAGCGGCTACCACAACATGCGAGCAAAAGGGGTAAATACGAGTAATTAGGCATCGTGTTTGTTTTGTGATGGTGCGGTCCAGAACGAAACACCAAAACATATTCTGGAAAGAAAAGAAAATTGCAAGTACTCTTAGTATTTGATTGGTAAAAATGCCTCTCAGCTGGCATTCTGAACCGTCCTTCCACACAAAACTAACCATGACTGGACCTGTAACTTCACACTTATGCCAAGATTTAATAGTAGGACTAGAGGACATCAAATAACAGTAATAGGAAGGAAATTCAAAATAAACAAAAGGAAGTGGTTCTTCACAAATGGAATTCCTTGACAAAGGAATGGTAGATCCAGAAAGTATATATAGGTTCCAAGGAAGACTGAAAAGATTTGAGAAGTCCACTAAAGGTCAACAAACCCTGGTCAAGGCTCAGAAATTTTCTGACTTTAGAGAGAGTGGAAGCTGAAAAAGTATTAGGGGGAAACACTACAATTGCTTGCCCTCTCTTACGCTCTTCCCTAAGCCTCCAGATCTCAGAAGCATTGGAATCAGTACACAGGACCAGAAGAACATTTGATTCGACCTGCCAGTTTTGTATTACATTTCATGTTCTTAACAAACATACCAAGATTATTTGGGGTTTTTGCTTTTGATGGGGTTTTTCTTTTTTTGTCTTCTTCCTCCCACTAACCAGGAGGGAAAAAGCATAGCTCTTCATATGAACATGTAATGTCAGATTTTGCATGGTATCTCATACGCAGACTACATGTCTACTTGCAGGTACATGGACAAGATTAAAGACCATCCTTGGATCACAGAAAAAAAATGTATTAATTCTTTTCTGCCAGGTCAGAAATCTGCCTTCCGCTATTAAAAGTGCCTATCAGTGTTAAGGTAAATGCCATAGAATTTTAATAAAAAGTCCACCGGAGTCCACAAATGACATAGATCAAATGCACTTAATCCCGTATCACCATGCCGAAAGGATGAAACATTACCGCTCTCTTCACTTTGATCTGATAGGAAATATATAAAACCCTACTTTTCTTTTTCTACAGTAAGAAATCTATTTCTGGAACCACGGTTGGTTGTGCTAAAGGAAAAAAAAAATAAAGAATGCAGGTTAATTCAGCTTCCAAACCACTCCAATACACCACAAAGCCCAGAGCTGCTTTACACACAGCATTCACCTCAAGAGACTCTAACAATTTTCTTCTTGCTTCTAGGTGATGATTAATACACAGGCTTCAAATACACAAAGGGGTAATAAAACACTCTATGCCATGCACACATATTGGATTGAATTCATCATTCCTTGAAGGTGTTGGAGGTGCTGCCAGCAGCTCTTCCTGGGAAACAGCACTTCTCCTCCTGAAATGTTATGTTCTGCTTGTGAAGGGGATACGTTATTAAAGGAAAAAAAAAAAAACCAACAAAAAACCCCAAATCCAGAAAGAAATACCATTGGACAATTTCATTGGGCATTTAGTAGCCCAGAAATAAAATACTTGGTCAAAGAAGGTGTTCAGTCTCACTGGACAGGACCTGTGTATCCATAGAGAAATGCCTCTTCAAAGATGGCCCAGTGGAAAAGCAGACAGTAAAAAGAGAAACAAAGAGATTCCTGCTCAAAACTGCACAAAAGAAAGACCTGACCCCATTCATCTCGGAACCGAATCAGCAGGACCTCATATTGCTTTTCTTTTACTGCAAGGAGGCAGATGAACTGCACTAGTGTACAAGGGTGAGAAGATAAGTAGGTCTCTCTTGAGCTACCTCTCTAGGACATTGTTACACTAAATTATCACAGAAGTGTTTTCCACTCTTGCTAAACCTTCTCTGCTTTACAAAGTGGTCACTGTGCTGGGAGCCTGAGTGGCCAGAGATCAAGCTCATCTTCACCTGCTAGCGAGGAACCACCTATGACCACAGGCAATTAGTGCCGGTCCATGCAGATCACTGCCAGCGTTAAGCGTTAAGAGGTTGAACTCCTCCCGGCCTCACTAGCTGACCCAGCTTTACCAGTATACCCAATGTTGGCAAGACAGGGAGGTCTTTTTTTTAGAAGTGAGAGATTGATCACGCAGGCAAAAGCATTTCTCACAAATTCAGATTTGTAGAAGAGCTCCTTTTCCCTGTGTCTGCTTCTCCCAGCATCATTATCAGAGTCGATGAGCTACAGGATGGTAGTGCCTTGGGACCCCAAGCTGACAAATCACAAATCTGCTGTGCCACATTTTGTGCAGACAAAATGAAAGCCTGAGTGTGTTTCACTTATTTAACCCTAGACATCTGCCTATGTTGTCATGTAGGGAGAGTCAGCCTACTCTCCCTCCCTAGGCTCTGAAAAATAATTGGCATGTTTAGGGAGCAATTCCTCTAACCACAGGCAGCCATCTACGCTAGGATTAAGTGAATCACACCTAGAAGCCCCCATTTCTCTGCAAAGGCTATGAACAGAGTGGAGGGCAGACAGCTCAGGTGTCGATAGATGCCTACGTGCAGGCAAATAACACCATCATCTGCGTTCTGAAGGGCTTTTGTCCACAAGGGAAACAATTTACTGGCGCAAATACTACCAATGATATTTTCCAAGGATTCTTGTTTTAAGTGCTTCTGCGTCCATTCAAACAAACAATATCAAGTAATCTTACTGAGCTAAGGCTACAGAGACAGGTAAAGAAACAAAGACAGATACTTTGAGGAAAAAGACAGCTTCCTTCACCCCCTTAGGTTCTTGGATAAAATGAAAATTCACTGCTCAGATCAGCAGGAAGACAGCCACGGAGGTTAACCAGTCACCCTGCTCGGAAAACAGCTGGGCAAAGTGGATTCCAGCTCTGTGGATGGACCGTGAAGAAGCCATGAGCGCAGCCCAAGCCCTGAGCACCACCAGCAAGGCAGAAGTCTTGACATGACGCAGGAGACAACGTACACTTACAAATCAGTGCCTTGGAAGAGACCAAGCCGACCCCTTTCATAAAGCCACGAGGCCCTTCCTGGTGAGCAAAGGCAGTTCTCTGGTGTCTCCTGAGCAGCTTAATGAGTACGAGATCTCTGCAGAGAGAAAACGTTTTCTGTTTTTCTTTCAAATATCGCAGAGAGTAGCTGCCATCCAAACCCCCTGTCTCAGCCTGAATCACAACCTGTGTTTTTCCTTCGGTACCTATTTTCCTCCAAGCTCATCATTTGCGTGTTTAGCTAATAATGCAAATCACCTTAAAAACACAGCAGTTTTGCTTCCCCTGCGTAAAGCATCCACATATTGGATAAAAAACATGGTTCATCTATTGAGCGAGGGAAGGTGATCAGCAGGATCAGCCTTTGAGTGAAACGAAGATGCTTTCCTTATTTCAGACCTATGTCCCTGCAATCAGCAGCTCACGCTTCAGCTCAGGGAAGGCAGCACCAAGACTGCTAGTAGAAACACTCAGGTTCAGACTGTGTGCTAATAGATTCAGGCAAAATATGCTTGTTAGTGTCTAATTAGTCAGCTCTGTATGCACACCGATGGCAGCTGAAAAGATGTGTTGTACTTTGAGATTCAGGAGCCTTCACCACAGGAAACAATATTTTATTATAATGTAGATTTCTGGATTACTTGCAACAGCCCTTAAAGTAGGACAGATCTTTTCATCACTCACTGCCATATCTAAGAAAAAAAGAGGGTAGAAAGAACTTTGTGAATAAATATTTTAATAGATGAACCAAGGAATTATTAATTCTCTGCTTCTCATGCAGAATATAAAGTGTATATAATTTCCAGGAGGAGGTGATTGATGGTGCAGCTCAGTGAGAAACTGTCTTCATTAGGTTGAAGCAGACGCGCAAAGCACATGAGGCCACAATGGGCCACTCAGGCAGGGCAATGCATTGGGCTCTCCAGAAAAAGTATGGGGAGAGAAAGCATGAGGGAAGGCTCAAGCAGTATTTTCCTTCACTCATGCGGATTTCAGGCCAGAGAGTCTTGAGCAAGCGAAGCACTCAGCATGCAGGCTTATTCCCTTATTCTGTCCGGAGTAAGCTGTACAAGCTCTTCTCCTGTCAAGGGCTACTTTTTCCCTTTCTTCACATGAGAAAACTTAGCTGGAGCCCTACCACTACTTAGCAAGTCTTCCTCTGTTACGCTCATTGCGTTCAATGTTTTTTAGTGGGTCTACAAAAAAAAAGAAGGAAGCTAGTGATTAACAATTATAGTCTGAGAGGAGATGTGGGAAAGGCGTATTTTTTTCTATGTTAGAAGGCAGCTGGTCCCATTAGAAAGAGCCATCTTGCAAGGGGATGCCTGTTTGTTCCAGTTCGTTCTTGGTTTTATTTAGAGAAGAGCTTTTTGTTTGTTTGCTTGCTTTTCTTTGTTTGGTTGGTTTGGGTTTGTTGTTTTTCTGACACATTACTTTGTAGTGGATTTTCAGGGCTGAAAATACCATGTAAGATAGGTTCCGAGACTCAAAGTTAAACTAATACAAAGCGACAATCAAGAAAGCCCCTTTTCAAGTCTTCGGAATTAAAACGGGATACTATCAACGTAACATGAAATGGGGAGAGCTTATTTCAGTGCAGCCTTTCTCCAGTTTCTTTGCATCTGAAAGCATAAGTCAGATACAGACTTGACATGAATTAATACACCCCGAAATACATAATGAAAACAAACAGTTGGGATTCCACGGATTCAGGCAGAGGAAATTGTTTGCCGCTCATAAAAGTCTCCTCTCACTGACACAAATAGGGCTGTTTGTACAAAAGTTGGGGATCTTGCTGGGTGAACCCAGCTGTTTCAGGACAAGGAGTGGGAATCAGATGTGTACCCTAAAATTGTACCACCCTAAAATTGTGCTTGCAGGTGAGGTGAGGCGAGGCAGTAATGTGAGTGGCAGCAGACGGAAAAGCCTGCTGCAGGCACGTACCGTATCAGCTCATCACGATCTGTGCTCCAAGCTTTGGAGAAAGATTAAAAAGTGAAACCACAAATGGAAAAATAAGTCTCTGGAGTTTTTCTAAAGGACTGTGCGAGGGCTTTCACTGTGGACTTTTGTTTTATGTTACAGACAAAACAATGAGTCATCTTTAAAAGCTGCTAATTGATTGGGTTGGGATCATGTGACCCATCAGCATCAGCATCGTGTGTCCTTTTAATGTGTTTTATAGCCAGCAAACAAACAGAGAAAAGCTGTATTCGCGATAGAGGTAACAGGGCAGTCCTGTTTATTTATTTAAAGAAGAAAGAGACACCGTATTTAAGCAGTCAGCTTAAAATGCCCCCTTCTTTAATGTTTCATTTTTGTACTACACATTCAGAAGAGCTCAGTATTGCTTTAAAGAGAGTTGTTCAGTGCAGAAGAAGAGACTAGTCTAGACAGATAAATTGAATAAAAGCAACACAAGCTCAGAGCAGATAGAGTACAGTTCAGCTTAACCTGCCACAGGATTTAGTTGCCCTTTGCAATTTTTTCTTTTTTTCAATTAGACTGAAATTTCCCCTTCTCTGTGTCTGCTTCAGGTCGGTCTTTTTATACATATATATACACAATTTCATTGAAAAAACACCACCCATTTCTGTGAATGGAGCTAGGTGAAACACGCCGATTTCTCTGCGCGGTTCCCCGAGATGCCTTCTGTGCCACCACCCTATAGGTGTTCAGATTTGACAGGGAGGCTTCATTTTGCTCAAGGGCTTGCCCAGTGTTAAGAAAACAAAAACTCATGCCTACATGGGGCCAGCTTATGACGGTTTGATAAACTACCACGTGTGCAGGCTTAATAGAGGCTTGCTAGTGTTCTACTTGCCCTGGCTGTGCCCCAGCCCAGGGCTGAGAAAGGCTTTTCCTGCCATTTCAGCCATAGCCAGAAGCTGAACTGAAATTAGGGGGAGGTTTTCTCCAGTGTCTTTCCTACCTGCGATGCCCGGTTACTGGAGGGGAAAAAGCCAGCAGGAATCTGGGCCCAGCCTGGAGGGAGAGAGCCTGAAAAGTAAACCCCCCAAAAAAAACTTGGGGAAGAGGAGGATGGAGTTATATCAATTCATCTAAGAATAGGTCACAAAATGAAAGGGGGTGGTGAATGCAAACAAAAAGGCTCTGGAAAGTGAAGACAATACAGTTTCAACAAACCCATTCCCATTTTTCCCCCAAAAAAATCCTCTTTATTTTTTGAGATACAGATAAGACTGAAAATTACTGTGCCCTTTTTTTTTGCCAAATCACGAATTCTCATAGAACAGGAAATGTAGTTTTCACTGTGCTCTAGTCAGCTCTTTGTGTGATATTTAGTGCTCCCCCAGCTCCACTGCTGTTCCCGAGTCCTTCACAACCCCCAGAGGATGAGGAAATGGTGTTCCCTTTCTATTAAAGACCAAGAAATGGGGTAGCGAGGGGATTAAGTAAGAAAAAATATCCATTAATCTGGGGGTTTCTCATTTGTAACGCCCTGTGATCTGGCACTCTCTTGCTTCAAAGTGCAGCTGCTGGTGTTCGCTTGCAGCTGTGAATGCTCAACTCTTCCGCAAATGAGATCCGAGGCTCAAGACAGGCTCTCAGAAAATAAGAAATATACGATAAAACAGCAGCACATCAGCGGCCTGCCTAGATGGGCTAGGAAACTGCAGCCCTGCCTCCTCTTCTGGCCAGAGGGCACGAGATAGACATTCTGGTTTGGGTGGTGTCGCCCTCATTACTGGTTGAAGACACAGTGTTTATGGTCTCACAAGGGGTCCTTGTTATGGTATTTCATGGTTGGTTGGCAATAAACACGGTTGGCCCTGTGATTAATTTCTCCAGCGCGCTTGTGTGACAGCTGGATTGGGAGCTGGCTTCTTGCTCCCTATTTACGTGCCTGGTGCTAAAGTGGTTTGAATGCCCCGTGACCTAGAGGTGCTTCCAGAGTCAAGGCTGATCTACTAATATATAAAGATAGATCTCTCTGAGATTCTGGGTGACACCTTCCAGGCAGATAAATTCATTAAATTACACTGCCTTGCCAAACCACCTCATCCACTAAACCAAAGAACAAATTCTGAATTATCAAATGAAGTGTGACAGCTCTGCTAACACAAGAATACATTGTTATCTCAGGTGAATAAACTGAACATCTAATGTATCAGCTGGGGAAAAAAGACTTTGGAAAGGCCTCCTGTCTCATTATATAATCCAACAGAAATCCTAATCTACCCTAGCCACAAAATTGGGAGGAGCAAAGGACAGAAACAGGATGCACTGAGACACTTCACTCTCTAAGGATGGAATAATTTAAATACACAAAGTTAATTTAATTTCTGGGTTAAAAAGTATTTTATTTGCTGTAAGGGAAAGGTATTGATCCAAACACCGTTATAGCCTAACTTCTTTTTTTGGAACATATTAGAAGTTTAGTGCCCTTTCTTAGGCTAAGAGGTGCTGAGTTAGGCCCTGAATGTTTACCTTTGTTTTGGCCTTTAGTGTTACTTTAAATAGAAGGGAAGAACATGTTTTCCTTCAATAGCCCTTGTACCTCACTGAGATTATTGGGTTAGGTCCTAAGAAAATTGGGGTTTGAATAAATCATATTATGCTCAGAGTAGAAGTGTGCAAACACAATTTCATCTTTTCATTTCAAAGCATCTTGAAAAGTTAAGGAAGAATTAGAATTCACCAAACAGACAGAGAATTAGAGATACTGAGAAAGAGAAGTGATCAAGCCAAGGCTCCCTAAGGCTACCTAAACTGAAAGAGGGCCAGGAGGTACCTAGAAACAAGTTCAGAGCATTTGATGGCAAATACAGCTGTGTGAAACTTCTGCAATGAAACCCCAAAGCAAGCAGGTAACTCAGCAGAATTTTGATTTTCTTATAGCCACCTTACTTGGTCAACACACTCTAAAACATCCACCCGGGTTCAGAGACTGTCTCACAACTTTGGGTTGTGGCTTGAGTAAACCAGGGCTGAGTTTCAGTCGAGCAGTCCTATTTATATTTTCCGGCAGACACCAGGCCAAACTTGGTGGTTTCGCATGGTTTCCATCTGAAAGCCGGCAGAAATTGGCCATTTCAGCTGATTTTTTGCTTTGGGTTTTTGGAGCGGAGGAGAGGGAAGAGGGAAGGTTCATTCAAAAGTTGAAGAGATGAGCAAAAATAAGAGTCTACGAACCTCACCAGCCAAAACTACGAAAGGTTGACATAGAGCCCTGGGAACAGAAACCACGGCGATTTTCCTGTCTCCCATGGTAAGCAGAGACTGTGTGGTGAGTGATAGTGCTGTAGGAAAATGTCTGAGAAGAGCTCCACAAACAGGAGGTGGATTGAATGGATGAGAAGCCAACTGATTGCTGCTGGCTGGATCCTGTCCTCCTACATTAAGAACTTCTGCTGTAAAATCACCAGCTCACACATCAGCAACAAAAGCCTTTAGAGCCTGAACCTCTCAGCTGTGAAACCCCAAAGCACGCCAAGAGGAAGCCATGTGGTCTCCTCCGTGGTTGAAATAAAAATATGGGAAGCCTGGAGGTACTGAGCCACTGACTCAGAGTGTGACTGTAAGGAAGTCACTCCACCTTCTTGTGCTTCAATCATACCAGTCCAAATTAGCTTAAAAAGTAGGAATCACTAAAAAAAGTACCCACTCTGACTAAGCTATTTGTTGAGTCACCATGCATGTGATGTCTCTGGAAGCTTTCTTGGCATATAAAGCACCTTCCCAAAAAGATAATCACCCTAGATAGCTCAGGTTCACGATACTGGAAAGGAAGCTCCATTTAAAAGAAACCAGAAAATGCCGACAGAAACTATCTGTGGAGGCAAAACTGACCTACAAGTCCAGTTGCCATTTTCCAAAGAGACATTGGGAGTCACTGTTATTTTACTGTTCTCATTTTCACTGGATTATTTACTATCTCATCATCATTTTCAAAGGGATGGAACAAAACAGAACAGAATGAGAAACTACTGAAATGTACTTGCTAAAATGGAAGACGTCAAGATATACCTTTTTTCCTTTCCTGCAACTGGATGGAAAGTCAATGAAGCTGAAATTATATTATCATGCATTTATCTTACATTTCTGTACTGAAAGGTACATAGCAATTTGGCAAGCATTAAAAAGACTTCAGTAAAACTTAAGTGAAAAAAAAATAAGTAAAATGGTGTTATTCACACGGTGTAATGGCATGAACAGAAAAGACATTAAAAGTGTCAAGCCCGTTCTCCTCCTCTGATCCCAGCAGTATTCTCCCAAGGCTTTGACTCCATCTCCCAGGTAATGCACAAAGAAATGGGTGCAGGCACAAAGCTATATCCATAACAGAAAATGAAATGCAGGCTGAGCACTGGATTAAAGATCCCAAGCATCAAAACCTTTTGTGCTGGCGTTAGCTTAAGAGGAGCTCAGATGCAAAACACACATCTAGTGAGCTAAGGAGCAGCAAAGTCATGGATATCTGCTGTAGCATGGCCTTTGTGATCCATCCAGGTGTTACAAACAAAAGCATTGACCACACCAAGGTGCCAAACCTGCTCAGTATTAGACTTGCAGAAGAGTGTGAACACATGCAGAAACATATGCCCTCTCCTGCTTTGTTCCCTCAATCATAAATTCGAGGCAGTGCTGAAGAAAAGACTCTTAAGCTCATTAACACAAAATATTAGTCACTCTCAAGAAGACAGGTTTTAACCCTAATCAGTGGAGACAGTTGTACTGTGTGGTTGTTAAGTAGGAAGAACATTCAGGGAAAAGAGCAAAAGCAAATCCTAATTTATTTCTGCAAGGATGGAGGTTACCAAAATGTATTAGACCATATGCACCACTAGAACGACACACACTAGTTGAACATAGTGTGGTGCCAAAGTGTCAAGCAACTTACCCCACGGCTAAATAGAGCTCAGCTGATGCAGGTGGTGATCACAAAAAGCTGATGCAGGTGGAGAAGAACTTCTGGATATCATCTAGTATAACCCTGATGATCTCATTCCCTGAACAAAGCAAGCCAAGCCCTGAAGTTAGGTCAGACTATCCAGCTGAGTTTTGGGTATCTGCAAGGATGGAGATTGCACAGCTGCTCTGGACGACCTCTTCCACCTCTTAAAAAAACTTGTGAAATCCTTTGTCCTCATATTGAGCTGGAATTTCCCTTTCTACAGCTTGGGTCTGTTGTTCCTTGTCTTCTTTCTGTGCATCTCTGAAAAGGGTCCAGCACTGCCTTTTTTACATCCCCTACTAGGTTGGTGTTAGCTTCTCCCCAAACCGTCTATTCTCAGGCTGAACATGCCAAGCTCCCTCAGCCTCTCCCTTGTACATGGTCTGTCCCTGTCCCCAGCCATCCTGGTAGCCCCTCGGGCTTCCTCCACTTTCTCAGCAATCCTGCAGCCCTGCTGTGAGCGGTGGCCCAGCCATAGTCAACACTGAATCACAGGAAGGTTTAGACTGGAAGGAACCATCAGGGATGGGTGCTGGTGTGGGTCCTGCCCTCTCCCCAACAACAGCAGCATTCACTGATGTAGCTACTGCCACTGCTTTTGGTGGTATTGAGCTAACAAAGTTTAAGAAGCCTTATTCTAGGGTGGAAACTTCTAAAATACGTCCAGATCCCGCAATTTCCTGCAGCTGCTCAAAACCTCCCTGCCTTCATATGCATGCCTGAACACAAGATGCAGGATCTCCATATTTAAAGGGTTTTTGTAGCATGTGTATTACTCTGTGGGAGTCTATTTATAGCTCACTGATGCTCGCAGCACTGGCCTCTTTGTACAGCCCGCTGGTCATGTAACCTGGCTCTTGCCCAGGACGGTGTTACTGGAAGACAGCGGGTATCCTGGCTATGCTTTGAGAAGTGGCCAAGAGGCAGCTGAGAGCAGTAAAGAACATAACATGGACCTTTGCCCTTCCCAAATTGTAGGGCTGGCTGGGCAGTGGTCTGGTCCCCAGAGTATTTCTGCTTCCATTTACCTCAGCTCAGAGACAGAGCAGAAGAAAATTCCTGGTCATACACATACTCAGGGAAGCGACTAAGCTGGGCCTCTCTCCTGACACTAACAAAACATCTAAACCAGAACTAGATGTGCAGGTTTAGGCAACTAACTCCCACCCTCTGCAGGGGCTGAAGGACTTGGAAGGCAGCAGTCTCCCACCTTCCCAGGGAAGTCTCTAGGGACTGTGAGGGAGGTCATCCTCCCCCTCTACTCTGCCTTGGTGAGGCCACACCTGGAGTACTGTGTCCAGTTCTGGGCTCCTCGGTTCAAGAGGGACAGGGAACTGCTGGAGAGGGTGCAGCAAAGAGCTACCAAGATAATTAGGGGACTGGAACACCTCTCTTATGAAGAAAGGCTGAGGGATTTGGGTCTCTTCAGTCTGGAAAAAAGACAGCTGAGGGGGGATCTTATCAATGCTTATAAATACTTAAAGGGTGGGTGTCAGGAGGATGGAGACAGGCTCTTTTCAGTGGTGCCTAGCGAAAGGACAAGGGGTAATGGGCACAAACATGAGCATAGGAAGTTCCACCTGAACATGAGGAGGAACTTCTTGACTTTGAGGGTGGCAGAGCACTGGAACAGGCTGGCCAGAGAGGTGGTGGAGTCTCCATCTCTGGAGACATTCAAAACCCGCCTGGACGCGTTCCTCTGCAACCTCCTCTAGGTGACCCTGCTCTGGCAGGGGGGTTGGACTGGATGTACTTCAGAGGTCCCTTCCAACCCCTATCATTCTGGGATTCTGTGTGATTCTGTGATTCTGTGTCCATCTTCCCAGAGCCATGCTGCAGGCTTGCACACCATCTCAGGCACACTCACCACCTCATTTCTCTAAGGGTCACATTTTCATCTTGCCTTTCACCCCTCCTCCCATCTGCAAGAAACAGAAACCTCTTTTCCTCTCTCTCTTGAACACCTACCCCTCTGGACTCACCTTCTTCCCCTGTTCCGTTCTTAGGAACAGCTAATCAGCCTAATGTTTACATGGTGGAGCCAGGTAAGACATATCCCACAATAGTGCTTGTACCTCATTATGGTCCCAGAAATTCTAAAATAGTTTTCAATTGCCCTTTTTTTTCCAGGATAAAGACTCCCGCGGTTGCTTATGCTGGCATTAATGCAGCTTTTAGCTGCCCGAGAAGCACAAAGTGCATGTACACAGCAGACAATCAGGTCCCACGTATTTATTTAGTAGATTAAAGATCTTATATTAGTTAAAAAGACACAAATATCAAGGGGAAAAAGGACTGCATGGCATAACTCTCAGAAATAGTCAGATTCCAATTACTGTAATTATATCTTTCAAAGGTAAGGTATGAAAATTATCACTTAAACGAGGGAACCAGGAAAGCAGAGAGAACAGTGCCTTATTTCTCATCTTATCTTTGTCTCCATGCCATTGTACTGAATTGCCATGATTACATTTTGTTAAAATCTTTTCATTTTTCTCACCACACTCTGAGGATGTAAGGCTGGGTGAACAAAGCAGGGTTATCAACCCAAATTCAATTTCACAAACTCGTAAAAGGAAATATTTATGAAAATGCAGACTTCAGAAAGAGCAGATTCCTGTCAAACTTTCCTTTTTTTTTTTTGTTTGATAAGTGCATGAACAAGAGCAGATGCTTCAGTGTTGAGGTTGGTTTTGGTTGAGGGGGTGGGGGTGTAGCAAAATTAAGGACATAAAAACACCCCCCGGAGAAGGAAGTTTTGTTTGGCAAAACATGTCTTCTTCTCCAGGTTTTTTCTCTTTCCTGATGTTCTGAAACCTCCCTGAGACTTCTGGATCTTCCTCCTCTTGAGCAGTTAGAGGTGACTCCAGCTTTTATAGAGCCATTGCTGCAATTATCTCTCACAGGCAGTGTGTTCCTGCCTTGGTTGCTGTTGAGATCCCCACCAGCTCCTGCTTTCTTCCCAACTAGACAGTGTCTCCTGCACATAACCTCATCCCTTTAAATGGGGTCTCTACCAGTGAGAGCAATACTTTTCTCTTTGTCCTTTTTTTTTTTTCAACATTGGTGGCACCAAAATAACTCAGGATTGGTTTTTTTTTTTCAGCCCAGTTCTTCAACTCAACACAAGGCCTTCATCCTTCTCAACAGCTCAAGGACCTTCTGCAGACTTAACCCCATGAAGTGCAGAGCACTGAGTACATTTCATGTCCATTGAGTATGAGGCAGCCTCAGCGTGGATGAGTCAGACACAACCCCGCGGCAGAGCCGTCCAAGAGTGTTTTCTGTAAGCCTCCGTTACTCAAAAGGAAATCACAGGCAGACTTGCTGTCATTTTCTCTTTTGGTGCCAGGAGAGAGGCCTCTTGGGAGAGGAGGAAGCTAAAGGAAACAGAGACATGAGGAGAAGTAATGATGGGGAGCAAAGAGAGGAAGAGGTATGAGGGTTAAGGGCTCAGACATGAATGGGAAGGTAATGGGAGGAGGCGGCCAAGCAAAGCACCTCTGGCAGTATCCATCATGCACAGAAGACATCTGGGTTGGTGGCCACTGTCTGACAGTGTCCCACTTGGATATGCAAATGGTCAAGGGACGGAAGCTAGCCCTAGAGGCCTCGTTATATCCTCACTAGGAAATTTGCTTTTCCTGGCACCACGACAGACAGCTTGGTGCTGGCCAGGAGGAGGTAGGTGATGATGTCCTGCAACCTGGGGAGGTCTTGGATAGGGAGGGCACAAATTAAGAGGTGACCGCTCAGCAAGATGTGGTGGGGCAGCCGTGAGAAGGACTGTAACATCGTGTGCTTGGGGCAAGTGTGTGCCCAGTCCCTGCACTGCCTGGAGGTACCTGAGTCAGGAAGGCCTGGAGATATTACGTGCCCATCCCCTCTGATCTGCAGAGGATTTTCTATTCATTTGCTGTCCCTTGCAAGCAGCATCAGGCCAAGCCTGTGGGAATCCTTGTGGTGGTACCTTATCCCCCACTTGTGCCTGGGCAAGACCTGAGGGTGAAGGAAAGGAGAGCTCAAGGGCAAGCATGCAGGTGTCTGCATGGGGGAAGGAAGTCCTCTGCTGCTGTACATTGGTGAGTAGGGCCAATGCTATGGGGGCCATCAGCTATGCCACTAGCAGAAACCCTCCCATTTTATTTGTATGCTCCCAAGCCCTCCAGACAACTTCTGGGGAATCCGCAACTACACATAACCTGACGTGGAAACGGGACTGAACTTAGAACAAACATAGCAAGAAAGCTGGTTTGCTGAGAGAAACCTCCTCTGCTATATTGTTCATATTTCTCTGCCTCTAGTGGCAGAAAAGACTTGGTGACGTGAGGCAGCTGTATGGATTCAGCTTCCTAATGCAAATATTCGCAGCACTAGCAAGGACCAAGACAGAAGCAGGGTTATTAACATTGCTTTGGACTTTGATGGAACAATTTGATGACTGATTTTCAGCCTCTTTTTGAAGTAGAAATCTGTAGTCATGAACGCTGCATTTCAAGGTAACCCTGCTTAAATTAAACCAGGCGGTGCTGAACTCTCCTTGGAACTTGCTAAATTAATGGCAGAAGACTTTAGCAAAGCTTTTTTTTCCCCCTTCTAAACTGTGTTAAGTGTGGAATTAGTGCTTCTAAAACAAAAATGCGATTTAAAAATTCAAAGTGTTGAAACTCATACAGAGCACTTAGCTTCTCCAGTAATGCTGGACAACTCCTACACACACCAGGTCAGGGTAATACAGGTCAGAAATGACAAAATGCAGATAAAAGCTCAGTTATAAACTATAGACATCATGGTTAAAACAAGTAAAAGTATAAAAGTAATGGCTAGAATTCCAAGCAGACAAGAACCAGATGAGAAACGAAGTGCATATTTCGAACAATCATTTGAACAACTTCGTATGGATGCAGTAGGTTCGTGTTTGAAGTCTTGAAATAAAGGATGTCTGTCTTCCGAGAAGCTATGTTTCGGCACTGCAAGGAATGATGACCTTAATGCAGAAATCTTTACGTAAAATTTTCTGCTCTTTGTTTCCTGGAGCTCAGGCTTAAGGATAATGCAGATACCCTCCAGCCTTATGGTCTTTGAATCTTTGCATATAGATGTATGTATGCAGAGTGTATCTAAAGCTCTCCATCTAGTGGCAGTTGTAAAGAGCCGTGGCATGTTCCTCATGTGGTCGAGGTTCAATAAGATTGCTACTGAACACTGCTCACGTGTATAGATATAAAGCAGCACCACCAACACAAAGCCCATCTCAGCCCACTGTTCAACACCGTCTTTGCTGTCTCCTCCCAGCTGGGACAGGGGCAGTCACAGCCTTTTCCTGTTGCCAGTAATAATTATAAGAGAAAAAAAAAAAGCCTAGATATTCATCAACTTCCTCATGGAAGGCATTCTCACCCTACAAGTGCCTTTCCTTTGAGATAAGCAAGTTCTCTGGATCCTTATTAATGTGGATGTCCAAACCCTGAAGCTGGTGCAGGTGAGATGATGAGCAATGTAGGGATGAGAGGATGACCAAAGATCCTATCCAGGTCTGTGGATCTGTGTCTCTAAAAAACACCTTTACAAGGAGCAGAGAGAGCATGTGGGGGAAGAGGAAAAAGGGAAGAAGCTACAGGGAAAGAAATAAACATTTCTTATCCAAACTCTTTTGTGTATTCATCTTTAAACCAAGAAAAACATCTCTGCTGTTCCATCACGGTCACTGAGCTGGTAAATGCTAGGTCTAGGGACATATCAGAGACTGTAGGATTAACATTGCTCCTTCATCTCTGTTTCCAAAGTGGATTTTTACATCGCTGTAGGTTGGCTATGAATCAGTGACTGAAGTTAAGAGTGTATCTTACTCTCACTTCAGTGACAACCAGGTGTTCCCTGTGGGTGCCTGACAATTGTAGGCACTCTTCCTCTCCAACAGAGCTCTCGCTGGATTCGGTGGGAGACAGCCGCAAATAAGGGGCGAAGGTCCCTGCAAAGCCATCTGTAGTCTTGCAGGCTTTTAGCCAGTTTCTATGCATCTGATTGTTGGCTAGCTTGCAGATTTTCCAGCTGTTTGATTGGATTTATTATTTTTTTTCCCCCTGCTCTCCAGATGATGGATTTATATGCTGGCCAGATGGTCCCAAGCTGGGGATGGTTATCTTGCCTCTCTCTGCTTCCTTATTGTGCTGTTTCTCCAGAAGTCAAGTTGCCGTCTGCCAGTGTCTCTTTTCTAAACTCTGTTACCTTATGCTTTTTCATGTAATGATAATCTCATGCCACCTTTACACACCTGCATCACTATCTTGATGCATGACTGGCTGAGAAACTGCAAGAGCAATGAAAACTCTTGTGTGTGTTGAGGAGCACGACAGGGTCCCATCTCTGCCTTCATTCAGGGGCAGAGTGAGCAATAACTGACAACTCCACCAGAGCAGAACAACCTCCTTTCCCAATCCTACAGGTGGGATCCACCTACCTGAGATCATCTAAAAGCATGGTGTCAAAATTTGACATAGTCATTGGAGAGAGAAGTAAGCACTCTGGAAGGCAACAGCCTAACCCAGGAGCTGAGGAACCTCCCTCGGAGATTTATCTACTTTTAGTTTCTCTACACCAGGGAGACTGGATTCCTTGGTGCCTAGCTTTGGGCAGAGGAATGCCATTCTAGATGGCAGGGACCTTGATCAAAATATTCAGGAAAGCTGTCTGGATGACAGACAGGCAGATTTCTGAGCACAACTGGTTTTTAACAAGCTCTGCCCTGTAAAATGAAATATTTTATTCAATATATTGAGTCTTTGGGAATCTTGTTTCTTGAACTATATAGTAAGTATTTTTTCCAAATAATAGTTTGACACAAAGACAGAAGATGTACACACCCATATGACTTAAGAATGATAAAGAAGCAGTAGAACTTCCAGTATTATTTTAAAAATACAGAAGAAACATAAATAGTGGAGGCAATATCAATCCAATGTTGTTTGGTTTTTTCTTACCACAACACAACCAGTGAGCAAGAAATCAGGTTATAAACGGAACAAGAAAAGAAATCCATGCAGGTTATTTCATCATTAAACAGCTTGGCCCTTCTGCCCCCTCTCTCCCTAGAGGAAAATAACTGCTCCTGAGGCAATAACATTAGGATATCCAGAAAAAGCATTACAAGTTACCCTTTACAGAACAGTGCAGAAGTGCATAAACGGGGCATGATTCAGTAGATGGAGGCATTGTTTTTTTCCTGCCATCAGTCTCTTCTATCTTAAATGTTTGAGCTTTAGGAAGATTATGTGGCTTGACATTTCCACTCTGATGGTACATAAAAGAAGTGATGCTTCTGAGAGCTATCTCTTCTTTAGGGCAGAGTCCCAACCTTTCCTGCAGACACACGATCCTTCCCTTTGAGCTATGAACATGTGTCCAAGCAGGAGATAGCTGCTGGGACTCTTACACGAAATGCATCCCGGCTGCCTTTTTGACCTACTTCTGCTTCCTTTAAACTCAACAGAAAAATTCCCCTTAATTCTAATATGAGCGGGAACTAACTTGCTGACCTCCTCCATGTGCGTCTCTTGGGTGGCCTTTTTTCCTTGTTGACTCTGAGGGGGTTCCCTGGTCATCTTTCAGAGCTGAGACCTGTGGCAGCGTCCTTTGGTTTTGATCTTCCAGTTTACAAGGGGTCACAACACAGCATCTTTCACAATACACAAATTTAAAAATCAAAAAGCTGTGAGGAAAAAAAAAAGAAGAGGAGGGGAAGGGAAGGACACAGATTGTCCTTCAGTCCCATTGGCTGTCTATTGCTCATTTTTTTCTCCATTTTTTTCCACTGCTTTTTTTTAATTTTACTTTCTTAGTTATCAAGAGAATGTCTATATCTATATTGTTCATTTAATAGTTTCTTACCCTGAAAATATGAGATTTTAATTTCAACCTGTGAATTATTTGGGGGTTTTCTTTAAAAGACATGAAAAAGGAAGTGACAAGAGCATTTGAGTTCTCATTTTATCTATTAGAAACCAGCAAGGAGGGAAGAAAATTCCCTGGAAACCTAAAGGGGAAGTGAAGAGGTATAACTGTGCCTAATTAGCAAGACACTGGATAAAAAGAAGAAACCCGGTAAAGTTCTCAGCTGGCAGAGAACATGCATCATTAAAAGCCACAAACATAGGGAAGGCAAGGAAGATCCTTGGGATCCAGATTCAGTGGAAATTCAACTTGCAAAGCTCATGTGCCAGCCTTCAGTTTTAAATGTGATTATTCCTTGCAAACCATGTGAAAGCTGCTGATCAGTTTTGCACACAGGTAAATTATTCATGCGTAGTAGCAAGAAAAACCTCACTTTGTGAATCTGACTCAACCTGCCAAAAGATAAAGAATTCTTGTGGAAAGCAAGCAATTGAAAACGATGATTGTACATGAGTACAGCTCATGCTTCTAAAAGTAAAAGATAAACATTTACCAAGTGGCCTCTTGAAGCAGATAAAGAGAACGTTCCTGAGTCAGAGGGTATTATAGCTGAAAACTGTTTGATATTTCACTGGCACCGAAAAATAGGTGCAAATGCCCATCCCTGAAATCCTTGTAGGGTGCTTCTAATAATGGCTGAGTATACAGAAGATCTGTGTTCATCTGGGAAATAGCGATGTCCCGTCAGGGATGATACCATAAAAATTAGTATGAGAGAAAGAATTGAGTATAATAAGACATTTTGGACATTTTTCATACTGGGAATCTCACCTCTGTGAAACACAAAAAGGGCAATTAAAAATATTTATTCAAGTACCTCCCTCTGGATATTGAAACATGAAGGGTTCATTATGCAATGCTGTAATTGCAGCAAGAGAGGACAATTTAAAGTAACTAAAAAAATTAATTTTGACACAAATGCAAGATTGTTCCCTGACTAGATAATAGTTATGCGCATGGGAGGGAAAAAAAGCCTTTTCTAACTGCAATTGAATCTTCATTTGGAAATTAAAAGAAAATAGGATAATGAGCACAACTTGCAGAGCCATCCAAGACTGCAGTGGGCAGCTCAGCAGAGCTCTGGGTTCGGACAACAAAAATAAATTGACAAAGACAAGCGAATTTGCTTAAGCTTTTGCCATATGTATTTCAGCACGCTACAGAAAATGACACTGGGGAAAAAAAAAAAAAGGAGTAGTTACCCTCCCCTCACAGCACATTTCCCAAGTTATTGAGACCCTGAACCTGCCCTTACCTCGTGTTGTTTGACCATGACAGTGATGCCCCAGTATTTACACAGCCTCCCAGGCACTACCTTGATCCTGGGGACCAAATGCCACGTGAACTCTGTGCTGAGATCATGGAAAACTGTGCTCTTTTGAGTGCAAGCTTCAGAGCAAGCTTCTTCAAGAGATGCCAAAGTCACTTGTTCATTCAAACGATGAGAAGGCTACCAGTCCCTGTCCTCAGGGAAATCTGGCTTCTTGTAGGCTGTGGGGAGAAAGAACTGCAACCAGCCACTGGAAGCTACAGAATTTTTTTCTTGAGTAAATATGACCAAATAGGGTTGGGTTTGGTTTTTTTTGCATCCTCCATATAATATATGCACGTTTTTTGCTAAACCGGTAAAAACGCATCTTTTACTGGGTGGTTAAATAAATGAAAACGTGCAGATTTTTAAAAGAAGAGCTAGGCATGAAGATGGATTCAGTTGCTTAAACACAGGTGTCCAACGATATTCTAGACTCCCTCCAGCACCCGACACATCTGCACATGGCTAGCAGATATGTCACAGGATTTATGGGGCATCTGTACTTTTCTGGAGCCCCAGCTGGAGGACAAGCATGGTATCCTAAAATGACATCTGGTGTCTATGTTTACACAACTAATCTCACACCAGTTCTCTGTGGGGGCACCTGTGGACAGCTTTGGTCATTTCTTTGTAACAGGCTAAAGGGGCTGATGAAACCAGCTGTTGCTAAATTCTGTCTATATCTAAAGGATTATAAAATGAAAGAAAGCTTTATAATTCAGTAGTGCAGGATCTCAGCTTTCATGTTCTTTCATTTTTCTCAGAGTTGCCAAAGAAGAAATGTACTTGCTCACAAAAGATGTTCATTGATTTCAGCATGCTGAGGAGTAAGACCCCAGTACGGCTTTGTGTGTTTTGTGCTTCACATCATTTTGTAGATAGATAGGCAGTAAAGAAACAAGGTGTGTTTTGCCCAGGGAGGATGGAAAGGGAATGCACCAACTCTGCAAGATTTAGTCGTTTGAGGCGAAGAATCCCTGATCGGCAGAGGAGTTTGGGTTCTCCACCTTTGGGTCCTTACAATGCACGCAAACGCTTTGTTCCCTGATAGCCTGATGTTTCCAAACTTTACTTATTCTGCCTCCCTCGGCTCTGTGCATTACCCTTTTGACTTTCTGAAGAGGATTCGAATAGAATGAAACCGCCTTGCTCCCAGCGTGATCACAGTTCTCACGATGAGCGCATCATTTCATCTGGTGGTAAGCTCCTGGCATCTTTTAAAGCACACAAAACAAACCCCCAGCCCAACAACAAAAAGAGAACAAGGGCTTAAAACATGGGAATAGGAAATCTTACTGTTTCCCTCTCTGCCATGATTCAGCAAATGACTTCCTAGCTTTTAATCTAACCTCTTCTGTATCCTCGTCAAAGTTAAATGACAATTCAGAGTGGAACAACACATCCAGTGGTTCATCCAGGATTTGGGTACGCCAAAAAAAAATATTTATAGAAAAATTGCTAAATATTTGCAATCTGGTTTTCTGTCTGTATCATTGAAAGTATTTTTTTTTAAAAAATCCCTTCCTAAAAATACATATTAAAATACAGTTTTATTGACTGGGAAAGAGTATGCTTTTTTTTCTGAAAGTTTCTTTTCCAGTTGTTCATAGTTTCTCGGTCTTATCTCAGTCACTTCCAAGGATCTGAATCTTCTCCTGTGTGAGCGCAGGCTCTGAGTGGAATGACAGAAAGAGAAGGAACATAATGAAGAATCCTTGAAATGCCTACAAGCATTGCCCCTGCAAGCGACTTCCCAGGTGACTTCAACAAATTATACGTTATAAAAAATTACTTTTATTACAGTAACATACAAAGGCACTAAGCAAAGTTGAGAGCCTGATGGCGCAAAATAGTAGTAAAAATAACAGAGCAAAATCTTTTTTTGACCCCCAGGGCTACAGTCTTGCTGGGAAAGGGAGTGAGCTCTCTAATTCAAGGAAACAGTTTGCTTTTAACCGTTCTGCATAAAAAGTGGGTGGGAATTGCTTTCTAGAGAAGAAAAAAAATGGATTGTGGCCCAAATCCTGAAGTAAGAAGAACAGAACAGCATCTTTAGGAGGAAAGACTTATCCAGATCTTGCTACATCATCATGAATTCATTAATGAAACGAACGCCTCATACTCACTCTTACCAAGGCTTGACTTTCTTTCTCTGAGTCTGATAGTCTCCAAGCCACTTGTATTACCTTATCTCAGCCTTCATTATTCAGGACAGCACTCCTTGTATTTCATCTTCTAAATAACAGCGTTACATTTGATGCTGTTGATTATATTATATTGTAATGCTCTGTTTGGGCCTTTGATTATAAAATCACATCTGTGTCTTCTTATTGTGTTCAGAATGGAGAAAAGCAGTTGAAAAAGTAAGTGCGGGAATAGAATCGTGCAGTTCAGTGAACAAACAAATTAATGAAAGCACCTTTACGAGAGAAAAAGAATAACTTCGTTAGTCCCCATAAATAAGTATCAGGCATCATTAGGAACATTAATATAAAAAAGTATGCAATATGAAAATATGTGTAAATTTGGGATGGATCAAAACTGTGGATAAGTAGAACATTCCTATTTACTGGGATTTAAACCTCTTCCTCTCCCATTTACCCAATAGTTAAAGAATGCATTTAGTGTGTAAAACTGGGTTTGTATTGCTCCTCTGCTCCAAAAGGCCAGAGTCCATGGATCTTGCTAAGTGAATGCCCTGCTGTCTTGTATTCCAGGTTGAGCTGTTTCCTACTATCTCCCCTGAAAGCTGCTGAGTCTTGGCTCAAGTACTTTATTCACCAGGTTGAAGGGAAAAAAAAAAGGAAAAAAGAAAAAAAGAAAAAAACACTCTACATGCATGAATGAACCTATAACCTCCTGTACAAACCACCAGAGGAATAAATAGGGTTTCAAGCCTGGTTTCCAAGAAAGCGTTCTTGCTTATGCAAACAGTACCTGCCCCAGCATGTCTGTCCTATAACGTTTAAAGCCCTGTTCTTGGAGATGGGATGCTCAGATTTAAATGTACCAGAGAGCAAAAGTATTGCTACTTAGATATCCCGCAGCCTGGGAGAGTGCCCTCACCATTGATCCAGGAGGGTGGCGACAGCTACCTCTGTGTTGTTTTTGTAGATGAGGTTTTGAATTGCTTTGCCATTATTAAAAATGAAATTAAACTATTTTGTCTGTACCAAACAAAGCTCTTTTTTGGCCTTTTTTCCCCCCCTCTTGCATTCTGTTTAACAACAAAACCAGTCTGTTTTCTTTCAGCATTATCTAAATCAGTTAGCTCTCTTTATTTGGGTTCTAAAACAAAACTCAATTATTCACTCAGACTTTATTCATCAAACCTCCAGCCTGTAGCAGAGCTGGTGCACAATGCCAGCGCTGTGGAACAGGGATCTGCTCTGGGAATTCTGGAATAGAGGCAGACTTTCTCCCACCATCCTACCCGTCTATTTAGATATTCCATCGTTGTTTGCTGTCTATAAGTAAGCAGCTTTCCATCGCATGAAAAAAAAAACAACAAACAGAATGAAAAACACTTCACAATGCTGATGGAAAACTATTTGAAGCAGGAGCCACGTGGGCTCTCAACATGGGAACAAAGGAGGATTTGAAGTGCTTGCTAATCCTTGTGGACCTTTTTATAGGGCCAGTTTCGTTCACTGACTAGAACAAAACACAACAGATGAAGACTGTTAATGTATGTTAAATTCTCAGACAGCATTCTGCAGTACAGTTTGGTGAAATCTTGCCATTTTGCCCGATAGACATGAAGTTCTTCAAAAACGGGACAGGAAAAGCTGACCTCACTGTAGTAAGCAGAATAAACCAGTTATACTTAGTCTCGTTGGTGTTTATAAGAGGTTTTAGCTGGCTTCCTTCCTGACTGGCTATAATTGGCACAAACAATTTCCTTCTTTGAGAGCAGCTGTCACTGGTGTAGTTTCTCTTAGGGCCAGGAATGGAATAAAGCATTTTTCCTCTTGAAACATCCCTCTTCGTGTGGAGGCCTATAAACAAAGGGTAACGATAACCAGACATTCATCAAATTGTGGGAAGGCGATTAGTGGGCTGCCACAAGAATTAGTGTTAAGCCTAGGTATAATTAACATCTTTAGTCTCTTCCACAATCTAATAAAACCTAGCTGCTGGAAAAGCTTTTTTAATATTCATGCAATTTTCTAATTTTCTTACTTCATAGTGTCGACGTAAAGATTGTTAGACCACCTACAGCAATTCTTTTTTACTGTGGATTTTTCCACTGCTTGAAAATGACTGACTTCGTAGACGTGTCTGTCTATACTAGAAAGCAAACCAAAGTAGTTTAAAAGTAACATGCCAGTGAAAGAAGATGTTGCTATTTAGCACAATTCAAAACCTGTAAGTCCAGTGGGGCCACTGTGTGTAAGCCTGACTTTTATAGAACTGAACCAAAGGCATTTTTCTGAATTAGGAACAGAGAACATAGAACCAGGTAAGATGTGTTGAGCTGATGAGTCCATCTCGGGCTTGTGGACAATTAGACCAAATATCTCCTTTTAAAACTTATGAGGTTCTATTTCTAAGAAAGCAACCTTGTGTCTTCTCACCATTTCTTCTGGAATTCTGTCCCAGAACCCCACAGCTCTGTCATTAAGAAAATTTCCAATTCAAATTTATTCACGTCCAATTTATGACCATACATTTGGAGACTGACTGTAAGTTTCTGAATTAGGAAAGAGAGCTTATTGTGAGAGCTTCCTTAGAGGTCAGGCTCTACTTGCAGTTTAGACTCTAAAAAGCTTGGGGCCAAGCCACAAAAACTTACATTGCATTTTTCACAGGTCTGATTTTGCTAACTTTGCTATATTCCCATATTCCCATAGCTGAAAGTGGGAAGAAATATCTCCCTTATTAAAGCATTCCAAAATTTTGTATAGGAAACCTTAAAATATGTGTTTGGTCAATGAGAACAACATAGCATTGGTTTGTGCAATTTCATACAGAACTAAACCTGCAATTAAAATTTAACATTAGGAGGTAAGTGTTTTTGATCATCTAAAAGAAAGAGTACGCAAAAGCAAGGGTGCAACTTGTGTTGACGACAAATGAAGATTTGATAGTTTAATTACACATTAAATACTCCATCAGCTTAACAAAATATGAAATCAGGTTAATGAGTTAATAAAGATTACAATTAAGCAAATACTTTATATATATACATCTCCATAAAAAGAAAGTGATAATTAAATGCATACCATTATAACAAAAACATTTTGAAGAACATTTGGGGTTTTGGGCACTGTTACACCCCGTCCCACCAATGATTGTTGTTGTTTGAACTAAAAAGCCCTATATGCGTCATTCACGATTTCTTTACCAATGTTTGGCCCAAATACAGGTATTTTTACGTAACTGGCAACTGGCTATTTAGTGGTCTCGCTAAAAACAGAACCTACATAAAATGTGTACAAGTGCAGTGCCACCTCTAATGTATCACGAAGATGTAAACATCTTAAGTCCAACACATGATTTGCAAGACTTAACTTGGACCTCAAATGTTTGTAGATATGGACACAGTTTACAATTGAGGAACAGCGTTTACCAACGGTAAAGAGCAAGGCAATGACCAGAGAAACAAATGGGAAGGATTTTGGTTAATTATCCGTAATGAATGAGAAGAACAGCCAAAAAGAACATTCCAGTGCAGAGCAAAACCAACATAGGAATAACCAGGAAGTTGTGGTTATTAATTGTAAAAAAATATGAAAGTGCCTAGATTGGAAGAACGTTACAGCTACTACATTTTACTTTTTTTTTTTTGTCACAGAATATGGCTTTTTTTATTATTATTATTATTCAATAAGGCGTCAAAAAATAATCCCTGAAATGCATTAATTCATTGTACTGAAATGAGTTTAGAGCTGAGGAGGGTGTCTGATGGTAAGTTTCTATTAGGATATTTATGAGGTTGTAAATAATAGCACAAAGGATTTTTTTTAAAAACCAGTAAGGTCATTGTCCCCTTACTACGCTGAAAATATGGAAGTTATGTTTGATGGATAGAAGAAGATATCCAAATACGTTCTGATATGTATGTAATGAATATGTGATCAATATATGTTGGGGCATTGTGACCTATCTGAAGACACTTTGGAGCTTTTCTCAGGATGATACCTTGGAAATCTGTTGATTTTCTTTCTTTGCCAGGCCAAGAAAGGTATAAGAATGTTAGCAAATCACAACCGAGATTTTGTTTTGTAAGGGTGTCTTTTTTATATTAGTGCTAAAGGATTTTAACTCCTAATCTCTGCTTACATAAGCAGAGTTTGTAATGATTTTTGTAAGCCTGGATAGAGTTGACTCTAGAAAAGTATTGAGTGGTAATTAAGTTTTATCTAATCCCAAACAAGTCTGATGGTTAAATCATTTTATGTCAGCACCGTTTCCTTGATGTTCATCATGGCTTTACCTCCTGAAGTATTTAGAGAAACTACATTCTTCATTTTGCTGTAATAAACAAGCCTCAGTTCCTTACAGACAGTAAGATTTTTGTGAGATTCCACTGATCATTTCAGTAGCCCTTATTTCTTCTTCCATTTATCTTGAATATGGTTAACTACAATTAAACCACAAACGGCTGCAAGGCTTTGTAAAACAACGTTAGTACTTTACCTCTACAAAGAACATTTTGTGCAATATACTCAAGGGTCCATTTGTCTTTTTCATAGCCATACCATAGTTCTGACTGATGGGATGCAGCTCCAGAAATGGACTCCAAAATTTAGGTGTCTGTATGTGTGTGTCTATATTATAGACAATAGCACCTAGACAGCTATTCATCTCATCCTTAAATGAGCCTCTGCAGACTCCATTTTCTGTAACGATTTGATCTTTCTTGACTATATTGGGACCTCGACAATCCAGCTCACATTGAGGCACATACGTTCTAGAGGCTTAGATTTATGCGTCTGAATCCACAACCCCATTTTACACCACATAACTGGCTAATACATCAAGGTCTTTTCTTTCATAAAATCGTAGAATCATACAAAATAGAGAATAATTCAGGCTGGAAGGGACCTTGGGAGATCTTTTGTCCAGCCTTCTGTTCAAAGTAGGGTCTACTTTGTACTATTTGAGCTATTAGAGCAGTCCAGGCTGTCCAGGGCTTTATCCAGTCAGATTTTCTTCATTTCTAACTGATGAGCTTCAAGCAGTGACCTTCACTTTTGTACTCTCAAAGCCCATTCTATTTCTATTTTTCCATTTCTATCTCCTTGTATGCATTCTGGAAGGCATTCCAGTCTTTCCCTCAGATTCAATTTCTCTTTGAACTTCAATATAATTTCTAAAATAAAAATGCTATCTTCACCTCTAAAAAAATCCAATGACGAATTCACCAAAAGCCTTGGTAAGTTGCTCATTACCTTCTTAAATTTGGTGAGTTCTAACTTCCAACCCTGCATCTAGCCGTTTCTTCAAATGATGGATGGAGGAGCCTTCAAGAAGAAACTTCCCATTCCCTTTTTGAAACCATATGTGAATATAGTATATTATGTTATGCTATGCTTTGCAGACAGAAATCCAGTTCACCGCTTTATTGCTACTCACTGGGGAGCAACTTCATCAGGTAAGAGTGGAGGGCAAGGCACATCCATTGGGCTACAGCTGAAGAGTGGTAACTCCGCAAGGCATTGCTGGAGCTCTCATCCACACTTAATGAACTTCTTTAGTGGAGAAAAATCCCTGGAACACAGATGTCACTGCTGTATATAGCACTGCCAAAAATGTCAACAACAGGTAAGCATCCAGGCAAAAAGTACCAGGATGATGAATGATCTGAAGAGAAAGATTCGCAGGACAAGTCAGAAGGACTAAATGCAGATGTATGGTTTGTCTAAGTGACATCTAGGAGAGGCTGATCTATGGCTTCATCTGTTTTCTTCCAGTTGTATGGGCTGAACAGCCTTTCTGTTGCAGGCTTGGACCAAAATAGCCTTTAATATAATGACATCTGCTTCTCTGGCAAATGTTTACTTATGTGAGAATGAAGTATGTATGTGGCTAGTGACTGGGTGAGGTACAAGAATGACTACATGTTCCTATTACTGCTGTTGCTTACAGCCTGCTTTAAATCCCCACCAGGGCCCTGGGGGCTGAGATGGGCCTGACTGTCCCTGCCCAGCCCCTGGGGCTCCCCACCACCCTGCCCAGGACCCCATGTCAGCCCCCCAGGGCCATCAGCCCCTGTCCCAGCAATGCCACAGTACGGCCGGCCTCCAGCTCCCCACAGCCCTGCCCTGCCCAGCCATGGGCCCCTGTCCCAGCCCGGCCTTGGCCCATCCCCATCCCCATCCCCATGGAGGTGCCTGATGTCTGGGGCTGCCCCAGTGCCCCCCAGCTGCCCTGCTCCTGGCAGGGGTGGTGGGACAGGACAGGCCCTGCCCTGGTGGGGAAGCCTCGATGGCTCCCAGCCTCAGGGAGCCACCAGCCTCCGCTGCACCTTGACAGTTATACTTCTACTCCACATAGTTAATATGACAGCCGTCTTCAAGGTCCTCTTTCACTAACGTTTATAAAAATCACTTTAAGACTGGAACTTCTTCTAACTTCTTAAAATCATGCCGCCAAATTAACTCCTATATTGTGAGTGTTTTGGTAGAATAAACGGCTAAAGCTTTGAAAGTAACAACCAAAATAATAGGAACAGCCTGATGGAATAAGATAAGCAGCTTGTTATCCCATATATTAATTTGAATTTTAGGTATCATATTAATTGTTATCAACAACAGTTATGCTATATTTTGCTGGTATAATCATCCCAACTCAGCTGTTTCAACTTTCAGGCTGTCACAATAATTTAACAAAGCAATAGCATGCTTAGTTATTCTTAACTGAGCTGTGATTCCCTTCAAAACTTTTCTCATACAGTCTTCTTTCTTTTTATAAAAAAGCTAATTCTGCTGGAATCTGCCCTCTCAGATTAGGTGAGGAGGCACTAAACCATACCCAGGTGACAAAACTACACAGCAGTGGTGCAGTCACAAGTCCCAAACAGCACATGGACATGATGTCTTCTTCTTACATGGTGTTGCATATTCACCCCAAGGGATTCACTCCCCGGCAGACTCATCGCAAGGCACATGCTCCAAGAAGATCCTATGTAGGTCCCATCAGCGTGAAGATTTTGTCGCACACAGTCCTTGAAACGGCTCTTCCATGACAAGGAAAGTCTTGTCTCTTTGGAATAAACTGTGATCAAATGCACAGCAGGGCTTAGCCACCCAGTCACTGATCTGTATTTTGACACTTCAGATAAATATGACAAGGTGTTTTGCCTTCCATCTGAAGCATCTCATCTCTCATCTAATAAGCAATTTGCTGCCAAATTTTTAACTAGGGCTTCATCAGAAAACATTCTCCTTTGTCAGCAAATCATGCAACATCTGCCTGGTAACATACTTTCCCCTGCTCCCCGATCCAGAGCAGCAAATGAAAAAATTATTTTAAAAATCATCACTTTCCTGCCTACTCAGGAAAAAAATACAGCCCTTCTTCAGTCCTGTATTGCCTGACTCCCAGATGCGTCAGTCCTTCCATTGTTATCCCCTTCTTGTGTTTGGAATTGAGCAGAGCTGCCCTGGGTAGTGGGTGGCCTGGGAGGAGGCTTTCTTTGCTTAGAAGAGCAAAAAGCCTTAAAGCTGGCTCTGGTTGCTGTGTGGGGCTGGCTGGCAAGGCTGGTGGGTGAGCCAGCCGCATACAGCACAGTGAGGACACCCACCATTCCCAGGGGACAGGAGCCCATCTGAATTGCACGGCTCTTCCCTGTGACCCCAAGAGCCAGACGTGTCCCCATTTGTATGATCGGTATGGGTCCCATCACGGGGAAAGAAGATGCCAAAACCGCAGTTGCCCTCTTGTATGCGCTTGAAGCAGCTGGACTAGCAGGGGGATTCAGGGATTCTGCAATAGTCTCATTTTGTCTCCCTAAAAACATGCTCTTGGGAACATAACTACGGAAATTCCCGCACACGAATTCTTGTTGGTGTGTATGGACATCACAGGGTATCCACAGATGGATTTATACACATTAAGAAGACTTGTAGCAGTTTCTAAAAATGTAATCCTTTCCTGTCTATGACTGTGAGGCCTCAGAGAGGAACAGACCGCCCAGGCTATCAGGCCACCCTGCTGTAAGAGGCAGCTATACCTTAACACCGTGCCATGCACAAAGATGGCCCAACGATTCATGTGAAGGAGACCTTTTCTCCAGAGGATTCATCAGGAACCTCACATGCTAAGCTCTGATGATTCATCTTGCATGAGAAGTGTGGGTGTTTGGAGGAATCCTTTGGTCCTTTCTCGTCTCTGCCTGCAGAAACAGAGCCCAGCTGTGTATCCATCTTAATTACAGCATTTGCCTTGCAGCAAATGAAAACAGGCAGACATCGCTCCGTTGTTTCGGATGCCACAATATTTGTGATGCATAATTTACATGTGCAGATAGGTAGACCCGGTCCAGATCCTTGGAAATATGCAGGTGATTAGGGAGAATTACACTCCTACACACCTTCAGAAAAACAGATTTTCATCCCCCAAAAGTGGTATTTGCAAGCAAATTCAACGTTGCCAAAGTGTTACCTTTAAGCCATTGGTATTCAGTAAAAGCAAAGGCATTGACTTCAGCGGAAGCAGCCACGAAATGACCATTTGACAACTGGACCCCAAATACACAAACAGTTAATGTTCACTTGCCCAGAGAATCCTGCCTTCAAACTCTGCCTGGAAAATGGGCTGAGATAGACAACAATATCTGAATTTCTTTTTATTGCATCAATAATTTTCATGTGGGTATTTCTTTTCCCTAGCATCAATCCCAAACACTACTTAAAAGCAATCTACTCCTTGTCCTGATTTCAGAAAAAGCTGGTTTACTACTGTTTATATAGCAGTGAAATCAAGTTTATACCCCAATGCTATCAGTGTTTCTTTTATATCACACATGTACATAGAAGAAACTTCCTGGGGAACTACCATTTCTAAAAGGTTCATTACTGAAATTTCAGTCTTGAGTATTACTTCTTTGCACAATCGCCGGGTCCATTCCACTTGGGTAGCATTATTCTGCTACATAGATGGAGGCAAGATATTTCCATTATTCACTAAGCTAACTAGTTCCTCAGTTTCTGCTGACAAGTTTGTTTTCCAGCTACTCCGACCCCAAAAGCTGGCAAGAGTTTATTAGGAACCTAAAGACACAACCCTCAGGATTAGTCACTGCATCTATGCAAAATGGTTTTATTTCTGTTCTTATAGACCTGGAAATATGGTAGATGGTGAAACTGTGGCTTCTATATTTTATAGTTGATACAACAAAGCAGTAAGGTCTTAAGTTGTGTAGGATGAGTTTTCTCCTGCAGGTTGCATGTTCACACACTGACAAAGCCCAACCAGTTTTTTGCCCAGGGGATACGTGCTTTGTACCAAATTTTCAGGCAGTTTTAAGACAGTCTCTATAATTAGTGGTCTAATTTTGTCCTGCACAAATGACTTTACCCACCCAAGTAGGAACACAAAACTCGTATTTGTGAACTCAAATTGGCTGAATGTGTGTCCTCAAACAAATGTACTGTCAGTCTGCTGCATACATAATATTAAGTATGGCAGGCTCTGAAACTATAGTCAACAAATTAATAAAAAACACTGCAAAATTATTTTGGTGCAAAATAGGTGAGGCTAGGAAACAGACCAGAAGGAAAACTTTGACTTTCCTAAACTGGCTCCTGTCCAGATCCCCCAAACATGAGCAAGTTCTCCCAAGAGAAGATTCAGAGGATTTTGCAATGTCGGTGTGTTGCCCTATAAGGGTGTTAACATTTGGTATCACAATCTCATCATCGCTTGAGCCTAGCAGGATCTAGGACCCCATCGCTGGACCTCGTCCTTCAGAGGCACCTTGAGGCCATGCATGAAGGAGGTCTATAAACCCCTGTGAACAAAGGACTCTATAATAAACACCAGAAAGAATAGATTACCCCTAATTCCATTCACCATCCTAAAATACATTTGCACCCCACACGTTCTGCACTGGCATTTGCAGTCTTGATTTTCATACGGTGCCTGTTTCTGTTTTATAAGCTGCCTACCAGTACAGCTCAAATGCTTGATGATTCTTTAACAATTGTCCATTCCTGTTTCCAATCTTATCTCTTCCGTTGAATTATCCAAATACGACTAAAGGAAAAAGCGATGAGAAATCATTCTGGCAAATAATGTGTGAACCACTAAGGCTTGATTCCATATGTGTTTCTTGCAATATTCCATAGGGAAGGATAGTGCAGTTGGAACAATTAATCTTATTCACCTACCAAATGTGTGGGGGTTATACTCCCTTCTGATTTTATTCTTGTCTGCACCCTTTAGTGCTATCTTCTCTATGTAAGTAGAAATTGTAATTATAGCAATTATTTTTATTATTATAACTAATAGCACATTACTTAAATTGAGGTTATTTTGAGTTATAAGAACACAAAAGGCTTAAAAGAGGTGGAATGATTTTCTTTAAAAATCACAAAACACAAACCAAATTAATCTTTTTTTTTAAGTTTTCTTTTGAGCTAAAAACATTGTCAAGTTTCACCCTAGAGCAAATATCTATGGATGAGTTATAAATCTCTAAATAATGAGGTTTTTAATGAAAACAAGACTAACTCAGTGTGAACTGTAGCAGAGCAAATTGTGTCACTATAACTGTAACTTAATGGAAAACTACAGAATATTGAAAATGTTTTCTGATTATTGCTTAATTTATCAAAATCCTATCATTTACAGCACACTCCAAATGAGGCAAAAGCATATTCAAGGATGTGAAAGAGATAATTATAAAAAGGACCAAGCAGCCAAGTAAAGAGTAGGTAGAAGAGTAAGTCACGTGAGACGAGAAAGTATTATTAGGCTCAATGTAAATCCGGGATTCCGATGGTTATATCAGCTATGTGTATGGGAGATGGTGGGAAGAAGTGAGGACAGGGGGTGGTTAGATGGAGGGAGGGATACAGAACACGAGCAGAAATGGCTTTGTGACTGGTGAGTTACTAACATCCTCTGTAATGTTTTCTTCCTAGGGTACGGTATAGCTGCTGTACATGTAGGCATTTCTAACTGGAAGCTCGAGATGCAATTAAGCAAATGAACAGCTAAAACCAAAGTGCCCCAAAATATAGGAGAGGTTGGCAAATTAGCTCTGAAGTAAATAGCACTCATCATTTGTGCAGCATTTTACATTTTCAAGGCATTGTACAAACATTGACTAATGAAGGGCCTTTTTCTTTTGTTCTCCCTGGAGTTCACAGGAATTAAAGCATCTACAAATGAGCAGGAACAGGCCCAAAATGAAGTAGTGCATCCACCAAAGATAACAGAGGAGGGGATACCAAGCAATAGCTGACTACTAGGTAGACACATGGAAGATAACAAACCTAAAACAACCATTAATGGTGCGGTGTGGAGCTGTTACAGAGCCAGCTGGTCCCGTTACCTGGTGCATTAACACTGTGCATCCGTAGAGGCTGCACCTGAGCGGAGAAGTCCTCCCTCTCATCCAGGCAAAGCGCTGTGCTGGGACCAGCTATTTCTCCATCAGCCCTGCCTCTGTGCCTCTGAGCCTCTGCGCCTCCGCTCCTCCGTGCCGCTCTGCATCACACATGAAAGATGTGCCTGAAGCATCCCGTAGTGCACCGAGAGGATTACAGACCAAGGAATCGCATCGAACAGGAGCTCATGCCAAATGCAGGGAGAGCCCACAACCACCACACTGACAGCATTGCTCTTTCCTCTCTTGAAATTCAACCACCAGCCAGGCAAGAATGGGAGATTCGTGGAATGGAAAACACTCTGAAGCCTAATGCTTACAGAGTTCACTTGCTAAGGGAACAGCCTGGTTCCTGGGCATTGATTTTATGTTACAAACTCTTACAATAAAAACACATAAACTGCTGTGGGAACAGGGGAAGGCACACTTGCCTGTGAATGCCCTTATCATAAGATGATTTCTCAAGGGCTCCCTCCAGTCTCACAAATCTTTCCATTTCAGTTGTAAAATGATCCAGTTTTCATCTTTCTACTGTTTTTCTTCCAACCAGAAATTTCCCATAGTACCCTGGTTTGTGGGAGAAGAAAGTACAACCCCTTTGTAGCTGAGGACACCAGAAACTTGGTTTTACCACCTCAGCCAATATTCCAGCCACCAACCATTTTGATGTCTCCTCTTTCTTCTGAACAAAAGCGGCTTTGATGGCCCACCATCCTGCGAGTTCAATACTCCCCTAGTGTAACTTAGGTGTGCTAAGAACAAACCTACCAAACCTGACTGCTCAGGGTTTTGGGCACAGGCAGACTTTTTGGATCCCACAGGGGCTTCAGACTAACCCCACACCCAGCTGAGAATCTAGGAGCTCTGAAAATGGACTGTCAAGGCCAAGCAAAACTGCAAGCACTTGAGTATTCACTTCTACTGAGGGGTTTGGCACATTACTTGTGCCTCAGTTCCACCTACATAGCATTTGAAGTACATAAGTGTCTTTTTGGATCTAGGCATGAGTGTTAGAGATGACATTAAAAGCACACAAGCAGGAGCCCTACATGTCCTGAACTGTCAAATGTTGAGTTCTTAGTAACAAATATCTTCTGAGCCGCGAAGGCTGGATCACAGAAAGACATGCTGAGAGCGTACAAGTCATTTTGTGACTGTGTCGTGGCTGCTGGTGCAAAGCATATATTTTCAAGTGTTTCCAGGACTACAGAAGCCTTGCAGCTGGTTCTGAGTCATTCCGAGCACCAGAAAAGGTGATGAACATTATAGGAAATGATCTCCAGTTACTTCAAAATATTATTCTGGAATGGAAACTTCTGTGAGCTATTTGCTCTCGGAGGTATTTTGTGGTTATTAGGCTCATTTCTGTTCTGTTTTTACAGAAACGCACTGCCTACTCTTGCCCAGGACTTTGCAGTGATAGGTACAGCTGCCTCCCATGAAGACTATGCAAAGCATCATTTAAAGAAAGCCAGTAAACAAAACAACAAATTACAGTTCACCCAGCAGATATTGAAGATAACGTCTCATGCTGGCACACGGTGGGGTTCTAACTCCTTATGCCACTAGAGTGAGTATTCACCAAAGCTCTCGCACATCAGCGACTACAGCACCTAAGAGGACCAGCCCCAATTATTAGGAGCTGCACCAGCAGATCCACTTAGCAGCATCACCACCATTCTTCCGGTTGCTGTCAGTTTTCCTCTCTGTGTCCATGCTTCCGGGATGATGGTCTGTTCCTTCCTGCAGTAATTTGTCTTCTCAACTGTTCAGCCAAGGGACGATCTAACACGGACACGTGAGGTCTTACTGGAGGTGGGGATTGCTCTGAGGTCTAGGAGCTGAGACATACAGGCCAGCAGCTGGGACTACCTGCTAATAGTAAATGCAGTGAAGATACAAAACACCAGTCTTGCAAATTTTCAGAGAAAATTTTCCCGAAACTGACTTCTCTTCTATTGAGGTCTAATATCTCAAAGGAAATGGTAGAAGCTTCCTGACTTTAGGCACGTAAGCCTCAACTGCTGAATAAAACTTAACAAAATAGACTGCAGTGAGCAGCTTTTCTTTGGCAAGAGACAGCCTCATCATAAGGGCTTGCCCTCTCGCACGTCTATGATTTCTGACAGATTACAGTTAGCCAAGTAATTAAGGTAAAGAAAGTAGCTTAAACGGGAAGCTAAAACTGCAAGAAAGAAGAATGATTATAAACGGTGCAGACTAAATTAAGGGATTATAGTAAAAAGGAAAAAAATGCCTCAGGAGGATTAAAGTGTTAAATAGTAGTTAAAGAGCAAAGAGGGAGAGAGAGGAAGAACACAGTCTAATGCCTCTTTTTTCTTTCTGTTTTTTTTTTTTTTTTCCCTTTTCCTTTGTAATCCAGATTTAGCAGCAATTTTCAGATGTCTAATGCCCTGGTGTGTGAAAATTGGATGCATTTCCATGAGATTAATTTCCTCAACAGGAATGGGGTCAGGTGAGGGAGTTTTGTAATTTCTTACTGCCAGACAGCCACTGGGACATTGGTGGAGGTCTTGATGCAGGTCTTACGCCTCGCTCATCCCTTCGCTGAGGGGGAATATTTGCAGGAAGGAATGGTTGTGCTTCCTGGCTCAAGCTGAGCAGCACTGTGAATCATAGAATCATAGAATCATAGAATTGTTAGGGTTGGAAGGGACCTTAAAGATCATCTACTTCCAACCCCCCTGCCATGGGCAGGGACACCTCCCACTAGATCAGGTTGCTCAGAGCCCCATCCAGCCTGGCCTTAAAAACTTCCAGAGATGGGGCTTCCACCACCTCTCTGGGCAACCTGTTCCAGTGCCTCACCACCCTCATGGTGAAGAACTTCTTCCTAATGTCCAGTCTGAATCATCCCATCTCTGGTTTTAATCCATTCCCTCTAGTCCTACCATTACCCGACAATGTACCCAACAGTGAGTACCACTGTTTACTTGAAGGGGGTAGATGTGGCACAAAACAATCCTTTTAGTATCTGGTATCGACAGAGAAAGATAGATAATCTTAAAAGAAAGAAACAGAGAAGACTTGTCTAAAAGTGAAGCACAGATTTAACAGAGGACACCTTATACACCCCTAATGGCGTGGTAACCCAAAAAAAGGATGGATTTCATCGGAAAGCAGTTTATGACCACAGCTGATTTACAAGGTGAGTCACTGAAGCACGTACTCGAAAAGAAGGCAGTGCCCAGTGAAAGTTGACTACATGTGGCAAGCCACACGTCAGCCCTGCCCCAAATTCATCTGCGCTGGCTATGCTCCTGTGTCCAGCCTATGTACCAAACCTATCCCAGAGCGAGCCAACACTCCTCTCAGGCTTGGCAAAGCCTTGGACAAGATTTTAGCTCGGATTCAGCTAATATGTATCAAGCTATTTGCACTCTGCGCCTTTGTCAGTTGAGTGAGGAAAAGAAACCAGCCGAGAATCTGTGTTTAAATATAATTTAGCCTGTCAAGCAAGAGTGGTCCTCGGTTGGGGGTATTTAAATGGGAATTGAGGCACTTTTCACGAAACAGCAAAGTCAAAGGCACTCCCCTGCTGCTGTTTGAGCCCTGCTTCCAGCTCCAGGCCCTGGGGCAACAAGAGAGGAGCCTCAGAGAAGAGAAGGCAGCACCTGGGAGAGCCGAGGAAGCCCTGCCGCAGGGGTGGGAGCAGCCAGCTCCTGGGGCTTGCGTTTCCTGAGGCCAACATCCCTTCTTGTTTATCCTCTGCTGCTACCCACCGCCAACGAGCCTGTCTGCCCATGCATGTGTGCAGCTCCAAAATCAGCCGCCTCCAGAGGTTTTCCCCATGCTGAGCTCCCAGGTCTGCCTTGGAGAGGCTGCCACCGGGGAGGGAGACTTACCCCCTTGCAGGCATGGGGACTGGAGCGGCGCAAGAGCACCCTTTGCACATCCTGCTCTGTAGGCAGCCAGCTGGCAGCAACCGAGCTACCCTAACCCTTAAAAAAAAAAAAACAAAACACACAACATTCCAAGAAAAACACCTCCTTAAATAGTGGTGATTTGGGTGACTGTAAAATGCCACCCCGCTGCCGCATAGATCTGCTTTCTGTGGCTGAAGTTTTCTGTACTGTCATTCACTTCCCATTAGTACTGAATCTTGCATCTCCAGCTCCGTGTATTACTTTGAAAATTTGCCCGTATGTATCTTCCAAGATCTATCAGCTCAGTTTACTGACACAATCAAAAGTTTACTGCTTTCAGCGCTGCAGAGCCAATATAGCTGAACAGCAAGCTATATCTACTTCTTGCAGCGTCATCAAAATTGCCAGCTAAATTTTGATTTCGGAGGCCTTATTATTGCAATGAAGATGTATGGAGCAAAAAAAAAAAGCTTTCATTTCCAGATACTCACCTGATTCTTGAAACTGACATTGAAACAAAAAGTACCCACCTCCACCACCCCAAAAAAAGAGGACATATTTTTCCTGAACAGTAAAAGAACACCTAAAGGCAAGAATAAATTATATAAGGAGGAACCAATAAGTCATTTTTTACTTTAACTCCATGTGGAACTAAATTCTCCAAAACAACTGTCAGTATTGTGAGCACAAATTTTGGTGCCCATGATTATAGGCAGTTAATAACTGAAAATCCTGACATAATCCATAGCTCATCTCTTTAGGCATCCTCTATGTATTTAACTGAATGTACAAATAAACATAAGCACAATTGTTCTTTGCAAAATGTGGGATGGCCTAGTGAATATCTGGTTTAAAAAAAACCCAAACTGGTTAAAACAAACAAACAACAAAAAAAACCAAAACACGTTTTCAAACTAAATGCATCCAGTGCAAGGACCGTAGGGACTAAAGACTGAATCATCTGACTTGTATGTCCCGATTCCTGACGTGGCATCTAGGACCCAAAGTTCGGTGTTTTGGGACTTCTTGAGCTATGAGCTGCCCAACTGAGTTCACAGTTCACTGGGGATGAGAAATAAAAACCTGGGACTTCTTTTTTTAAAGGCTTTTCTACAGGGTGGCTGTCTCCAACCCCTTGCCTGGTGGTTAGGACTCTTCCTGAGGAAGGACAGCCTTGAACTTCTTCATGCTGAGGACGGACCAGGAAGCAAGCCTCCTGAATCCCCATTTCCCTCGTCTCAGAGCTGCTAACCAGTAGCCATAGTCAGAAGGAAGGTGAGGTTTAAGAGTCTCTGTTTCCTGCCTGGCTGGTTGGCTTCTTTGTCTTCTTCCCATTCACACACAGCCCCATGGGCACCTGATGTTGAAAAGCAAGGCCCATCCCAATGAAGCCATCATCAGGACACAACCCAGCACCGTCCTCACACACTTCTTCAGAAGTGACTGGTTTTAAGCTGGAGAGTGTCTTAGTCCTGCACATCTGAGCCTACCACGGCTCTTTCAGATCCACATCCAGGTAGTGCTGAGCAAGAGTGGAGTCGGTAGGGAAAGCAAGCACGAAATACTATGGACAGGAGGAGGGCAGAAAAGGATACATGTGAAGGAGAAATATATTTAGGATACGGAGGTTGCTGCTAGCGATGAAATCCCATGGAGGTCTGAGAGACCAGAAAGATGTCTGTGCAAATGTACCTGCTACCCACTTAGACCTGTCAAGTCTCAAGCTTTATGTCCAAGGGGTATTTGTTCAGCTGCCTCCTGGACTGGTGCTGTGCAGCCTCGAGAGCAACAGCAACACAGATTTTTCTCTGTCTTTACCTTCATTGACGAGCTATATCCAGTGCAGGAGGCACAAGGCCTAGGGGAGGCTCTGGCAAGGGACAGAGGCAATGGAGTTTGTATTCCCATTGGGCCCTCACTGGTTGGTACCCTCTGGTTTCATCTAGCAGCCACAAGTAACGTAACGTAGAGCTGGATGGGGAATATGTGGAGTCAAAAGTTCGTTACCTCAGAAATGGCTGGATGTCAGTGCCAGGTGAAGCGATTCTTATGTTGAGATTGTGAAGAGCTTCGATTTAATAAAATAAGGCATTATCGTTGTTGTTGTTATTACTATTATTGTTATTATTATTATTCTTATTGCTTGTTTGGCACACCTTCTAGTTTTAAAGGCCTGGAGAAACCTGACAGCTGATATGGGGATTAATGTTGTCATTTGCTATGGTTACCAGCAAACCTTTCATTAAATTCATTGCTACAAGGTAAACTGTATTTCCATAGTCACTCTGGTTCTATAGCTGCAGCAAGCTGTTAAGGTAGGATTTGGGATTTGGCTGTTCAAACAGAAGTGTGGGCAACTGATTCATTGTAATTTGGCTGTCATGCTATTTGGCATTTGTTGGGTTTTTCCAGCACATACGGATAACGATTACTGCACAGGCAGAGATATTTATGCTAACTTTCAGGGACCCTCAAGGCAGAACTCCGGTTCTGATCCATCTCTTGTCAATAATTCTTTCTGTTTTTAAATAACTGAGACACATTCTTCAGTCACCAGGCATTAAATGAAATGTATGAGATTGAAACATCTACGGTGAAAATAACTAGATAGAAATAAAAGGGCAACTACTTTGTAGTTATAATATTAAGCAGCATTTATAATGCCCATTTCCGTTAAAATATTGCACATTAAAGGTCACAGGAAAGGCCACACTGCAGCAATAGTTTGATTTGTACTGCTTTTCTCCATAGAGTATGTAAGTCCTGTCTTAATTTTGTCAGATGAGATGCCAGCCTAGAAAAGGGTATGCAATTAAGAATGAAAAAAGCACAAATAAACAGTGCCATCTTTTGGGCACCGCTTAAACTCCACATTTATTAAAGTCCAGATCCATGCAATGTATGAATTCTATACAGGAAGGCAGATGATACACACTTATCTGTGTGGCAGGTGACTTTAGGGTATTCGCTTTATTGTGTCTAGAGGCGTAGTGATAGGGACTCAAAGCCTGAATGTCTCCATCCAGGTCTCTGCTGCTGGACCTCTTTTCTGCAGTGGCACCCCAGGCTCCTGCAGCGTAGGGTGCAGAGCGATGCCTTTTTCTGAGGCTGCCCGTGGGACCTCCCTGGTGGATGTAAGTCCCATTGAGAAGCAGATGGATGACTGAGCATCCCTTGAGAGTTTTTGTGTATTGAAACACAAGGAATATGAAAGTAAGCCAGAAACGCAGTCTTTTCATTTCTGAATGGGGGAAGAACAGCTTCACGTTTTACCACCATGAAGTCTGAATGGATTACATGTAATATCAGACTGTTAACCTCTGGGATAGGTTTGCCAGCCAAAGTTGTCCCCCTGCTTGATACAGGCTTTCCCTCTGTCACCCACACTTCCAGGACTGCTGGGCTTGACTATCACAACACAGGGCAACCGTGAGCAAAAGCTGGGCCTTAAACAAGCTCCAGCCCCATCAAAATGAACCTCCCAAACCATAAACACCACCATCCCCATGCCCCAGGCACTGCCTTAACGTTTTCTGAATGCCATAACAAATTCCACCAGTTAGGAACAGCCTGTGCAAATAACTCCAAAGGCAAGCACAGGTTTTCAGGTGTATTTATATTTCCAATGCTCTTTTGAACGGGAGCCGGGTACTCAAAAATCCTCTGAGAATCTGTTCTTACCTTGAAAGGAGAGTGGCTGTTCAGCCACGCTTTACTGAAAAGGTATCCATAGAAAGAGTTTATACAAGATTAAGGGCTAATTACAGAACGTTGGAAAAGCGTTGCTCTTACCAGTGATACGGGCATTGCAGCAGTCATCGCCATTGTGGTGGGCAGCATTGTGGCTGGTGGTAAATCCACCCCCTGAACCATAACAAGGGATTAAGCAGTTCTTCAAACATGCAGGAGCACTCTGGCCAAGAAGGGACTGTATAAGGAGATGTGACACCACTCAATCTGCTCCCAGGCAAATGCAAAATAATCATTTGTACCTGACTTGGGTAGCCTGTACCTCTCTGATCAAGGTTGTGTTTAATCCTGAATAACACTTCAGACTCAATATTCAGTGATTCTGCATGAATTGAATACACTATGAAGACCAGAAGGTAGAGCCCTGGCAGCTCCTTCCCTGACTTCACTCCCTGGAGACACAGCACTAAATCCCACAGTGTTGTGCAGGCACTGGCATGCACTGGAGTCCTGCCCCCAGCTCCACCAGAGTAAGTGTGGACAATAAGGCAGAACATTCAGAGACAGAAGAAGTCTTGACCCTTGAAATAGTGAACATTGCAGTTAGGGACTCCAGAAATGCAGACAGGCAAAGCCTGAGCTCAAGATAGAATCACAGAATGGTTTGGATTGGAAGGGACCTTGAAGATCATCTTGTTCCAACCCCTCTGCCATGGGCAGGGACACCTTCCACTAGACCAGGTTGGTCAAGCGGAAGGTGAAAGGTGAAGATGCAGGGTAAAACAAAATAAATTCTTCTGTGCCACAGATTTTTAAAGATGTTTAGAAATCAGTGGTGGTTGGCTGCCTCTGAGGTTCGGCTTTACAACACCTAGGTTTCTTTGACAGACGTGTTCCTGCCCATATCATGTCTCTGTGCGCTCTCTCCTTTCTTTCCACTGCACAGCTCTGTAGTGGAAAGGCAGCTGTACCCCACTACATTTCCAGATAAAGATACAATTCCTTGACTTCTCTCTAAGGAAGGCCTACACAGAAAGTGATATTTTGGGGAAAGGAGAATTAGACTATAAAGAACCATGACTTGGACAGGGGTCCAAGACTAACCCATTGAATTTTGACATCTCCAAAGTCCCACTGCAGTTCTTTACCTGAGCTGGGATCTGGGTGATGCTTCTCTCTTCAGATTAGTTTTCTCCAGCTAACACTGTTCTGCTCTGGATTTTTCTTCTTACCACCCCCAGATGCTGAATTTGCTAATATTTTCCCAAGAATGCAGAGAAGTTTGATGATGTGCTCTCTTTATTTCTGTAAATTGATATGCTCCGTTCATTTGCTCAGAGGAGCTTGGCAGCAGTAGCCACAGCCCATTTGTGCATGGCACACAACGCACATTGCAGAGCCATCGGCATACAGATATGCCTATTCTGCTTACCAAGCGTATCGTTTGCTGCTTTGCAAACAGTGAAAGGCTTGATTAAATTCAGGTTTTGTGTGTTTGCCAACCTGGCTTGAGGTCATGGTTGGTGGAATCAAAATCTCATTAGAACTGAAGTGTACACTCAAGAATAAATCATTATCTTTTTCATCTGCAGACACTCTTCACTGTCTTACATGCATTGTTTCTGTGTGCAGTGTCTTTTTGTTGAATTGGTCCTCAATACTAAACACTATATCCACTTACTTGCTGGTGACAAGAAGACATTGTTTGACACTGTATGGCTCAGGTAGATTTTCAGGTTGTTCTCGTCTATATTATTGTTACGTTGAAGGTGCGGGATCGGCAAGGAGGGATGCCACAGTAGCCATCTGCTACATGTTGCCTGGTCAAGAAGAGGGAGAGCGTGATGCCTTCTTTAAACAACTGGATGAAGTCTCCTGATCTCAGGCCCTGGTTCTCAAGGTGGGGGTTTACCCACTCCAGCATCTGCTGAAAGGGCAGCATGTGGGGCTCAGGCAAGCCAGGAGATTTTTGGGATGCATTGAGGACAATTTTTTACACAGGTACTGGACAGGACAGGGAGGTCCTAGGGAGGGGCTCAGTCAATTCAGCTGATCATGGATAATTGAAGACTAATCTAGGAAGTGATAGCCGAGAGCAGCCTTGGCTGTGGGGACTATGAGATGGTAGAGCCTAAGATCCTGAGGGAAGTGAGGAAGGCAACTAGTGCAAAAATTATTAGGAATTTCAGGACGGCAGACTTCATTTTTTTCAGGGCAGTAGTCGGCAGGATCCTGTGGGAGGCTGTTCAAAAAGCCCAGGAGAGCTGGCTGAGCGACCACCTCGTTGTACAAGAACAGTCCACCCCAATGTGCAAGACAGAGCACGTGGCATTGACACAGCAGGAGGCCGGCCTGGTTGAACAGGCAAACACTGAGTGAACTCACGTGCCAAAAGGGTATATAGGGAAGTGGGGAACAGAGATAGGCTATGAGGAAAGAATATGAAAACATTGCCAGAGCGTGTCAGAGGGAAGGACGGTTGAAACCGGTGAGGCACGTGAAAGGCAAAAAGGAGCGGAACAGCTTGGACTGTCATGACACTCTGGGCTCTCCAGTCCTTGAGAGATTCACCCCACACAGAGCTGTTGCCTCACAGTGTAGTATGTCAGCCTTGCACTAGTAACACAAAGACAGCTGGAATTATTTTAGTGAGAAAGTAACACCGTCCTCACAAAAAGGCAATTTTCCATGAGAAAATTTTCAATTTTGCTCAAAAATGTTTTGATTTTTCTGTCAAGCAAATCGAGCGGACAGCAACCCAGCTGCTGACTTGGAAAGCTCTTTCAGCTGTGTTTCATAGTGGCAAAAAGTCAAATCGACCAAAGCCTGCCAAAGGGTAAGCTAAAGGCCACATTCATCCTCTTTGGTTTTCAGTTCGCTCATCTCCCTCAATTTTGAGTGTCCAGCAGGGAAGGGTGAGGGCCTCAGCCCTCTGCCTTGCCAGCTCGTGCTCAGCACGTTTCCAAGAAGAAGGGCAGGAGGGGAAGGTGGGCATCCCCAGCTGCAGCTGCTGGAGCTGTGGGGACCAACTCTTTGCTCCTCCTACACCCAAGCCCTGTGGAAACCGTCAGCTGATTTCACCCGGCACCCACTACCAAGAACATTCAGGTGAGCAGCCAGAAACTTTCCCCTGACGTTACTTTGGTCCTTGACATCCCTTTTGCAATTTTCACCTCTACTTAGCATGTTTTGCTGGATTTTTTTCAAATGCAAAGACATTCCTTCTAAGGAACCACCAATCTCCAGGCCAGAATGACCACAAGTTGCTTCTGCTGAGTCCTTCAGGCCACATCTACACTGCTACACAAAAGAGGCCCATGGACAAGTCTGAGGCCAAGCCCGCAGATGGGCTCCCAGCCATCCTGGAAGGAGCTATACCCTGTGCAGAGCAGGGCTCTTTGGTGGGTGGTAGTAGCTGCAGCTTCTCAAGACGGAGCCACAGCTATGCAGCACACAAAACAAGAGAGCCTGTGCTCAAACTTGCTCCCTGCTCCTCTTTTATTTAGCAGCGCGGCCATACCCTTTGGCACAGACCAGGACCTTGCTGCAGACCACTCCAAGATAGGTGCTATCACCTGACCGGGGGATCTTACAGCATCTTCCGAGCTCTCCCTGCTCCTTTTGCCACTGGCAGGGGTGATCTCTCCCTCTGGGCTTTCATCTTCCGGGGACCCCGTTTTCCCCTACTCTTGGCAATTTGTCCCCAGCTCAGGGAACCATTTGTCTGTGCTGGAAAGCTTCTGTGGGGTGGCCCCAGAAATCTGGGATTTGCCAGTGATACCGAAGGCTCACCAGGAACAAACAGGTCCATCTGGATAGTGAAGTCTCCTGGAAGTGTCTAAAAATATAGTTAAACAGTTAATGCCGAACTAAATATGGAGTCTCCATGAGCCAGTGAGACAGACACCTCCACAAGGAACATCCTCCCACCTTTTCTATCTCCTCTTTTATGGCAGATTTTGTCTCTACTTAGGGCATCTGCTGTCTCCACTGACTCTTTGGAGAGTGTGGATACAGGCCTCATTTAGATGGCTGAAACTGAAGTGGCTTCACTACTAAGTCGATTTCATACAATGCTCTTTACTCCGATTTGTGCTAAAATTCACCTCCTTTTAGAGGGACAGCCCAAGGCCTTTTTACCTCTTCAGTCTCTCACACACCTCTTCTTACATCTTCTGGTCCTGTTTCTGTCTTTACGTGGGATTTAAAAAATGTAGCAGAAACCTAATCCTCTTATGACTGGCACTAGAAAGGCCAAAGACCATTGCGCCCTACTGTTGCCAGTCCATTTTATCTAATCAGTTAATGGTAGTGCGTATCTCTGACATCTATAATGTTTAAACATTTATTAAGGGTTATGTCTCATCAGACAGCACAAGAACTTTCTTGGACTCATTCGTGCTGCTGTGGTCCCATGGAAACAAAATGCACAGTTAGTTCAGAAGTGAAAATTTTCATTTGCGAGTGTATACCTAGAAAATATGTCAGGACGTATATGTATATATGTGTATTTCATCATAACCCTACTGCCTAATTTACATTGATACCTGTGACTTTCAGCTCCTAGACGAAAGCTGAAAGTGGCATTTTGGGGAAATAACCTACAGATAACAGAGTAGAGTGTGCGTGTCTACACCTTTACTAGGAGAATTTAAATAGCTCATCACAACCGAGCTGATTTCAAGGACTGGAAGGCAGGCGACGAGTTCTAGCATGCACTGAGGTTATACCAGATAACAGCGTCATTTGAAATTTTACCAGATAACCCGTTTCCTGCTTCAGATTTTTATTATGTAGTTCAAACGAAGAGGAAATTCTAGGTAGTGCAGCTGCCTTGCTGCGTTATATGACTCCAGCCTGCCAATGGCTGATTTCTGGTGCAGTTTTAGCGCTGTGGATGCTGGCTCGGAGTGCGATAAGCAGCATAGGTCCCGGTTAATGCAGACACTTCCTTTGGTTCTGCGACCGAGGCCAAATCAGATACTGCAAATATCTCGATATCTACCCCTTGCTTGCTAAGAAGCAGCTGCCAACACACTACACAAAAAAAAAGGTCACTAAATCTGGGCTCTTTATGGCACGTCACGTTTGGGGAGCTTTGTGCATTTTAGGGTGAGGAGGAGATTGATAGGAAACAGGAGTCTACTTGGACCTTCGTGGTATTTAGATTTTAGACACAAAATAGGAGAAGGAGGCAGGGTGTCCCCACGGACTGTCACTGGAAAAGTGGGGCTAACACCTCCCTAGCCACAGGAGATGGAGGGACCCTGGGAGGACACAAATTCTTAGTCATCGAAGTCACTGCAGTGATGCTGGGAGAGAAGAAGAGAGGATGAGTACCCTCCACCTCCCTTGGAGGGATATGTGCTGTCCCATCCGTGCTGCAAAGAGGGAAAGCTTTCCAATGCATAGATATAGGAGTGGAAAAAAACCCCTCACTTGTCTCACCTACTGACCCACTGGGGCAAGTTACTTCAACTCTGTGTAAAATATATACTTAGCTCTAACTACAATTAGCCTAATTGTTAGTTCTTAGCAATGCCTAAGAACTAACAATGGATCCCACCAGACTAGGGGCTGCACGGACACAAGGGAGAGGGCTTTATCCTCAAAGTCTGTACCCAAAATGTGTGTTGATAGGGGCAGGCAGGACTCACGGCAGATGCAAAACAAGTCATCATGGCAAAGACCGCATCAGTCCCGAATGGATGCAGGGCTTCTGCAGGGTGGGGAAAGGGTTGTTGTGGGACAGATGAGCTAAGAAAGAGTGAGGAAGAGGGAGAGGGTACAGAGGAGAAGAGGACCCAAGCCGAGCAGAGGTGAAGCGATGGGGAGGCAGAGACGCTGCAAGGAGCAGGATGTGAGCAAGCAGACTGTCAGCGCAAGGGAGAGAAAATGAAGACGGCAAAAGTCCCGCGGCAAAAGTCCCTGGCGTGTTTTTCTCAAGCCTGCTGGCCGCAGGGTTTCCCCAGGACCCTGAGGCGTAACGTATGTTCCCATGCAAGTCAGAGAGGATTTTGATTCAAAAGGGCTCATCCCCTCCCCACCAGCCTGGGGCAGGAGGGAAGGTACTATTTCAGGAAAATGTGGCATGTTTTATTTCTCCCCAACAGCCATCCCAGCATTGTTCATCATCCCTTACAGACATTAGTCTGGACGCTGCTCTTTCCATCCCAGCATTGTTCATCATCCCTTACAGACATGAGTCTAGCCACTGCTCTTTCCACCCAGCAGACAGAAGGACTCAGAGGAGAAAAGCTCAGCCCATGTTTTTCTGAGCCAATGAAGCTCAGCTCTCAGCAAAATTAGTAGCTAGACCCCTGAGCTTAGCTTCAAAAATCTCAACCAGATTATTCATTGCTGCTGTTATTCTGTATTCAGATACTTTTGGCCAGGCATATAGTTTATGATCCTGAACTTATGATCCTGAACTTATGATCCCAGTTATTGTTTGCTATGACACCAAGTTAGGACATAATGGGAATGTTAAGAAGAGCCTCCAGATATCAACCCTTTCTTGGACAGAGAGCAATGCTTGCAGGAATCAGCACAGAGATCGCAAATTGTCAGAAGAGTTAGTTTTAGTCAATTGATTCCATGGACGTGGTGGGCATCTGAGGCTGCTTTTCCCATTAGTGAGTCTAAAGAACCTATTGAGCGTTCTAGTTTTCAATGCATAATTCCCAAGAGCTACCTACTTTGCGTGGTATTGTGAGGATTATTAACGTTAAAATGACTTGATGATGATTTTCAAAAGTGAAGTTTTACTTTTCCTCTCTGACCCCTGCAAACCCAAGTGACTTTCAAGCTTGGAAGAGCAAACCTCCCCCTTACTTACGCATTTTACAGGAATGAACCCAGAAAAGTCTGTGTTGAATATTCCTGCTCACAAAACTTTAAATGACTCAGTATCAGCTTAAACCACAAGAAGCATCAATGTTTGCACCACCAATTATTTTCAAAAGGAAATACATTTCCATTTTCATGAAGTGGAGGAAGATAAAGCGATGTTTTATGAGCTTCTCTTATGTGTCAGGCCGGCTTGGTTGATTTTTTGGATAGCACTTAATCATGTTGGGTCTTTTCCAGGAAATGATAATTCACAAGCTTTTGAAACTCATACTCCCCCTCTTCACTAGTCAGAAAGTATGACCCAGTTTAAGTTACAGCCTGAAGATGTGACCTAGTTTTACAGGTAGCCTGCACCCATTGTGCTCAGCTCAGCATTGTAATAATTTGGAAATCTTCTCTTCGTGAAAAGTGAGCCGGACTGTCACCTTGATTCATTGCTCCTTTTTATCTGTCCCCTGAAAAGTTAACAGTATTGACCAATTTAGAAAGCTCAGGACAAAAAAATTTTGGAGGTACTTTATCTCCTAGATTCCAGATTCTCCAGAAATGCTTTGCTGCCCAGCACCGGTGATCAAAAAAGGCCCCGGGGGCATCCCTGCAAAGGATGGTTGTTGAGGGTCACAGTTTGAGACCACTTCGCCACTGAAGACATGGCTGGGTTGGCCCAGTGGTTGAGGAGCTCAGGCAAAATGAATGCCTGTCACTGCTGACAAAGGAACAACCTGGGGGAAACACAGAGGGACACGGGGGGAGCACAGCTGCCGGATTTTTCCTTCTCACACAAACAGTGTGCAATTACAGAGGAAAACGCTTGTCCTTGCTTGTCTGGTCTCTCTATATCACGGCAGAGTGTTTATGCACCTCTGAACATCGAGCAAATGCAACTTTTTATAAAGAGCCTGGACTCACTCATGGCTTTGACGCTACCTTAGTACAGCAGCGGGCTTATGTGCACACACCAAGTGTGCTCTCTTTCTACATCTCTACCTGGATTAGGCAGGAGCTGCTGAGGTGGGGGCAGTTCTGACCATGGGCAAAATCAGAAAAATTGGCATCCTTACAAGCCAAGAGAGATGGTGATGGTAGGTCCTTCCACACAGAAAGGGCCTGGCGGGTTTTCTGGAAGCAGGCTTCCTCTTCAATGCTTTGATCCTAGCACAGCATGTCACAGCCCTAGCAACGGCGTCAAAACCTTAATGAGTACGTCCTAAGTGCTAATTACCGTTTGCAGAGATCTCCATGCGCTCTCCTACGACTTTTCCAGGCTTTTCACTGCATTGAATAAGGTTCTGCCTTAAACGCTGGAAATAACTGAGAGCACTGCTCGTTGTCACATCCAGACAGATGAAAAAGAAGAGGAATAATATTAGAAAGAAATGTTTGTATTGATCAATCAAGGAAGCGTTGCTGCAATTAAAATGGAGGTTCCTCTATGTGGAAAACTATACATGATCGCATCTATCACATCAGTGGCTTTGGAGTGACAAGCCAGGCATCCAACAAACGGCTCACTTCCATAGCAGAAGAAACACCAACACGTGCGGCACTGAAATTTAAAAGCGATGGAGAACCTGAGCCTTCAGAGGCATCTACTGAGTTAACTTTCCTCTTAACAAAAAATAATTACCCTACAAACACAAGTGCGGGGGAGTCATGGTGATGGTTATTTGTCACCTCCTTTGCATATAAATAGGAATGGGTCAGGTGAACAGGGTATTGCAAGGGTTATTTGCACCACCTAAATCTAGGTCACATCAAGAAATTCAAAGAAAACTTCTGAGTTTACTGATACATTTTTAGTAAATACCACAGTTCCGAGTATGCAGGAGTTGATAATATGAGAAACACCAGTATTTTGTTTAGCTTAGCCTTTTCTCACTTTAAAATTAGTGCTGTGGTGAACTTTTGGGTAAAGGTTATATAATGTGAAACAAACACGTAGGAAGGAGCTTTGGTCTAGCCCAAACTCGGCTGCCTGTTTTCATGGCTGAAGCAGCACAACGCTCACTGTCACCTTCAGTCCTGTTTTACTCTCCATGAGAAGCCGACTGGCGTGTGCTGGTCTTGATGTCCAACCCAAGCTACTGACTCCAAACAAAAGACCACGATGAAAGATAGTTCATCGGTAACCGTTGGGCAACATCAGCTATAATTACTTCAAGAGGAGGAGCTGGTATTAAACCCATGGTACATTCTTGGTGTTGGTCCTTATTTTAGTGGCTCTTATAGTCTGTTATTTTTTCCTCCCTCTAATGGCCAAGAGGGAGAGGAGATCCTGCCCTGGCAGCGGGAACTTGCTCCAGCAGACTCTTTGGTAACCGGCCCGTTCCCATTGTTGATTCAGACTGTCTCGTGTTGGGAGCAAACCCACATTCATATACTTTTTTCTTTTTTTCTTTTTTTTTTTTTTTTTTTTCTGTAAGAACTTAAATGGCTTTTCATCGAATGTGTCTCCAGCCCATAATGGTCATAAAGGCCATCTGTGATCCCGGGCATTTGGCTCGCAAGTGGAGTACAGCAGATGCTGACTGGAGCCTCCTCTGATGTCTGCCTTTCAGTTTCATGAGTGTCATCCATACCTGGGCAAAACCAAGAAAAATAAACCAAAAAAAAAAAGCCTCCCTACCGCTGAGGCAGAATTTCTGCTTGGGTCATATTTTACACACATTGCATAAGCACATTTGACAAGGCAAGGTGAAAGTCCCTGGCCAGTCAAGTGTGTCACGTCTCTTCTGCCTCACTAGATCATGGCCTCAAGAGTTAGGACGGAGCAACTATGAGCCCTTGTTCCTGTTCTTGGCCCGTTCCTGGCTGGGGGGGCCGGCAAGAGATGTGTCAGTCTGGACATTTGGTGAGCAACGACAACATTTCCATCACCTGTTCAATTGTTGTTGATGCTGCCAAAGACATTCAGTATCATCCCTTTAGTATAGGCACAGAAATGCCAAAACAAGTTATAATCTTCCTTCCCGGCAGGTCTCACGAAAGATACAAAGATAAGATGTGTCACCAAGGAGCAAATATTATTCCCAAATATCCCAAATATTATTCTTCTCAGTTACATATAGACTATATATGCTACATTTGAAATAGATACAACTAACGTATCTTACATCGAAGAAATATTATTTGCATGGTTGCTATGTTTTAAAGCAGTTTATACTACACAGAGTGACAAGTATAAGCATACACTAAAATAGCCACCTCCTAAAAAAAGGCTTAAAAACCAACTGTCTCATATAAAACTATTTATAATACCAATCTTATTGATGTCTGCAGGGAAACATCCACTAATTTTAAAGTGAGAAACTAAGCCCTGTCTTACCAGTACGATATTAACCAAGATTAATAAAACTGAATGAATTGTAACAAGCAATTTATGTATTTGGGGGGAATTTTTCGCATTCAGCAAGTCTCACGGCACAGCTGGGCCAATGGCGTTCTCAATTATCTTTTTTATGTGAGCTGCTTTGTCTCACAATCTCACACATCAGCAAAATTCTGCGAGTGTGCAGATGGCACATACCAGAGAACAAGAGCAAACTTGAGGAAATTTGTTTGAATGTTTTCAAATAAATCACGGGAGCACTTCTATTTGGCTCGTGTTTTTGAAAAAAAAAAATATATTAAAAAGTTTTTAAATGTTATTTTTAGCCAAATTGAAAAAAAACAAGAAAAAATGGACAGATAACGAAGCAGAAATAGATATAACAGAAATAACAAAGCCCGCCTACAAATCCCCAGGCAGCAGAATGCTGGACCGCTGTCCGGCACGCTTGATGCTAATTTATAATATTACTTTTTCTATTTATAATAAGGCTAATGAGGTTTAAATAAAATAGTCTCCTCTTATTCATAGTGGTATAATAGGACTGTTAGATTTGAGAGAAAATGCAGATTCACGTAAATAGTAATTCAACTATACACTTGCAGGTGACAATAGACGGTAAAATAGCTGCTTTTGGGAAATAGTAAACAAAATTAAAAATGTTTTGTGCTGCCAGATTATTCTGTGATTTATTCCTCTCTGTTGACAGCGCTAGATCAAGGAGGGAAAAGGCAGAAGCTCGGGTCTGGACCTTCGTTGCCCCACACGGGTTGCTTTTAGCTCCCTTGCTGGCTCTGTTTTGATCTGCTTGGAGGAGCCCTGTCTGTGGAGCCCCGGGGGGGTGCAGCCCATACACTCAGTGTCACGCCATAAAAACACAACTCGGGAGTTTCTTCTGCTTAAGAGGGAGGCTGGCTTAAGCTGCAAGGCTGTGGGCCGCTCGGTGCCTCGAAACTCCAGCCCTCTTCCAGTTAGCAGGACAGAAATAACCTCACTATCCATTTCCAGAACTGCAGTTGTTTTTCCAGAGCAAAGATCTGGAGCCCTGACGAGTGATAAACCATTAAACCAGATGGACCTTGTTTTCTTTAAGCTGCGTTACTGCCTGTGATATTGTACTGCAGAAAAAAAAAATAATGAGTGACGCTCACGTCCCCAAATGCTGCAGGTAAGCAGGGAGCTGCTGAAACTTTGGGGTGACACTGAAAGCATTCTACTAGGGAGAAGTTTATACGAAAAAAAAAAAAAAGAAAAAGAGTCGAGAATCTGCAAATGGTTGCTGACTAAAGCAGTGTCATTAGTTCCCAGAGGGCAAAATAAGTATGTACAGGTTACGCCATTTGCTGTACATCAGCTCCCCGGGATGTCAGCAGGGTGGAGACCTGCTCTGATGCCAGCCCCCGCTCTGACGCTGGGGTCAGAGCAGACACATCAACCTGCACCAGGCCAGCAATAAGCTATGGACCAGCAATGAAGATCTGTGCCCACGGGAAGTTGCCATTCTGGCATCTGGCAGGTTTTTTTGTGACACGGTAAGGAAAAAATCATAGAATCACAGAGTGGTTTGGGTTGGAAGGGACCTTAAAGATCATCTAGTTCAGGGACACCTCCCACTAGACCAGGCTGCTCAAGGCCCCATCCAGCCTGGCCTTGAACACTTCCAGGGATGGGGCAGCCACAGCTTGTCTGGGCAACCTGTTCCAGTGCCTCACCACCCCCACAGTCAAGAATTTCTTCCTAAAATCTAAGCTAAATCTACCCTCTTCCAGTTTAATACTGTTACCCCTCTTCCTATCGCTACACTCCCTGATAAAGAGTCCCTCCCCATCTTTCCTGTAGGCCCCCTTTTGGTACTGGAAGGCCGCTATAAGGTCTCCCCGGAGCCTTCTTTTCTCCAGGCTGAACAACCCCAGCTCTCTCGGCCTGCAAGCATTTAGTTCCAAGCATTTCACTCAGTCAAATTAACAGTGAGGTGTAGGTTAAAATCCTTCAAACTGGTGGCACATGAGGTTAAAAGCATCGTGTACGAGAGAGTATCTGAACTTCCCAAACTGTTTCCTTTCACTTGGTCATGTTTCAGTGCTCCAAAATCTGTGACCTGCTGGGAACAGGGGGAGAAGATCCTGCCTGTGAACCCCCCCCCTTATGGAGTCAGAGTCCCCAAAACCGCCCACCAGGCAGCCTTACTCACAGCTGGTAGCACAGATTTAGGGACGGAGTTTGGGACCTACAAGATGAGGCAGCAGCTACATCATGGTTATGAAGGCACGACAGCGCCTAAAATGTGAGCTCAGCAGTCAAAGGAGGATTCGGGCATCCTCTGCTAAAAGAACAACCAGGGATCTCTCATGCGGTGAACAAACCAAGAACCAGAAGGTTGGAGAAACGAATCTATCCTTTGGTGACTTGCAGCACGCAAGGAGCTGAAAGCAATCGGAGCTCCTGCTTGTCTCCTGTCACAGCCAAACATAAATGGATTGGAGTTTGGTGCTGTGCGGCCCAGGGAAAAGCAATGTGTCTCACGCAAGAGGGCAGGAGGTGGAGAGCACACGGCTCGAACGCTGAAGGAATGGCAGGAAAATATGCCCTCCCTAAACTTCATGAAACGGATCGCGAACAGAGAGCAGTAAATCAAAGATGCCCAGTCCCTCACCTCCACCCCAGCACAAACACTTCCTCAGAAACACCGCTAGAAACCCCAGCACACGTTCAGACTTGAGGCTTAAAAAAAAAAAAAAAAAAAAAAAGGCAGAAAAATGAAACATCCCAAGTTGTCTAGAAACTTGTGAAATCCAATTTAAACAACCTCAGGCTGGCACAGGTTTCTCAGCTTTTCATGACCAAGCTTTGCTTTGGAGCTAGTCACAGATGATAGCGTTAGGCAAAGGTCTGGGATCTACAGGGTCAGACCCCAGCAAGTTAAAAAAGAAAAAAAAAAAAACAACAAAACCCCACCACAACAGTTGGCTGAGTGCCCGGGTTGACATCCCAAATACCAGCAACCAGGAAATACTGGACAAGAAACCGGTACAGAGAGGGAGAAAGAAGAAGAAATTGTCTGCGTGTATGCATAAGAGCGCTTTCTGCTTTAAATGGGATTTTTCTCAAATCACCGCAGCAAAATGCTGCATCCGGTCACGTTTGGGAAGTTTTGCTGGAGGCTCATTTTGCAACAGCAAAAATATAAGCGATAATTGTCTGGAGCCCCCCAAAGCTGGTACCTCAAACCACAGGGCAGTATGGACCGCTCCGTGCGTCCCATCTCCTGCTTCCTTATTCCCCGACTACTTTCCTTTGTTCCTATCCAGCTCAACCCTCACATCGACGCTCCAAAAATCTTTTTGACGAACATTATTGCTGTTTTCCATCCGAAGACACAGCAAAGCCACCTGAATTGGGGCCAAATAAGGGGAAGCATACCTAGACCTGACCCAAGGCTGCTCCGACCGCTGGGAAAAAGAGCTACGAGTCGGCGAGAGCGGGACGAGCAGGAGACACTGGGCAGCTGGAAGGAGCCGGAGAAAAGGAAGTGGGATAGACAGAAAAAGAAACACTCACTGGCTGGGAAGAGCTTGGGAAGGCTGGGGGGGGCGGGGGGAAGAAAGAGGCAGGGGGGGCGGGGGGAGGAGTAGCCAGGTGCCAAAACATGCAATCATAACCCCATGTATGAAGATTTACATTTTTGGCAAGAACACAGTAAGAATATACAGATGTTTACATGCACTGAATTCCAAATAAACGATTTCCAAGTGGTTTGGTTTTTTTTTAAACTTCAAATTTCAGCAAATAATCATCCTCTATCCACAGACCAAAACTGTCTTTTGAAGATTATAAAATAAGAGTCACATGTACCTTTCTTAGCCAAGAAAGCATTAACCTTCTTCTCAAGGTAACTCTCTTTGTTAACGGATTAGTCTGCTCTTTTCATTAATTGTGTCACAATGAAGCAATCAAATAAATGAAGCAGACAGAAAAGAATGGACGCTTCTGGAGGAAGACTTGCTTTGGGGAAGGTCAGTGCTACGGCAGGTGGTTTTAACTTTATCATCTTGGCCTCCGTGCCCAGGCTGTCTCAAATGACGCTACTGAAGCTTTTCAACCTGTGGCTGCTCCGATATAAAGCACAAAATCAAACTCTACCAACAGCTCTACATGGAGCCTCCTGCTTCCTTCTGAATGTCCGTAAGGGTAAGCAAGGGACGAGGACAAGGGCCAGGGCAAGACAGGCAGAAGAGGGCCTCCTACTTGCTTCCTATTTCTGTCATAACCCCCAGGGTAGCCTACAGAGCCCCATAAGGACTGTTTTCTCACATCCCTCCCACCCAGTTCTGGCTGTCAACTGACAGCTGTTTGGTGGACCCAAAGTCCTCATTGCCAGCTAAATTTCCAACCCCTGATGATGTAACCCTACTCAAATGCAGTGGATGCATGTTTGGATCAAAAACTCCTTAAAATTCACTGTAAATGTATCAAAATAGTCAATTTATGCCTCAGTTCTCTTGAGTGAGTTATACTATACCCAGCCCGCGTGTTCTGAAATCTGACCAAAATGATGAAAGCTGCACAAGAAATACAGCAACACAGGAAAATAAAGAAATCACAAAGTTGATTTTTTTTCTTAGAAATATATTTTGTAAGAAAACAATATTAACATTAAAAAGAAATGTTTATTATACAGTATAAAATAATTGCTTGAATTCAACTCAGTTCCTTATATAAAAAAAAAGCCTGAGGATTTGTATAAAGCCTCAATTCTTACAGATTTGATTTTTTCGCCTTCTGTGATTCCTACCACATTCAAGAGCGAGTTTTCCCCACATCATCCTTAGAGCACCCGGACGAACACTCCTCAAACCTCCCTCATTCCCCAACAAGTTGCTGTTCCCTGCCCAGATATGCTCTAGACATCACCCATCCCTTCGATGTCCCCCATACCCACTCTCAGATTCCATCCACCTACCTCTGTTGGCCAAGCAACTCTACAAGCGACAACACGTGTTGCAGCTAGCTCAGAGTCTCCCCGTATTAATTTGTTGGCTAATTATGAACAGTGGCCAGCCACTGACAAATAATGTATAATGACTGAGTTGTTCTCAGCTCTCTGTTCTCATAAAACCTGTAAGAATATCTCAACGCTGACGTTCATGTGCCAAATCTGGCAGAAACATGCAGTTTTCAAAGCTCGAAGGGGAGAGGACAGGCAATGCAATGACATAAGCTTCACTTTTTCAGAAAACTAAGCTAAAAAAGTCATTACTCAATTGCAGAATTTACAACTTGCAGGATTTTGTTGTAGGAAAATACGCCTGTTCGGTAACTATAAATACCCCTAATGCATTTCTGTGGCTTATTACATATTAATTTCTGATTTACTTATTTTTAGGTAATGCCAACTTTGTAATGTCAACGACCCTCCAGGTTTGAAAGGCACCCAGTGACCAGCATTCTGGTGTAATTAATTATTCATTACGTTGGTGTGATTTTCCCCCCTCCCAATAATACTGACAAGTTTAACAGAAATCTATTAAGTTAAAAAGAACAAAGATATATATATTACATTTGCTAATTGCAAACAACCTCTTTTAGCTGCAATTTTTCCCATTGGGATTAAAAAGTGCACCAGTTTAACATGTCTGTACATTAAAAACAGTTTAAAACATTAAATATACAAACAGCAAGAGATTTTAAATATTTTGTATCAAATACTATAGGACAATATAATTTACATTTTTTTTAAACACAAAACATTACACCTGAAATATAACTTTAGATATTACAGAATATAAAAATACATACTTTTTGTCTAAAAAATGTCTTTGCAGGTTCTGGCACGACGTAATACTTTAAAGGCACACCGTATTTTGGCAGTCTATATTTGCAATTAACTGTGCAACAATAATAGAAAAGACCTGTAATTAACCTTTTAGAACTGCAAGGCCAGATGATCTCCCTTCTTCCTGGAATAGCCCTTTTAATCAGGTAAAAACTTAAATTGAACCGTTTTGGTGTTTCTGCAACTCATTTCTGCCACGGCCTGAGCTCTCCAACCCTAATCCAGCAAAGCTAGAAGAGGCTTAATTAAGCATGTGAAAAGCCACATCAAATGCAATGGGATTAGTCACACTTTCACAATCTTTGCTGTCTCAGGGTCAGAATGCTCAACCCCAAGCAAAACTGAGCCCTACGTGCAAGTTGGGAGCCAAGTTGTGTCTTGCCCTATGTTTGCGCCAAAACTAGTAGGAGTAGCACAGGTTAAAAGTCAGGGCAGAGTCTGGAAACAGAAGTTCAATAATATTAATTTCTCTGATTTGAACTACACCAATGTTAAAGTCATAATGACTCTACTGAAGGCAGCGGAGACATACTAAGTAAAACTGCTATAGGACTAAATCAGGAGAACTATGCAATTTTGCCCTTCTGGGCATTTGTGGGACTCCCGCTGGAGTCAGCACTGGGCAAAAGTGTGTCTTTAGAGATATATGGCTTATACAGATGCAATTGGGTTGCAAAAGGTTTTCAGTTCTGTCTTCAAGTTGTTTCTAAGCCACTAAAAACCCAAACAATTTTCAGCACACTAAAAAAAGATTCAGTCTAAATCCCTCACTTTAAACGCCCCAAAATAAGTTGCTTCTTGTGATGAATCCAGTAGCAATGGGTTTGATACCTGGATACTTATCATTTCACCAGATTTTAATTTAAAAAACCCTCCTACATTGACAGAATAAAAATGAAATTCTGAATTCCCTGACCAGTATTTGGTGCTTCCTCCCTTCATCAACACATCAGAGCGCCTTATTTTAAGGTTTGTCTTAATCATATATACCATCAGCTGAAGCCCTCTTTTAGTCAGGTTTCCTGAAGTTTCGTGATGTCTAAAACATATGTTGGCATAAAGGTAGTAAAATCCATCTTGATTAACAATTAGTTTTCCATCATTGAATGTCATATTTGACAAGTTTGCCTGGCCCTTGTCATGATGCCAGGATGTGAGGTTCACTTTGCGTGTTCCTGAAGAGGGGAGAAAAAAAAAATAATTATTTATAAACATTTAACAAATGTGCTACATAGATATGCTAAAGGGAATATTAGACAATTATGATAAAAATTTGTAAGAAATTTCCTTTTTAATCCTGTACTGCCATATTTATAACTGCCCTCCCACCAGAACATCTGCTGGACCATGGTACAAAACACCCGCTTGGCCAATAATTTGATTACGCTAAGCAATCATGCAACAAGCTCTGTATAGAAATTGCCTTCCAACTAAAACTTTACTCAAGAGACAAATACTTGAGAAGAATTTGAAACAAAAAATTACTAATGAAAAAACAGCAAATCTTGTTACCTGTCTTTAACCTGTGTTTGCAAAAAATAACTAAAAATCTGAAAACAAGTTAAACTGATGATACCCTAAAGAGAAAGCTTATGAAGCCTTCCCATATTTAATGTTCTTGTGACTGTAGTGGTACAAAGGTAAACGTAGTTTCATTTAAGAACACAAAAAAAATTGGGGGGGGTGAAAATCAGTACAATTGTGTTACCTTTAGTACTACAAAATAAGTTGTCTAGACTTTAGACAGCACTTCAAGAAACCTTTGTACACAAAAACAATTTTTAGACTTAACCCAGTGCCTGCATATGTCAGAATAAGGCTCCACAATCTGTTTTAGTCACATCCTAGATATCTAGGATAGTGGCCCACACCACAATCCTAATTGTTTATTAATTGTACAAATACTAATAGCTGGGCAATTATACTTGTTTGGAAGGTAAACTCAGATTCTTTGTCTAATATCTAGAGGAAAGTCTTTAAAAAGCTTTAGGAAGACAGATGTGACTCTGGACACATTGCTCTTTCCTTTTCTTATTTATGTATCTTAAGTTTCAAACTGGAAACAATGAGCTAATATTCCACGTTCGGAGGAGAACAGTCCCCTTCCAATTGTCTTAAAATGGAGATCCACAAATTCGGAAAGAAAATTAAGATAATATTCTGTCTCTCCATAGAGCTTCAGGCATGTTGGAATCAAAATACATGTACAACAGTTACCAGGTCTCCCTACCAAAATGACAGATTAATAGAATTCACATGTGTAACTAAGCATTACTGAATTCCTTCTAACAGGTACGCCTTTTCAGCTCTGCCTGCATGATGGTGGCCTGGTAAACAGGAAGCTGTCCCTTATCTGTTAAAATGACTGAATGCTCTGTGAAGAGAACGAAAAAGAGCTGAGAGACTGGAGATGTTTTGATTAGTTTTTCATCTCAGCACTGTCATTGAAATCTGACCACATATGCAGGTACAAATGTCCCCCAGGAACTCTGTAGTTCTGTAGTAGCCACTTTGTATCACCTCTTGGAGGTTTCAAGCTGGTCAAATCTCAGATGTCATTTCACACAGATCCTGGATATTAGGAAAATGTTCTTTGGACATTAGGAAAACGTTCTTCATTAAGAGGGTGGTCGGTCACTGGAACAGGCTCCCCGGGGAAGCGGTCATGACACTTCTCAGAGTTCAAGGAACATATGGACAATGTTCTTAGTCATATGGTTTAGTTTTAGGCAGTCCTGCGAGGAGCAGGCAGTTGGACTCAATGATCCTTTTGGGTCCCTTCCAACTCAAGATATTTATGATTCTACTATGGAGGCTGCACTAAGAGGTGGCCTGGCAGGAGGTCAGGTAGGCAATGAGAGAAAGCACTTGAGTCTTCCTTCCAAACCTGGGCACATTTGACACACCAGTTTGGTTTTGGTGGCACAGTGTTAAGAAGCAGCCTGCAACACCAGCCCCAATAGCATTGCTACTACAGCACATGTATTATGTAGAGGTTTATCACAATATTTTCTGTTGAGGAGCATGCCCTGCAGCATACATCCCATGGTTCCTTCCACCTCTCCAGCTTTCTGACCATCCCATTATAGCACCCACCTCATCTCATAGCCTCTGTCTGCAAAAACAGAGGAACAGGCCATGGCATGCGGCAGGGCACAGTGCCCCCTCCTCCAAGCACGTATTGAGGCATGCCCCAGAACCACCAGTACTCACAAGTGTGTTGGGGAAAAGCCCCAGGTATATTTGATCAGTTAAAAAGATGCCTCCTGGATTTGTTTGTGCAGAAAGACGTGAGGGGAAGCAGGGACAGGGGAATTTGAGAGCTATGAGTCTTCCCTAACTGGCAAGTGCAAGCATCTTCCGCATGCGACAGGAATACTTTAATAGTATTCCAGAACAAAAAGCTTCTGGCGTTCTTCCACAAAGACTTGAGCAAAGCACAGGCTGTCAGAGGCAGATCATAAATAGTTGCTCCCCTATGGCTCCAGAAGAGCCAGGTAGAAATTATACAAACAAAAACATACCGAGAAGCCATCCTCTGTGCAGTGCCTCAGAAAAAAAACCTTCTGAAAACCATCAATTAATTGGAAATGACACTAAGATCTTACGTCTCTTATCTTGTAATTATTCACCTGCAAGAGATGCTGAGATAGGGGTACCACAGTACATCTCTGAAGCACTGGGGATAGCTGAGGAAGTTGTAGAACTTCTTGTGCACAGTGCCGTCTGCCAGAAATACTGCCCCAAGGAGCATGGACTACCTTCAAGATGAGGAGGATAGGCAAGAAATCACTGCTTGGATCGGAGAAGCAGCACATCAGAGATATGGGACAGGAATGTATACATATGACAGAACAGAAAGGCATACTGGCATGCTGTGACTGACTGGTGGCACACTGGGTAGATGCTAGGCAGATTTTATTTACCTGGCAAGTAAATTTTTTAGTTGCTACTTGATTAAGACTGGCAATTTTGAAGAAATCCTTAGTGGGAATGCAGAAGGGGGAAGCGAGAAAATAGGTGCCACAGTTGCTTGTAATTGAGATGCTGAGAGGGGCTCTGAGTGAAGTTTGGCCACGCTGTTTCGGGGTTGAGGGCAATATGCATCATCCATCCATGGTCAGGCGGAGGGACAGGCCAAGAGACGATGGAAGATGATCGTATCTGTTTTGAGCAGGGGATTTGCCTAGATAACTTCTGCAAGTCCCTTCCAACTTAATACAATCATAGCATTATAATTTAAGGGAGGCAGATGGGCATTTTGCCAGAGCTTCAGAAGAGGCACGCCACAAGCCAGCAGCACAGCACAAAGATGCATTGGTAGGAGTTATGCCATGCAACTAATGGAAGGAGTGAGCAGGCTCCCAGCACTTCTGGAGGTAATACACCCAAATTTGGGGACACCAAAACAACCAGTATCTCATAACACAGGCAGAGGAGAAAACTGGAGCAGACAAGTGCCAAATCAGCTGTCCATATATCAGAAAACTCTGAAACATAACACAGGCCATGGGAAAGTCAGAAATGCTGCAAAATAGGATCTTCTGTGATAAAATTTATTATGGAGCCATAAAAAAATAGCACAAGGTAAGTCACGTTGACAGAGAAGGAAGAAGTCAGAGAGATAATGAGCAAGATAACCTTCCAGACACGGTAAAAATCATTAACTAAAAAAAGTGAAGATAATACACAGTTTTTCTAGTAACTGAAGACAAATCAAAACAATGTCTTGGGTATTCGTGAGCGTGAACTAAGACAAAGAGAAATGAGTTTCAATAAAATGAATGAGTAAGAAAGAAGATGATGGGAGGGGAACAGGGGAGAAAGTAGCCCTGTGTTGATAATTTGTTTGCATTCTAGTAGCTTTCAGGTATAAATAAAACCTGAGGGAAGGACCAAAGCACTGTTTGCTCTGAAAAACTGTTTTGGAGGCAAAGGGCAGCTAAGCCCAACCTGCAGCTGTAAATAGCTCAGAATACTACAGCGTTTCCTTAGACAGATAAAGGTATCAATTCACATCCCAAATGATATACTTAACATTGAAATTTATCTCTGTTTGTGATTTTCGCCTTTAAACTCTAATTTCTGTAATCAATTTATAAATGAAAATTCACTGTTTTCATTTAAAACCTAGGTAGCATTTATAGTGAGCTCTGGTAAAAAGCAACCAGCAAGCATCCAGCTTTAACCTAAGGCAGCAAACCTAAAAAATACACACAGCAAGCCAAACCACTATGGCTTCTGCAGCCAAATGATGGGTGGGGACACCAAGATCTGGGAACGGATATTTTTTCCCCTCCCTTGCACTCCCCTCAGCTGCAAAACTCCACTTGGGGCTTGATATTATTGTGAACCAGGTAAAAGGAAAATGTTCCCTCACAACATACTGCTCAGTGACCCTTTGTGAAGGGTGTTCAGCGGCAAACTACTTAAAATAAAATCCTGTTTGACAATAATGAAGATTGTTGAGGTTTTTTTTCCTGACATTATCTATTTTGGGTCAGAGTGATGACAGTAGAGAACCTTAAAATACTAAGACCAGATCTGTCCAGACTCGTGAATGGCATAAAACAGTTTAGTAGTATTTCAGACACACACGGTAAGGAATCAGGGTAAGAAAACAGAAATTGCCACTTGCAGTCAGAGGAAACAGGATGGTGACCCTCAAGCAAATTCTTTGTCCTTTATGCCTGTCATTAACCTCTATGCCACACAGCCAATTGGGTACTGCCTCATACCAGCGAGCATGCCACTAAAGTGCCTCACAACCAGTAGGTTCAGGGTCCCAGCTATCCATAACGATGCAGCCCCTCACTGCTGCAGTGCCCACAAGGACCGCAGAGACTGTGCTCGTGATTAACATCCTGGCAATGCTCTTCCAAAGGAGGCAGAAGCCATATGTGCCAGATCAGGAGGGAGTACATCCAACTCATCACACTGGTAAGGGGATGGTCTGCTCCAAGGAGAAACAAAGCAGCTTGTTTTCACAGCCACTGTATTTCTAAGAGTTCTGGCAGCCTGTGCTATTAAAAAAAAAAAAAGTGAAGAGAGCAAGCAAGAGCTATGCCTCCCTTGCCATTACGCACAGATGTGCTACTTCACTTCCTAGAAGGTTAATGCAGTGATGCACAACAATAAAAATTATCAGCTGCTAGCCCTGATAAAAATACAGTTTACAGCAACATCCAGGTAGACAGCAAATAAAGTCCCCACAGGAAAAGGTAGATTTCATGAAGTGTGACGCTGACACACTCCACTTCTGTAGATATAAGTGATCTGTCTCTATGATTAGCAAATTAATTGAATCTTTACAAAAATAAAATGCTTAGAGAAGTTTACTGATACTGCATCTTCTACTATTGACCTATGTCAAAAGCTAAAATCTGACTGAAATAGAAGCTTGTCAGGAGGCATTTGAGCTAATAAGAAAGCTTGTAGAAGTTCTGACTGCTATCTGACAAGCTGTTTAAGCTCTCTGCTTACAAAGCTCTGGATCTTGGCAATGCCAATGCACTTGAAGGGAGAAAGAATCCTACCCCTCCAGGCAAGAAGCTAACTCCTTGTGTACGAAAGTTCTTTGTCTTTAAATAGAGCAAGAGCAAGGTATTACTATGCAGGCTGCTGAAATCTCAGATTTCAAGCCTCAAGACAGCATTCCCTTTTGGTTTGGTTATATAAAACAGAAAAGCAATGCACATAGATTAATTAACAAGGAGTTCAGCACTGCAGAAGGTATACATCTTCAGAGGAAGAAGACAGTGGTGATCAATGCCCCCTCCTATCTTGAGATCCTCTGCCCAATAGCTTCAGAATAAACTCTGGTTTACTTCTCTACCACACCACTGATGATTGTTGCGTTGAGAATACAGAGAGAAAAATCTCAACTGACAGTGCCCCAGGGCTAAAAAGGAAACACTACTAAGATATCTTAAAATTGCAGCAATGAATCTTTTCCTCTGGAGACTGTTCTAAGACAGGCTCATGTCTTGTTTCCTCCTATTGTACTAGTGAGGTTATTCCCAAAGCCACCCAAAGATACCTGTGGGTAGAGAATAAGAGCTCTGGCAAGATAAAAGAATGGACCCTCTTACCACAGGGGCAGATAAAAGCCACAGGAACATTCGTCCCCCCCGACTCAATAGTTCAGAAACATAGTGCATCCAAGTCAACACACCGACCAGAAACCCTGTTGCTCAGAGTACAATGCTAAGATCTTTGATCTTCCTACTACTACACTAGATGGATGCAGACAGACCCTTGTGAAGTTTTAGTATGCCTGAACCTCAAGAAGGCCCTGGGAGTCTTGATGTGAAAAAGTCTATACCTACAACATAATAATGAATGGAATATGACAAAACCTTTTCAACATGCCATTAGCAGAAGGAAACACTTGCTATAAATTCAACCTTATGCTATGACAGTGCAATGTACCCACAGAGGGCAGGGAACTAGCAGGCTAGTTAGAATAACGACATTGGGACTGCAGTTCTAGGTTTTCAACACCTCAAAATGAAAAATGCGCTGCCTTTATGGCAAGTTCTTACACTGATGGGCACATGACATGCATGTGAATTGTGTATTCACGTGAGATTCTCAGCTTCCAGATCCACCCTGAAGACAAATGCTGCGTCACCCAGTACAGAGTACATTCAGTACCCAGTACACTTCAGCACACAAAAGGAGTGTTGCAGTGTTGCTTTGAAGGGCTGAGGAGGTGGACATAAGACATTCTTGAATTTTACAACAGAAAACAACAGATCTCTTCATCTGACAACAGAATATAAAAATCTTAGACTCAATGGAAGGAAAACATCTTCCAACCTGCCAGATCTGGATTCTGGCCAATCTTTATGCTGGTATATCCCTCTATGTATGTGTATATGTATGCATATATCTGTGTGTATACCTACAGCTGATGTCCAGGGTGAGTGAAGAACACCAGACGGGCCCTACTAGCCTACGAAAATAAACTTCAGAGGAGAGCATTCAACGCATGTCTTCATTCCCCACCTGAAGACAGCAGAAAGAGGCAGGCCAAGCCCTCAGACCTTGATCATGAAAACTGGGCATTTGAAATGGAGGCCATTAAGCACATAACAGACTGATGTAAGATACCCGAGGGAAAAGGGCAGCTATCCTCCTGTTAACATTAACCCTGCTGCCTCTGAAATCCTTTAACACACCCAATTTGTTTTCATTATCAAAAGCCATTTCCGAAACCCAGTCTGTTGCTGGTATTGTTGAACTATTTTCATGTATTTCACTGTTTAATCACATTGGAAGTATTCACTTAAAACTGAACTTACCAGATGGAATATTCTTATCATCAATAATGAGATGGGCAAAAGGCTGCTTCTCAGGTTTACTTCTCTTGTACAGATCCATTCCTAATGCCTCCATTGCAGCTAGAGATAAAAGAATTGCATTACCTCAGAAAATCAAGTTTAGTAGAACTAAAGTATTTCTTACTCATAAAACAGCACCTACCTTTTTCTGGTCTTGGTGGCGTTCTTCCCATGACACGCTGGACTTCCTAAAATGAGAAAGAGGCATTGCTTTGATGCTGTCTTTGTTTTGTAGTATTGTGTATTGCAGGTAGTTATGATGGTGTGTATCACTACACTATTTATTGAAGTAGTAGTGACAGGACATTTATAACCTTTCCTACTTAATGCACTTGGAATATTTCTCCAAGTACAATGGAACAATCATTGCTAATAATGCATCACATAAAACAACGGAGTTTATGAACTGATTTAATTACTTGGGGTCAAAAGGTAACAGAAGAGGCAGTTCTACACAGGGACTAGTGTGCAATCACACTAACAGCTAAGGAAAGCTAAGCTCTGAATTTCATTTGTGATGAAGTAAATGAAAACCTCACACTTGACCACTAACAGGGAAGGTTGCAAGACTACAAAGCTTTATAATCAAGGTTCATTTCCAACAAGGTATGCAGGAACTGAAGGACTAAGCATCTTCTACATCTGTACTGGGCCAGAGGGACTGGGTGCCAGAGTCTGGAAGTATGCATTCTTCAAAACTGCAGATGAATTTTAACACGAATGAGACCCATGTTACACAAAACCAAGAACAGCACAAGTAACAGACATCAGGCACCACAAAAAGCCTTGCTTTTAATAATCCACACCTGTTTTCCTCTTGAGAAAAGACAGAAACAGCAGTTTAAAAAAAAAAATTAAGTAGTCTGTTCTTGTTGCAAGCCTAGACTGAGTCTTGGTAATATTAGATTCAGTCCTCAGTTCCGTCCCCTGTTTCCCCCATGACTCTCTTCATCTTTGCTTTCTAAAAAACACAGGTAATATTCTACTTGCTATTCAGAATACCTTATACCATGGAGCCATCAAGAAGATGTTCAGTAAAAGGAAACATTTCGTTGAAGATAGCAAATCATATCTCATCTTTGAAACCTAAGGGTGGTCCTTTGTTTTGTTTTCATAGAATTGCCTAGGTTGGAAGGGACCTTTTCAGATCATCTAGTCCAACCATCATCCTAACTCTGACAAAAACCATCACTAAAATATATCTCTAAGCACTGTGTCACACATATTGCTGTTCATCTGATTCAATATGCAACACGCCTCAGATTTGGCCAGATCAGCAATTTTCCCACTGTGCTCTCAATCATTGTGGTGCTTTAGAATTTGAAATCCTGCTTTGAAAACACCTGAAGTCCTGCTTTTACGTAATTTTGCAGCCACAGTGAAAACTAACGCCTTAGCCAGTGTATATATTACTCTCACTTTCCCCTTTCAGTAGGTGTTTAAAGGTTAAACCAAAATGAAAAGCCACAGCAGTATGGAAGTTGTAGTATGACTATCAAAGTGTAATACTTCAGCAGAGATATGCTGATTTTGTAGATAAGAATCATTAAGATACTTTCTGCTGTAGAGACAAGAAAAGCAGAAGAATAGCAACTTCAAAAGCAGCAAAACTCATGCCCACCTGCCCCATTTGCATTCACTTCCCCTCTCTGATCTTCATACTTCAATGTCAGTTCTAGGAGCATGAAAATGAAGCTCAATTCTAGGAGCTGCACGCCAGCATCAGCCTCTAGCCACACTTGAGCTCTTTAACTTCATCAGAAGTAGGGAGACAACAAAAAATTGCGAGTTCTAGATACTGAGAAAAGTGACAAAAGGCTCTGAAGAGGACATAAAGTAAAAGAGATTGGGAAGGGGATCACATTCTCAGAGATTACTGTGCCACACTTTCTCCCAACCCTTTCCCTCGAAAGAGGAGACTCCTTTGTTTTCTTGTTTTCTTAATGGAAACTTCTCAGATGTGCAGCCTGCTTTAATATCCTTTCCTTCTGGGGGATGTGATAATGCATTTGCATGGAGAGCCTGCTGGGGCTGGGCAGATCCAAAGAGAGCTATGTACATTTTAGTCTCCTATTATCTGAACTAAAAAAATCTCATGGTTGGTAACTGCACAGCCCTTGAAGTCCCTGAACTGGCCAGTCGCTGTTCTCCTCTTAAACTACATTATTTTTTTTTCTTAGGAGTATAGGGTTCTGCTTTTGCACATTTCCAAAGATGCTCTAGCTTGAGCAGCTGGGTACCTCACCTTCTGAGATCTAGCAGCCTGACTCAGCTCATCTTTCATCCGGAAAGGCTCATGAAAGGCAGTCTGAGCTGCTTTCTTTCTAACTGTTGGTGGTGCTGTTCATCTGCAAGATCACCACTTGGTAGGCAGAACAGCTACCCAGGAAGACTTGGGTCCACAACTCTCCTTGTCCTGAAGGTGTTGAGCCTACTTTCCTGTTTCCTAGGAGCATTTCTCTCTGACAGAAACACTCTCCTGTACTCCTCTTGAAGCTATGTTACTATGCAATTAGGAAGGCGAATGCCATTACAACAAAAGGGAGATTATAAGCGTGAGCCCAACACTGACACGCTGAAAAGAGCTGGAGACTGGCTCATGTTCATTGGCTCTTCTGTGTGCTTGTCACTGGATTAAAGTGGCTAGCCTGCAGCCAAAAAACAGAAATCATCTATCAGCCAAGTTCTCCAAACACTGGACTACTGTCAAGTTCTTTACTTGATTCTGACCAGCCCCACAAAATTTTGACATTCCTTTCTGTTCTGTTGCCCAGACTTCCAAAAGGAAGCTGAAACACATGAACTAGTCCATAGAAAACAGAAACGGAGCTGTGGGTTTCCTCCTGAAGGATATGTAGTTCAACACTTCTCTTGATTTTTTTTTTACTTCATGTTTCTATGGTTCCAAGGTGCTGATACACAACCTACCTTAGAAAAGGATTTTAGCATGTACTTCTGACCCTGAAGGATTCAAGGACCACATTTTTCAGTGGATGTCTGAAGATATCCAGATGTCTAAAGACGGCCTTCTAGTGGGATTATAAAAATCCCCTCGTATCCTTACTGCAAGGAATTAAGAGCTAGGATTTTACAAATCTTTAAAGTATCAACTGCATTCTTTATCACCTGAATGTCTTTAGGCATCTCATACCTAATCACAACGTACACTACCATTAAGACAGCAGAAACAGATCAACAGAACTTGTCACTAAGACACTGCTATAGTGGCATGAGAACTGCTGACAAAATATTACCAGTGACTTCTCTTAACAACTTCCACCCACAGAACCATGTGTGCTACCAAGCTGTTGAGTAATTTTTACAAAACTGCACATAAAAATCACACCACTCTGTCAGTCTCATGATAAGCTGCACCTCTACACCTTTGCATCATTTTCTCACTGCCCACCAAGTCAATTCTGCTGGCCAGCTTCCCACATTCCAACCTCCTTCATACAGTTACTGTTTAAACAACAGACAAGCAGCTAGTCACAAAAGTGAAAAATGTGTCTTCCTTCATTGAAAAAAAAATTTAGAGGCCATTAGGAAGCTGCAAAACTTTAACATTTATAAAGCTAAAATCATGCTTTAAGTGCCTGAAATTTGGGAACTGCTCTTTCCTCATCCACAGCAGGCTGCAGGTTTTAACCGTTAGCATCTCAGCATCTGCAAAACAAAAACAATTCTTGCTCTTCAAGTTATGTCCAATGTTGAGGATGCAGAGACAAGGCTACATTTGAACACATGACATTTGTGAATGTTTTTTTTCTCTTTTGGCTTTTATAATATCTCAGTATCTACTTTGAGCATCTCTAAGCGGCCTATTGAGACCAATCAGAAGAAAACCCCTCCAGACATTCATGTATTGCTTCAGCTTTGATCTTTAAGCTCCTTTATGCAGTTGTTTCTTCTGCTACCTGAGTGCTTTAAGTCCAGCTAATACCAGGAAGAAGTATCTGATTATCTTGCCGGAAATTCAGCAATTTGAAGAATGCTAATCAGGAAGGAAGTGAAATAGAACGTACATGAACCAATATTCATCAGAAGATAGTTTAGAGATCAGCACTACAACCTCTATCCAAATGAGCAGTCTATTGCCTGCAGAAAAACAAAAAAGGCATGTAAGGTTGTAGGATGGAAACTGAAATTTTAACAACTTACAGCAATCACTCATGAAACCTTGACTTTGTCCGTAATTATGTGCACTTTAAATGTCTGCTAAGTATATGGATCTCCTTATAAGTGCTGCCCTGGAGGTGTAGCAAAGTACTCTGTTGCCATGTGGGAGACTGGTTTACGCCTGAACTCCCCAAGCTGCTAGAAGCTGGGAGTTTTGCCAAGAAAGTTACTTATGAATTGACCCAAGGTATGTTTGCCATCCTTTCTACTTCAGGCTCATAACAGACTTCCTAAGAACTGTGGTTAGTGCATCTGGACTGCCAAAAGGTTTTTAGGGTTACATGCAAAAAAAAATAAATTAAGCAAACAGACAGGCTAGGGAAGTATATCATTTGACTCCTTTAAAGTTAATATGCAATATGAGTAAGCTGCTCCCTAAGCAGTATTTTTATCCTGGAACATGTTAAGGAATTCACCATTAGATTTTGGTTAAAAGAAAGCTTTAATTATTATTTTTTCAGGAGACAAATGTTTCTAGACCTGACCTTGCAGCCCTACTACACTGGTTTTGACACGAGCACTTTCATTTTCGACATCAATCCCTGCTTTAGATTTAAGCACTAGGTCTACAGGTGTGCAAAGAAAACAAACGAGAACCAGCGCAGTAAGCTAAAAGCTGTAACCAGACCATAAACCTGAGCAAAAGCAAGTTGTCTATTTTCATTTCCTGAACAGCTTGAATTGCAAAAGACAAAAATATTGAAAAAAAAAATCACAAAACTTAAATGGTATTTTTAAGTGTTCCGTTTCAGTTACTTAACATGCTGCCAGTTCAAATAAGGATACTGGTTCTTAAAACACACACAGGTTAGATTCTCCTTCAGGAAAGTGAAGAAAGCACAGACAATAGGAAACCTATTTCAAGTCACCTTAGCTGTATTGCCACACATGAAGGACAAGCACAACTGGAGTAAGATTCAGCTGCAACCCTACCCTTCATTGTAGCAGAGCAAATGAAAGGCAGACCTTACAGAACATGATAAAGTATAATTTTGCTTTAACACTGTTTCCTTCACTTCTCTGATATACCAAAAAGATGCAAATGTAGGCCTAGGCAAGCATTTTCCTGTTTTTTCTCAGTGTCATCAACATATGATGACAAAGCATGTACAACACTGACCCAGCTGCTTAATTCATTCTGTTGCATTCAAAGGAAATTCAGAGTCTGATTGCTTTGGCAACTTAAATTTTATTGTTCTCAGACTAATGGTTCATCAGCAAAAAAAAGTTATCCCTACTCACTACTTATCTTGGCCACGGACATTGCAGCATTTAACCTCCATCCAGAATGGCAGGATATGCAGCCTCAACTAAAGCAAATGCCTCTGTTGAGTAACCATCAGCAAATGACCAGAATACAGGGTTTCCCATTCACTTACTGTAACAAGCTCCTTCCTCTGTCATGGGAGCTGCATGAACCAGCAGTCTAGTACCAGCAAAAAGAATAGAGAAGTAGGCATAGTGTAAGACAGTCTATAAAATGCTGGAAGATAGAACTAATCCTACAGACCCGACTTTTTTTGTCCTTAAGCTTTTCAAGGAGATGGCTAGCAAAAGGGATAAGACAAACTCCTAGCTTTCTTTGGTTTTGTTCACAAAAAGATATGTCACTTAGGGTACTCCATTAAAAGCAAGCATTAGCAGAATTAAAGTACCATATAATTAACTCAAGTACAATTCACTCTGTAAAGTGTACATGAGTTCAGCTCAAATCTAATGTAGTATCCTGTATGAAAAATTGACAATGTTATGGAGATAAGAAGTAGTAGTAATGGATCTGGTAAGCCAGGAAAACCAAATACCATAGCACATTCAGCTTTTAAACAGACCATAATTAGCACTAAACACTATCATGAACAAAGAGATCAAAGGCAGTAAGTGCAGTAAGAGGCGATTGTGACAATTATTCAGCTCGCCTAGGCTTCTTCATTAGGGCTGACTTCTTTAGCTGACTACTTAAGTAATTTGTATTTGGAAACAAGCTGTCATTCTCAGCTGCTGGGCAAAGACTGCCTGGTTATTGTGCTATGGCAAAATAGCTCTTCTGCTGGTGTGGGAATGGTCTGCAAGAACAGAGAACTGGCAAAGTGAGCTAAAAAAGAAAAAGAAGATACCATCCCTCAATTATGGGTTGCAGAAGAGTAAGAAACAAGAGCAAATGTTATCTCCTACTTTTTTCAGGCAATATTTTGCTTGTTGATGATATTGACTTGGAAGAATCTCTGTCAGAAACAGAGTCAGGAAGATTGCTTTGGAAATAATGTGGAACCGTCCTTTCTTATGAACATCCAAAGTGTTGGCAAACCTATACAAATATTAGGATGAAACAACTAACTTTCAGACCCATCCAAATGCCAGAATGGCCAATCAACTAACTGCAATCGTAGTTTTATCAGTGCAACTTTAAGTCCTCCTTGCTTAAAAAAAAAAAAGTGTTTCAATACAGAATTATTTAACCACTATCAGGTTCATGAGCAAACACAGTATGATCTTGGATGCAACTTCACATATTACTTGAACACCAGAAAATATTTTCTAGAACTTACCTCTGAATACAGATTTTGGAAAAATTGTTCTAAGTTCAACAGTAGCATAAAATAAAGGAACACACAGTCTATCTGCTACTTACCTTCTGCACAGCTCTTTGGAGACCCTGTTTCATGCTTCTACATGATTCTGGAATTAACTTCACTTCTTGATTTTCAAAGGATGTATCATGCAAATCTGTATTTTCTTGATGTCCAAAAAGTGTTCTGACACAGTGTGCGTGTTCTTTTGAAATTCTAGTAGGGTCCATCTGAAACAAAAATATAAGCATGACAACAGTTTTAAGTTTCTGTCCAAGAGACATTAAGAGCATTTAAATCAGGGAGAATTTTCAGCCATCTAAAAGTCTGGGACCTAGCTAAGTTTATTACCTAAACTTTCATTGTAAACAATTCAGAGAGAAAGAGTTCCCCACATGGAGCTTTATTTCATCCAACAAGCGCGACAGATAGCAGAATGAATTATCTTTTGGAGCTGCCCAGTTTATTAGCTTAGACTGGATATCTGACTTTCAAAAGTTAAAGATAAATCCCACTTTTACAGTAAAATCAATAATCATGAATTTCATTTTTTTGACCACTCAGCACAAAAATCACAATTATTTTAGCAGGCAACATACACAGCAATCCTATCATAAAAAACATAGTTTGCAGGATGACACAAAAATGCCAAGTAGAAAAACGTGGGGAAAGTACGTACAACACCTAGCACATCATTTTCAAGAGGAGAAACAGAAGAACAGAAGGTAGTTATCACCAAAGCTATCTTGTAGGCAAGAGATATTGCTGCATTAAAGTCACCACGTAGAACAGAATGACCAAATTCAGAAAAATATAAACATAAAACTGTACTAAAAAATTCCTCAGCCTCAATGGGACAAAGATTGGTAAATCTAGAATATCTGCAAGATATTTTTAGCAATCAGTCTTTGTGATTGAATCAAATATCCTTTTAAACTGTAAATTTAGAATACTCTTGAATTCAATCAGTTCGATAAATTGGAAAGATACTCCAAAGATTAGGACTGTCACATGGCAGAGTTTGATTGCATAAACATTATTTAACCATTTCACTCTCTCTCCCCACACTCCATATACTTTACACTCAAGAGATACTAACCACTATCTTTCAGACATGGCCTAAGACTCTCAGCAATAGCTCTCAACTGGTATTTATTCTGCTTTTATTTCAGGCTTGAAGAAAGGTTTGTGCACTCAAAACCTTGTCTAAGTCCTCTATCTGTATCAACTGGTCTAATAAAGAACATTTACTTCAAGGAAGGAACAATTTTATCTGAGAATTACAAAAGGTAATATATTATTTGTAATCTTGATGAGGGAATGCTGAGACATTATGGACAGTGCCTGACCTGTGTTAAATTTCCTTTAACATAGCACTGAACAAAATAGATCATCAAAAGAAGTTTTGCAGAATACAAAACATGCAGAGTGAATGAAACATGTTATATCATTTGTTCACATGAACTTAAATTCAACTTCCTAACCCCAAAAAAAGAACAAAGTTAACTTAAAAGCCTAGGGTTAGGACCACAGAGGTGAATTTAAGTCTACACCAGCCAGGCAGCCATCCAACAGGCACACACTGCAGAGAAACATTTGTTGCACAGATGGCAACACAAAATGCTGCCTCATCCATCACCATCCTTCTGCTGAAGTCTCCAGAGGAGAGCTGTTTCCCTGATTCATTCAGATCAACATCAGCCCTTATAACCTGGTTTAGCTGTCTCAGCTACCCCTGCAGATCTGGAACAAAACAGGTCAGAAAAGGTTCACCCGAAGATCAGAGGATGCCACAGCTTTGAGCAAAGGGGTAGAGATGAGTTACAGAATGGCTTGGAGGCAGTAACATCTTCCTGGGGTGGCCTGACACAGCTGAATCCAAAAGAGAATCTGTGTATAGCCATTACAGCTCCATGAATTAAGCACTAAAAACTACACTAATGACTTCTGAAGTCAGCTAGTGCTGTGCAGCCCCATTAACTGCTTAAGCTGATCTAAACCAGCACCTCTGTGCTCTTACCTCCTTCACCACAAAATTTTATTCCTGGTTCTCAATCTCCTCTTCCAAATCAATAACCTGTGAGGAATTTTTGCTGGTCTAATTTCCTGAAAGATTAGCACCCTGAAACCAACTCACTTCAGGTATCAGACAAGCATCAGAACCTGTAGAGGCACAGGAATGAAAGAGCACAAAGGCACCACAAGGTTTAACAACTGTAAAACTGCACCCTAAAAGCGTCTCTCCCAATATGTTCCACTACTATTCAGAATGCAGAAATTCAACTGTAAACTGAAAGAAAAAAAAATTAAGCACAAATTGTTTACCAACAGCTGCAAAAAGGTAGTTAATACAGAATAACCTGGGTTGGAAGGTACCTCTGGAGGTCTCTAGTCCAGCCCCCTGCTTGAGGCAGGGCCAACTTGTAACTTAGGTCAGGTTGGTCAGGGCCTCGTCTAGACAAGCTTTCTGGCATTTCCATTGATGGAGTCTTTCAACCTCTCTGGGCAAATTGTTAACCACTTGCATTCTAATTTAACCTTAAGATACCAGTATCTTAAGGGGGCCTACAAGAAAGCTGGTGAGGGACTTTTTAGGATGTCGGGTAATGGTAGGACTAGAGGGAATGGATTAAAACTAGAGATGGGACGATTCAGACTGGATGTTAGGAAGAAATTCTTTACCATGAGGGTGGTGAGACACTGGAACAGGTTGCCCAGAGCCCTGTGGAAGCCCCATCTCTGGAAGTGTTCAAGGCCAGGCTGGATGGGGCTTTGAGCAGCCTGATCTAGTGGGAGATGTCCCTGCCCATGGCAGGGGGGTTGGAACTAGATGATCTTTAAGGTCCCTTCCAACCCTAACAATTCTATGATTTTGTAAAAACATCGATCTTGATGTTCGGCTACAGTTCTTGCTGCCATTTATGATTGCGCCTCTTGTTTTTGCTGGGTGCTTCTGAAAAACCTGACTCCATCTTTAGGTGATTAGCTTCCCTCACCTTAGCCCATTCTTCTTTAGGTTCAAAGAATACAGTTCTTCATTTCTGATTCAGTATGGTCCCTACAGTATGGTCACACTGGACTACTGCTGGACTCCCTCCAGTTTGTTGCTATACCTCTGGTACTGAGGGACCCAAAACAGGATTCATTATCCCAGATGTAGCCTCTTCTGTTGGGATCATTAGAGACCTGAGGGAATTAGAATCTTCAACAGGTTCTGGATGTCTCTTCCCCCCTCCACACACACCACACGTTAGAAGACAGACAGCCATAGCAAATAACTGCCAGTAGATGCTCATTTTTATCAGTAATACTACTAGTGAGAGACTATTACCCCAGTTTTGGATTTATTTAAACACATCCTCTGAAAAGTAGACAAGAAAACCGGATTTCACAGCACAAAGGTCACAAAATTTGTAAAGGCCTGAGCATCCAGCATGACAAGTCACAGGTAGTGTAGACTTAGAGCTATCACCCATCAGCAATCAGTCAACCGTGTCACACAACACTGCGCTAGAACAGTAACAGCAGGTTGTACAGAAGCACTTACTCGGATTATAGTTTATCTGCTGAAGGCTTAAGACAGAAAACCAACATCTCTGCACCCACAGCTAAAAGATTGAAGGCTCAATGGAAACACAGTAACTGATAGCTCCAGCAACTTAAAGCTATGCAGCGGGTTCTGACAATCTGCAAGTCTCTCGAGATTTAGTGTTTGATAAGGTGCAGCTCTGATCTTGGGACTAGCTAACCTGCCTGATTGCCCTTACCTTTTTCAAAGAACACCTAGTCTTCACCACATTTAACCATGGAAATTAGCTCACTTGTCTGAAAAGGCATTCTCAGAAATCCTGTATCTTTTATCTTTACAAAGAGCATGTACTGAACTGCCGTGGCTGTAAACAGGTATTACCAAGCACTGAGACCAAAACTGTAGGCAAGAAGTGACGCACAGAAAAACTTTCAAGTTTGCATGTTTTGAGAAGAACTTCTAAAGAGACAGATGAAATACTAGGATGGTCTACAGGAATCAAACTTGCAAGGCACTGAAGGTGAGTCTTTGAAAAAACAGACATTCAGCATCAAGTCCTAAATATTTAATACCTGAAAGAAACATCAAGATGCAACCAAAAACATCGGAGAAAGCTTTATAACACATTAAGTAAGCTAAATACCCTAGAGAAATTAACCTATTTAAATAGAGGAGTGTCTAGCTTATGTTTCTTATGTTACTGTTGTATATACATGCATCATGTCTGACCTTGGAATCAGATCAAATCTTTCAGTACCCCTTAATTTTCAGCATCATCCATCATTTAGCTGCATCGCTGGACTCCTTTCACCTATATTAGGGCAGCCAAAATGAACTCCAACATTGTGGGTGAGACCAGATGAACTCACAGAATTAAGAACCGATTTTTTGATGTTAAAAAGATTCATTTTGATTTTAAAAATATAATACATTCCAGCCAGCTTTGCCTATTAAATGTTGCCTCATTTATGAAATGTTACAGTATCATGTTCTGTATTTACTCCTTACAATAAGTGTTTACCATTTACACGTGTACTTATTTTTCAAACGTAAACCAACTTCCAGATTATCAAATATCACTTTGCATCCCACGATCTTTCTTAACCACCAAGAAGGGCTTCTTCCAGGCTTCCAAAAAGTGCTAATGACCCCAGCAGGCTGTTTTCTGTTAGCCACTGCTCTAACATGCTCGCAAAACTTTAGATGAAGTCTGAAAGGTGATTGTTTAAAAACATACCTTCATTAAAGCCAGAGTTCCACAGATGCATGAAATGACAATAAAGAAAATCTGTTGTCCATGTCCTGAATTAACCAAGGGTGAATTCTTCAGTGTGGTAGGATACTTCACATTTCTATAGATTATTTTTTTTCTTTTAATGGGAAAAACAGTTAAGCTCAGATTCTGGGTTAAACTATGGGAGTTAGACATCCAGCCCTCACATCGGGGATTAAGCACTTTCAAGCTTGTTCCACTGCCCTGCAGTTCAGTCAACGTTAACCTAAATTCTTACTCTTTTATGATCTAAGTACATTAAGAAAATGGGCCAGAAATATAAGTTTAAAAGCAAAGCTTTTGGAGACTATACCTTAGCATTTATCAGTGAAAGTTAAATACTTCATTTGCTCACTTTGTGCTGTGCAAGAGTCTTTATCATGTGATGATCTCCAGCTGCTTCAAGTATCTAAATTTTCATGGCATTTTCACTGATCATGAGCAAATATTCCTCACGAAGTGTAAGCAAAATAAACACTTACACCAATACATTTTGTAAGTGTTTAATTTCTTGGATTCAGTACATTGCACATGATGGTCCAAAAAGAAAAGCTAGAAGATCTTAATGTTTTTACATTTCAGAACACTATTACCAGAATATTGGTAAAATTAAATTCTTAGCTTTTCCTTTCTTTTTAGATATACCAGCTCATTGTCTCATTTGCATGGCACTGCATTATTTCTTGGCCACAAACATGTGTTTACCCGTGAAAATCTAGTGTCAGTCTTAGTTATGTGTCTTGTGAAATTCTAAATGCTCAAGCCACAAAATAAACAAAACTAAGGAAAAACCAAAACCTCAACTATTGTCTCAGCTCTTATTGTGTCATGATCCAGCCCAAACAATTTTATGCAAATACAGATAAAATGTGTATGGTAAAACTGAGTCAGAGTTTACTCAGCCTCTTAGGTAGACTTTTAAAGAGCTTGTAAAACATATAATTTCTTGATATCAACCTATACAGTCAAATCTTGCTAATTCACATTTAGTTAATTCACCAACCAAACAATTTCAATCTTTTTCTGCACAGCTTCTACTGTGAACTTCTCATTATTTTAACAAAATACACCACAATATTTAATCTCCATTATTAAAGTACAAATTCAGATAGCTGAAATTTGTACTGAAAAGTGCAAATTGAGATAGCTTAATACAACTAAATTTCACAGCAATCATTTCAAGAGAAAGAGGTCAGATCATATCCCATATAAATAAAACAAATCGTAAGACTTAAGACTTAACTTCTGCGGGACCTACTATATTTTCCATCTATCTTATTTCACAATAAGAAATTGGTGAACAAATATGGATAACCATATCTTATTATTTTGAATTATGTACTTACTTCAAAAGTATACTTATTATTCTATTTTTCAGTGATCTCAAATAAGACATTTTCTCCATTAGAAATTTTTCATGCAATGACTTCAGTCAAGTCTACATCTAGCTACATCATCTCTGTTAGATGTTTCGGAAGTTCAAGTTTATAAAGGACACCATCCAACAGCATTACTCCAGATCTACAGAATAAGAAACTGGCAAGAGAATTAAGCTCCTAAATGCAGAATTACACCCGGACTATGTAATTTTTTAAATCAAGGAAGCAGAAGAAAAACAGTCATTATGGTAAGAAAGCTCTTTTTACCCTTTGTTAGGCTTGTGTGAGGCACTGACATGAACGTACCAGAAAGAGTCCTTAATAAGGGGGGTGTAAAGAGAATGGAAAAACAGGGTTTTCAAAAAGTATACTTTTATTAGTTGTTTTGATTGCAATGGTTCTCTTGCCTACTGATCAATGTATAGCTATGCATTTCTAGGAGATATGTTTTGACAAAGATGTGTTTTCAAGTACATGCAGATCTGGAGTGAAAAACATTTCTATGCCACAAGCTGAAGTAGGCATTAATTTATTTCACTGTCAAGCAAACAAGTAGCTTTAGGCTACTTTATAATGAGTCCCAGAAATTAAATGTCACTTTTCTGAAGCATACAGGATATGATTAACTAAGTACTATATTGCTGTTCCATTTTATTTTTGTAAAAATGGCAAACACAAAGCAATCATTGTTAAGAAAACACAAATTGGTCTGCATAATAAATGATCAGCAGCACTACTGCATATTTGATAGTCATTCATCTATTTAAGTGGGTATACATTTGTGCAACATCTGGTTTCGGAGTGCACTGTGCTAAGAAATCCAGTCTGCTACATCAAGATCAAGGGCATCTACCTAGAAAGTAAACCGAAAGAAACAGGTTTCCACTCCCCACTGACTTCAAACGAAAAGCACGCACAACAGAAGTACCACTTCCATGAAGGCCGTGAGACCTGTATTAACAGAGCTAATTAGCATACAACCAAAAAGCCAATCAGAAAGATAACACCTTAGCCCCGAGAAGCAACCAGCCGGCAGCCCCCCACTTCCTCTGAGAGGGCTCAGCCCCGCTGGGGTAAGAGAGGCAACAACGACTGAATCCAGCCAGACGAGACGTTTCCAAGAAGCGGGCTCTTCTTCTCTCTGAAAGCCTAACCGCGCATCACCTCATCTTCCCCCAACAGCGACAGATACCTCCCCTGTGCTCCTTTCTGCGCGCACCCCTGCCTCTTCTGAAGCATCCCCGTGGCCAGCTTGTGGCCTGGCGGACAAGGGATGAAGGTTCTCTCTCAGAAACCATCTCCTGAGCTACAAGCGGCACCACCGGCCGGTGCCCACTAAGGCATGGACACTGCTCCACAGGGCCCCTGTGCAGCCTGAAGGACAAAGGATCCCAAGGGGTGTTGTGTGGTGGTGCTTCCCCCCCCCACTTCAAGGCATTTCTCTCCCTGGTGAAACACTTACGACAGCTGAAGACCTCAGCCACGTCAAACCGCTCTCTGGTGAGTGACTTGAAAGCCAATCATTAAAAAACAAAGCCTCTCAAAACTTCACGTGAAGGATCATCAAGCTGCTTCATGAGTCTGACCTCGCTGAGAAACCCCCCATAGTCACCATTAGGCCACAGCACCACCCAGACCACCTCAGGCCAAGCAGCTCCAGCAACCAGGGGGTAGCGCGGGCCGGGCAGTGCCCCTGCAACCCACCAGCCCGACCCCTTCTCAAACCTGGGCCAACTTCAGAGCCAGAAAAAGCTGCTCTCTGCCCTATTTTTTTGTTGCTATTCATCCCCTCAATCCCACCGACGCGAGGACGGTCCAAAAGGTGCGAAGCGGCCGCTCCCGCCCTGCCCCAGCCGCTCCCTCACGGCGCGGCGCCCGACGCCAAAGGCGGGAAAGGGACCGGACCGACCCCCCCACACTTCACTCTCACCCCGCCGCCTCCGGAGCCGCCGCTTACCTGAGCTCGGAAGTAGAGGAAGAGGGCGACGCTGCAGACTACCTGCCCCAGCCCCAGGAGGACGAGGGCGGCGAGGAGGGAGCGGGAGGCGGGCGGCGGGTGCGGGTGGGCCGGCAGCGGCGGTGGTGGCGGCGGCGGCGGGGTGCTGTCGTGGGCGGCGCCGCTGCCCAGCTCCTCCGAGCCCCGCAAGTACTTGGTGTAGTCTCGGCTGGCGCGCCGCATGGCGCCGCGGGCAGCTCCGCACCGCTCGGACGGCTCCACAAAGGGGCTCGGCGGAGCTCCCCAACCTCGGCAAACAACCACGCCACCCCGGCCGGGCACCTCTTTATAAACTGGGCGGCCAATCAGCCCCAGGCGGCGTGCCTCTGCTCCCCACCCCTCCTCCCCGCCGCCCCACACAACACCACCGCCCCCTCCTCGTCTCCCCTCCCCGAGCAGAGACCTGCCCCCGCCGGCCCGGAGGGTCGGGTTGGGTCGGGTCGGGCCCGCCCCTGCCCCCGGAGCCCCGGCCTCCAGCGGCGGGACGGTCGCCCGGCGATGGCGGTCAGCGCTGCTCCTCCTCCTCCTCCTCCTCCTCCTCTTCGCCTCCCATCCACCATGAGGGAACAAAAGTACAGGCGGCCCCGCCACGGCCGGCTCCTGCCGCCCCGCCGCCCCCTTGCCCCTTCCTCGCCCCGGCTCGGGTCTGTGATCCACCCTGCAGCTGAGGCCTCTCAGCCCCTGGTCGTGTCTGGAGGGGCATTTTCCCAAAAATCCCGGGGTACCTGGAAGGGGCACAGCCCTCCTGGTCACCCCCTGGCACCTTTGGTCCAGAGGCCTGGCAAGCCCTCCATGCCTGAACTCCCTTCCTCGGGCCAGGCTAAAATGAGCACAAATGATGCTGACTTGCGCTGCCCGAAACAGGACACGTAATTCAGAGTCTTGTGAAAGGACTAGGGTAAAGAAACAGCAGAAAGCTGTGCTGGCAACTGGCTCCTGCTGAAACCAGACCAGAGCCTCCCCATCTCCCCTCACCCAGGTGGTCTCCTACAGAGGCATTTCCAAACGCTTGGTTAGGAGCAACAACTTCCTGTGGTCCCCATGCCTCAGCTTGTGTTCAGCACCGAAACCGCTTCCTTGTAAAGTCATGATACAATTTGTAGGCACTTTCTTCCTCTGGGGGTCCTGTTTAGGTCAAGTCTCCCCTTCATATACTTGCCCATTTAGAGTTTGTCTATTCGTTGTCTTTCCCACCTCCTTGTAGTCTTTCCTCCCTCTGCACTTCCGCTCATCAGTTTATCTACACATTTGGAGGTGTGACTATCTCTTTGGTAGATCCATCTTATGGAATCACGGAATCACGGAATTTCAGAGTTGGAAGGGACCTCTAGAGATCATCTAGTCCAACTCCCCTGCTAAAGCAGGATTGCCTAGAGCACATTACTCAGGACTTTTCCACTTTGTGGGAAGCGTTCTCCTAAATCCTATGAAAGTGCTTGTTGCAAAGGCAGTGCAGGTATATTAGGTCTGCAGCACCGTAAAATTCCATGGGCAAATGGTCCAGACATAAAAGAAAGTGAGTTGAAGCCCAGCTCAGGCTTTGAAGAACATGGGAGAATGACACAGATCCATGTACATCATTTTGACTGTACAAAAACAGTCCAATTTTTGACTCTTGAATATGACAGAAATGACAGAATATCCTGTTTAGGTTTGCCTAAGCTAAGAAACTGAGAAATTTTACTTCCCAAAGAGGTTGACTGAACCAGACATGATTGTGTGCTCCAACACATTAAAGGAAACTGTCTGCAATACACCAAACCACCATGCAACAAATTACTATCAAAATAAGCTGGTATCATTTAACACTGGACCCAAATAATGCAATAACTATTACTTCACCAACGATGAGACACATCTGAGAAACAATGGTGAGAGCACCTGCTTCCCAACACCACCCACCAGGAAGTCATGGAGCAATACCCCAACCTTGAATGCCTAACCATCTCTCTTCTTTCCAAATGCTTACATTTATGCTTGGAAACGTTGTAGCATTGTGGTCTGTAGAGAATTGGAGGAGTTGTTTCTCTAAGTGTGTCTCAACTTTTCTGTAAACAAAATGAAGGTAAACTAACCACCATCCCCTGTAAAATAGCTGTGAAAATAACCTCACATTTTACTGAGCTGGACACCCCGAATGAATTTTACACTGGTCTACAGTAACAATTTTTTCAGGAGAGGAATAAGAGTGAAATAATGTTTTGAAAGATAGAAGTGGGGGGGGGGGTTAATAGTCTACGTAGTTTTTAAAATCCAGTCACCAATTAAACAACTGATAAAGGAGAAATTAGGATAACGTCAGTGATGCTAGCAGATGATTTTTGGTGCTTTCATAGGAGAAGGAACTCAAGAAAGAACCCTTCTCTTTTCACTTTGGAGCTCAAATCTCTTCCTAATGAAGAAGGTCAAAATTGTGTAAACCCTTCTTTTGCCACCTTAAGACTTTAATGTGCTCTTCTAGATTCTTACAGAAGGAAACCCAAGGGCACTTTTGCTGAAGAGCTATGAGGATCTGCTGACATCATCTTTAAACACTTTGTTATCTATGAAAGCAGCTTTCTCCAGAAAAATGTGCTTCCTTTAAGATCACTGCTTCATAAACTATCTTCTTACTGTCATCTTTTGTATTATCATCACTATGCCACACCAGGGAAGCATTATGCCTGAGCCGCACACGTAAGTGATACCAGCCTTCTAACTGGCATCTTATATATGTATCAACCCCACCTATTTCATCTTCACCCACAGCCATTTCATCCCCACCAAGTCACAGATTCAACTACAAGCACCCAGTTACTTGTATCCAAGCACCAGGATAGCAGGCTCTTCAGGAGTCACCTCAAGAAAAAGACTTTAACCTTCCCCCATCCAGCCCGGTTTCCTAGGATACACTAGGATACATAGATGACATCTGGACTGAAAACTTGGATTCCCTCATTGATTTCTACCACAAATTCAGCAACCAGAATTGTCCATCAAACTACCTCTGGAAAACTTACATCAGCATCCACTTTCTAGACACCAAGGTCAACATAAAGAAATAGCAACCTTCAAACTACCATATGCAGAAAATCCACAGACCAACACACCTCCTTCCGCAAACCATCAGCTATCCAAAACACACTAGAAAAACTGATATACAACCAGCCCACAGACATCACCTCATTTGCTCTGAGGAGAATATTCATGACATGCCCTCACAAAGCTACAGATGATGTTCGTCCAACAGTGACACTCCTCTACAATCACATATTTGAAGAAGCCGCCTAAACCTCGTACAAATGTACTACAATACAGAGAGAAAATCCCCTACCGGGTATCACGTACCACAATATGCAAGGAATTTATACTAGAAAATGTTAACAAGCTGCAACTTGTGTTGGAAGAAAATCATAGCTTGAAATTATTTTTCCTAGAAACACCCCTCCCTCCTTTCTGATGACATGCATCATCATTAGCTATGTTATTGAAAGCAAATTTACGGCAGACCAGCATATGCTGGCTAGAACCAGATAGATTGAGAAAATCAGATCCAAATCTTGCCACAACCCTCCTGATAAATGCCTGCTGCACCAGAACGACCAAAATCCAGAGATCCTATACACGTGCATCCTGAAATGTCATAGGCATTGCACGATGCATTCACTGCTCTTAGGGAACTCTGTGGGTGAAACCAAACAACTGTCATATGCTACCTAATCAAGAAAGAACAGCGACACCTGGTTACCATTTGGAAAATTATATTCCCAAAACAACTACTCTGTCTCTAACCTTGCAGTCCTGGCACTGCAAGATCAAAGATGGTCCAGTGAACTAAAATGTGTAACTCTATGAAATACCAGACACCACATCAGATGGATTTGAGACAGACCTCTGTGTTTCCTCACATCTCAAGTCTTGCTGATCTTTGATGGGAATTACCATTTCCTCTGATCATTTAGCTTCTGTCATCTCTTATACTCCTAGCAGGGCCAGGATCACTCTCTGCTTCCAAAATATTAAGCACTTTCTCTCAAATGTCTGACCAATTAAGTGCAATTCAGAGCAGTTAACTACAATTACCTTCAAATTCTATGTTTTGGACCCAAAGAGTAGTTCATCTACCTGCAAATCAATCTGCTTTATCTAATATCTACTTTACCCAACTGTATCTTTTGGCCTAATAAAAGATATTCTCTTCCTAAAAAATGTGGCTTTCTTTGGATTGTGTGAGGACTAATGACATCGGTAACAGTTCCTGTGAGCAAAGTCCTGGCGCTGTAATGCGAACTCTTGGCCCCCGAGCAGAATACAGCTCTTTGCTATTGTCTACAAAATATTTGTGTTGCAGGAGATGACAATGAATATACTACCTTGTTGTTATAAGACTGCATAACTGCTACGATTTTTTCATCATTTTGCTTTGAAGCAAAACAGGAAACATAGTGTTTACATAAAAGGCTGTGTTGAAAGTAGGTTCTCATTGCAAAGTCAATGCTCATTGCAAAGCTGAAAGTCTTGAAAAATCTGAAAATGTCAAAGAGCAGTGGGCCTGCAGGTCAAAGTAAAACATTAGAAAAGAAAGTCCTTTCTTTTATTTTAGTTTGTTCTCCTTCAAAATATGGAGAATCACTAAAAGGTCTCCCAACCTAAAGTGCAAATAAGGCAGCATTTATTAACTCCAGAGAGATTATGCAGCTGAAATATTCCATTTCAGTAAAGCAGCAAGTGCATCCATACAACTGTGTCATTTTTTTAACAGGCATTGTTAAACGAGTATTGTATTCTTACACTGGTGAGATTTTATTCCATGGAGAGGTGCTCATAACTAACTTCTCTGCTCTTAGTATTGGTTGGAATATTGTTGGCAAAATTATTTCATCAGCAAAAGGTTGTTTTGGACTTGCCGCGAATGTTTTATTGAGGTGTATCAGTTTTGAGCATGTTATGGACAGGAAGGTTTCCAAGGGACAGAACAGACTCTTTAGGGGATGTAAAGAGATCCTGTACTGAAACTCTCATCTACCGAGTGTGAATAGGGACATTTTTATGGAAGTAGTGAAAATACAGAGAGGTGTTTTCCATGCATGTTTGGAGGAAATGAAATTCTACAGCCTCCAAAGTTGTCATGAAATGGACTTGCCATTTTTTTCACTTCTCCACATTCTATACAGTGTTTAATATAAATAAATGTGTAACTGTAAAAAGAAAGGTGGCAAAATATGGCCAATAGCACTGCCTCACTGAAAACTATTTCTTTAAAATAGTATTCTAGAAAAGACTGGGAAACAGCAATTAATATACCAGGAAATAATTGCTATATTTAAAAACAGTGGAAAAATGCATTAAAATGTCATTTAAATTTCCCAGTGAACTGCCATTCTGCTTCTTTCTAGTCTAGTGGGTATGACATAGGTCAAAACAATGAAGCTGATTTTGAAATCTCAACAGAAATAATTACTATATTAAAGTCTTTTATGATTATGTAAAAAATCTTAAATTAAGGTAGTAGAAATAGCTTTTTTTTTTTTTCCCTGTTCAGGGAAAATATTACTTGAAATGAATTTGTAGGAATATTACATTGTTTTAGAACTGAAGTCAGTGAAGAACAGGGTGTTGTGGAAAATACTGGGCAATAGGTAAAAGAACAGTTCATATCTGTCTACATTTGGTAAAACTGAAAAAAGCTCTCATTGCTTGTCAGTAGTTAGAGTCCTTAGAGCCTGTTAAAAAGCTCAAAAAAAATGGTGAATATATTTTTCAGGATTTTAATAGGTTTTGGATCAGGTTTTTCCAGTCAGGAGGCTCAAAGTCACCTTATATGAATTTGCACAGTTTATTTCTGCATTGTACAGGCTTCACGCATTGGGATTACATCACCTCAAGGCCTCTTTTACAGAAGAGGGACTTCCTGGATCTTTCTTTAAGCCAGATATGCTGAAACATTTCTGAATAGAAAAGATTTCTTTAGCATCACTTGACTGTCATATCTCTTTATAGTGCCAAAGTTTCAAGTATCCTCAGATAGACAAGGTCCATGACTGAGTTACAGGTGACATGTAGAGCTGTGAGACTCCTGTGGTGCCTCATGAGATGGAGTCAAAAGAAGGTGGGAGTCCATCCTGGTGAATGTAATCCATCCCAGGAGCACAGGCACTGAAGCACTTTGGTCAGAAGAGTTTGATATTGCATAAAGTCACTGGTCAAACTATATATTCAAAGTGTTTCAATTTTTTTTTCCAAACAAAGCAACAAACCAAAAAATAGCACCATACAATACAATAAATTGATTAAATCAAAGCATTGCAGAAATAGTATTTTTCATTAAATGGTGTTGTCAGAATTAGTTGAGCAGCCTTTCCTTCTCCATGACTTTATGATGAAATACATGTAGCCCTAAGCTTTTATCAAGACGAACTGCCTAAAATTTAAGATTTCAATTAACAATCCAGTTAGGAGCTGTATAACTTTACCTTCTCGTGGCTATCTTCTGAGGAACTACGTACTACACATCTACTGCTTTCAGCACTGCCTAGAAATGGTGGAATTGCTTTGATGCCCAGGAAGAACCTGTTGCTGCTGTTACTAATCAGATTTCATTAAGATACATACAATTGAAAGTGAATAGTTTGTTGATAGCATTTGTGCAGAAGGACAGTTTTGTCACACAGGAGGATAAGAAGAGCGTACTGAGTCAGACGGAGATCCATCTAGCCTGTGTGGGTGGCAGCTGCTGCAGAATAGGAGTAGCCATGCCCAGCTTTGGAAAGAAGTGTGGCTAGCGCAAGCCCTGCTCTTTGGAAAGAGCTGGGGCTCTTTCCCCAGACTGCAGTTCCCTGGGGACTGTGCTTCACAGGGACAGCTTTGTTAATTGAGCGGAGTCTGGAGCTCCAGCCACCACGCTGGAATTTCTGGGTCTGAGACTCTTGAACTGGCTGGAAAAGTGGTTCAGGCCAAAAAAACCCCAAACCCAGGATCATGCACTAGAACCTGCAGTTCACCATCCACAGTGACAGGGAGTAGAAGAGTTGCATGCTCATTCAACATCCAGGCTCTCTTGCTGCCCAAGAAACCAATAGCCGCAAAATCAATAGTAAGTAAACCCGACTAAGACAAGAGAATAACGTTCTGATTTCAGAAGTAGCAGTGGCCAACAGTCTATGCCCAGGAAAAAAATAAAAGAGCAGGGCAAGCATGTAATTAGACTTCCCAGTACACTCCATCAGCTTGTGGCTCAGAGCTGTCCAAAGCCAGTGGTGGTATTTTTTGTGTTTAAGACTGTGCTTGAAGATGCCTGAGGATTCTGATGGTGTGTCAACATGTGATGGAGCCTCGGTGGGAGTGGAGTCTTGGGTGGGCACGGGCAAGTGGAGGTGACATAAAAAGAAAAGACACAAGACAACAGCAATTGCAACAGAGAATATGAGTCAGAAGCTGTCAGACATACCCAGCAGTGCTTGTGGCTCTCGAGAGGGGACACAGAGTACCAGATGATGTAGCAAAAATCCCTTAGAGGGGATACTGAATAAGGAAGACCTGGAAACATTAAGTAGTGTATGAAGACCCATGGGAACAGAGCAAGACTGAGACACTGGAGGTCAACACAATAGAGAAGCTTCTTCTTAAAAAGTGACGTCTCTAAATATGACTGCCATTGTTAGTACAAAGTGGTACTTGAAAGAAAGTTGATTGAGATAAATTAACTGTCCACTTGATGTAGACAAATCTTCATCTTACAAAGGGGACATGGGTTTCCCAGAGCATACGGGAGGAGGAAAGACGATCACCTTTTAGAAGAGAAAAGGCTGTGTGCTCCTACTGTTCCCATTTACATTTTGACAGTGCTCCCATCTCATCCCATCAGATTTCACAAACTGCTTTTTTTTCCGTTCACCTCTCTGGCACCAGTCATGTTGATAGGTGCTCTCAGAGCACTGGACTGGGCTTGGCACAGAACAGCCCTTGGGGAGGAGATGCTGGGCTCTCCCACAGGCGCACAGTTTTATCTACTAGGTCATGTATTAGAGCACTCCACAGGATGTGGGAGACTTGCCTTCACATTCCTCTTTTGCCAGTGGGATTGAAGCCCACACATATTCCAGGATCCTCAAGAAGAAATCCTGACCACATATCTGTGTGCTGGCTGAAGGATGGGTTCTCCCAGTTTGCATGGCAGTTTTAAGGATTTAGAAGAGGAAAGGAACAGGGAAAAGGAGAATATGTGTGTGTGTGTGTGTGTGTATGGCGTGTTCCCGTAAAAAGCGCAATCTGCCTTAGAGATAATATCTATCTATCTGGAACATCTGTCTTCATCTCTCACTTCCTCTTTTCTCCACATATTTCAGTGGTTAAAACATGGGAAAAAAGCATCTGGATTCAATTCTGCCTCCATGAAGGAAGGCACAGCAGCATGTCCCACTTCCCTGGAAAGTGGTACAATCATCTGCTCTTCTGACGTGGGAGCAAAGGCCATTTGCGTAAGCCCACCTGTCAGAGCCGTTCCACATAGCTTGGAATAATTAGAAGGAAAGCAAATTGAGGCTTTCCAACTTAGAATGCTCAGTGCAAAAAGGAGACAGCTTTATTTGGAGAAGGTTTTAATGTAAATTATGATATGATGTTGAATGTATAGTCTGAAAGCAGGGATGCAGGGCTGAGGTGTCTCTCTTTGCAGATGCCTGCCCTAATTATCAGCCTCTCTCTCTCTGTTTTTCTGCTTTTCCCCCACAACACAGGGGAACTCGCTGCTCAGCACCGGTCCCTGAGAGTTTCATTCCAAGTACCTACTATGGAGAACATAGACTACAGACCCAGTTCAGGACAGCGTCCACCAGTGCTTTGTCAAGGATCACGTGAAGTTTGGTGTCACAGTGCTCAACGTGGCAGCCACAATGCACTGCAGATGATCAAAGCCTACGTGGTAGACAGAGTAACCTGCTGAAACACATATCCAATGTTTTTTTCCTTCTTTATCATCTCATTTGATCCTGCAGCCAGTGCCACTCAATAGATGAAATAAAGACTGTGATAAAAGCTGCCCAGAAGCATTAAAAAGCAGAGGCAGGGTTTACAGAATGAGGCCACCTAACACTGGAGCATAGTCAATAGCAAAGGAAGGCACTTGTACTTGTTACCTTTTGTTGCTAATAATCAGTTATCAGTAGGTCAGTAGTGCCAAAACTTGTATAACCTCTTCAACAAGTGCATGAAGAGTGCACAGAGTCAATAACAGTTTTAGGTACGATGGAAGAAGAAACCAACTCCCTCACCATCATTTGGCTTGGGGCCTGAAGAAGTAGGACAGTTTCTTCACCAATAACTACTTGCAGAGGATTACACCCTATTCTATTTCATCATAAAAAAGCACAATAAAAGAATGAACTGAAACGGGGAACAGTGCTGTTTATTCTGCCACACTTTTGAAGATCTGGATCCTAATTACATGTCATAACATACTTTGATGCCTCATATAACGGCAAACTGTGAAAATAATACTTTGCTAGTCGAGAACTTCCTACTAATTATAGTTTGAAATGTTTGCATTTACTTTATTTACTCAAAGGCAATTATCATCAAGCTGGTGAGCTTTGGTGAGACTCCAAATGCAATGCTCTTGTTCCAGTTCCCTTTCCATGGGGGGCAGGGTTAAGGCCCCAGTGAGATCTCAATCTGTCCTGATCTGGTACCCGCATTCAAGAAAGACAATTTCAAACTGGAAGCAGAAGACAGAAACACAGAGAAAAAGAGAATATCAGAGTGGTGGAGAGCTTTCAAAGTCAAGGCTGAAGAGGTATAATCGCCAGACATAAACATATTAGGGATATAAGAGAGGAAAAAGAGCTTATTTAAACTAAAGGTCTACAGACAAACAAACGGATATAAACTGGCAAGGAATGTATTTAAGCAGGAAATCAGAAGACAGCTTTCACAGAATCATAGAATCATTTAGCTTGGAAAAGACCCTTAAGATCACCGAGTCCAACTGTCGACGTAGCACTGCGAAGTCCACCACTAAACCCTATCCCTAAGCACCACATCTACCCCTCTTTTAAATACCTCCAGGGATGGTGACTCAACCACTTCCCTGAGCAGCCTGTTCCAATGCTTGGCAATGCTTTTGGTGAAGAAATTTTAATATCCAATCTAAACCTCCCCTGGTGCAACTTGAGGCCATTTTCTCTTGTCCTATCGCCTGTTACTTGGGAAAAGAAATCAACACCCACCTCACTACAACCTCCTTTCAGGTAGTTTTAGAGAGCAATAAGGTCTCCCCTCAGCCCCCTTACAGTCCCAGCTCCCTCATTTGCTCCTCGTAAGACTTGGTCTCCAAACCCTTCACCAGTTTTGTTGCTTTTTTACCCATTTAAGGAGTGATGTTCTGGATTTACCTACCATTTAGAGGGGGCAGGGAGCCTTTCTAGATAGACTTTACTCTTTCTGTGAAAGAGATTATTTAAGTATTTTATAAGTCTTGCAATAGCAGGGGTCTATCTCAGAAGGTCTTTTCCAGCCTTCTTCTGGGTTGACTTCTGCTTATGGATGTCAAACACTTTCTAATCCTCAGGGAAAGATACTGCTCTGCTTGTGCAAGGTGCATGTACCTTGAAGCACAGTGAAATTATGTGGTCTCTACCTTAGGGGAGCAGAGTATGTGGATCTATACAGAAAGGCTGTGTTTCATGCAGCTTTGGAAAGTAAATTGGAAAGAGTTTGTATTGGACAAAGGGTCAACATATAGGCATTGTTGTCAACATGAATGGAGAGGTTTAGAGGCTGAAACTGCAATACAAGATTGCGACTTTAAGCTTTACGCAGCCGCCTTCTCTCAGAGACCAATCCCTGCTCTGCCTGTAAATGGCATAGAACTGAATCCCACAAAGAAAAGGGGAAGTTTCAAACTCTCACAGTAAAATAGACGCAACTGGCGAAAAGACCTCCAGGTTAATCATTTGGCAAATTGGGAAGTGAATCTAGAAAAGAGCACAGGGAGAATTCTGCTCCATGCAAATGCTCTGGCATTGGAGCCAATGTGCACTGCAAGTCCTTGGACTGTGGATGTAGTTGATGGTTTTATCTCCCTCTTTTATAAAGCAGTACGTTTCCCTGGCATTAAGTCAACAGCTTAGCCAGTTTAGCACTCTTACTTATTTTTGCTCTCCAGACATCTCTTAATGAAAAAACCCACTTGGTCCAAGGTTCATTTCTAGTTACAAGACTCACCATTAATTAAATGGCAGTTTTTCAATCCCGTCACCGCATTTATGGACAGCAGAGTTCAAGAAGTTCATGAACTGGTTCCCCACAGTTATCTTGAACATGAACTCACTGTTTAGTCAATGGCTTAGAAAAACAAGGCTGGACAGCTGGTCTCTGTGCTACTTACCACAGTCTCAGGGCAGGGACGGAGGAAATTTAGAGAATATTTCCAAATACAGTCTGCCAGATTATTCAAATCTGCAACACATCCGCATAGACGTTTGGTATTACTTGCTCTAGAATTTAACGTACACTGTAATATGCTCTCTGTTTTATGAAGTGTGAAGGCTGACATCTGAAATTAGTGCTGTTTCATAGCCCGGTATCCAATTGCTACATCTGGCTGTGTCATGTAGTCTGGGGAAGTGCCCTACCACAAGGACTTGAGCCACAGAGGATGGTGAGACAGATGAAGCTAGATAATCTTTTTTATGTCCGTGAGGGTCAGTCTTTCAACACCAAGAAGAACTAAGACAAATAAACAGAAACGGGACACGCTGTAATTAATGGCTCCAGAACACAATAAATCCAAACAGCTTCTTATTTTCAAACTGTGGCTCGCTTCAGACTAATATAAAAGTTTAAGGGGGGGAAAAAAGGTAACCTAGTCATTTCTTCCCTCTGAACTAGTGAATTGGATATTTCTGACAGAACACTTTCAAACTAAATATGCATGTAGAGCACTCCCTACACCTAAGGTCTCTGAATATATATGTCTGCGTGTCTGTGCCAATATGTCATTTGAGAGGCTTCTTCCTCTCCCAGTGTTTCCTCATCCTAAGAAAACACCATGTCCTCACGCTATAACTGTGTAAGAGCATTTCAAAAATGTTGCCACGTGGACTTAGATATCCAATACAATTTTATCCTGCTTAGTTTTTCGGGGGTTTTTTTGTTTTTTTTTTTTTTTTATTCTGTGGCAATCCAAACCGATTTTCGTTTTAAAGTCCTTAAACATCAGCCTTGAGGAAGTGATGGAACAAATGGCTGCAAAGCTTATTTTCAGCACGGATCACCACATTCACACACACATCACTGCAGCTCTGTAATATTACAATTTTTGCCTCATAAGAAACTAAAGATTAACTCAGTGGTTTGATAAGCATGATCGATTAGTACTAGTCCGAGCCCCCAAACCCATGTGCGCGCACACATATATGAAAATTGTAGCGTGGACTCGGCATCACTTTCATCTTCCCAATCGCAGGATTCTGAATCTACATGGAATCTTAATTTATTACATGCTGGTTACTTTTAAGTTTGTTGAGTACAATGGGCCTGAACTCACTGAAAATTCAAAACACACTGAAACCTTTCCATTCAGAGTCAGAGACTGCCTCCTTTTCTTTTACACCCCACCTCCGGCACCCCAAGACATGGTCTCTCCTCCTCCTCTTTGGCTTTGGCACCAGAGAAAGAAGGGAGGAAAAGCGGGGAAGGGGGAGGAGGGACAAAGTGAAATTCCCGAGGAAGGCTGTCGCTTGTGCAGGCTTCATGTTCTGATGTCTGTTCAGATCAAGCCTATGATTCTGCACACTGACTGCCAAATATATACGGCATGATTTGAAGAAAAGCTTCTGGTTAAACATCACTCCTTCAGGCTGGCTTTTTGGTCACATGTTCTTAACACCTGATTTTGAAGTAGTTTATCTCATTTTATTATGAAAGTTCAGGCAGTATCTTCTCTGTGAGATGTGTTAAATCCCCCCGCCCCCCAACTTTTTTTTTTTTTTCTTCTTTATTTTGAAGTGCTCCACTCATGTGGATTGTCACTGTGCCAGCCCTTGTTGCAAATAGCACGCTGTCCTTCTGTGCCCCGGGCCTCCTGGTTGGTCTGGGAAATGCAGTGTGCTAGGAGTTTCTGGCCTCCTTTGGGGTTAGGTATGATGGTCTCCGTTGTGCGTAAGCAAGTGGTTTCAATCCTTAATTGCAATGGGGAAGTGGTCAGACAACATACAGTCCTGGCAGGATAATGGCAAAACGTCTTGGAGGAAAACCAGAAAAGAACAAATACGTTACATATGAAGTGAATATGTATTTCTAACACAACCTGGAAAAATGTGTAACATACAGGAAAGCAAAATACAGTTTATTTTTTTTTATGATGCTTATTTGAAACTGGAGCATTATCTCACGCTATTGCCTTATTCCTCTTTACAGAAATTAAAGAAGTGGTCTAAACATTTTCTTCTTACATCACAATTACACAAATCCAAACACTTATTATGAAGAAATGGATGTGGGTTTCGAGTATAATTATGAATTCAAAGAGAGCTGTCAGTCATCTGTAGTGAAGCACCAATTTACAGGATTTTGCCTTGTTTTATCTAGGAGAGAGAATTGCTTTGTCACAGCAGAACACTAATACCTTGAACTAGGCAGCTCGCCTCTTCCAAAGAGACAGGGAATCTTTCACAATATCATTTTGGTAACTCACTACATCCTTCTGAGATATGTTTTACTTTATTCACTTTGCAGAGGATTAAACGGAGACATGGAAAACTTAGCAGCTCTAAGTCTCTATAATTCAACATGACAGCTGGGAATTACTTCCAGGAATCGTGTTTCCAGTGCTTTCTTACAATCACTTTAGCGATTCTCTTGAAAACGTGCTGGCCGGGATGAAATCCAGCTCACACTCCAAATCTTTTTTGTGAAGCTGGTTATCTGAACACATACCAGTCATCCAAATGTGATCCCATTTCCCTGAAGGAAAAAAGAAAAAACAAACCCAAACAACAAGCAAGGAACAGCCTCTCATGTGAGATTTTCAAAGTGGGCAGCTTGGCCTCACAGCTCCCACCGCTACTTTCAGGCAAGGCTGCGCATCACTTGCATTCGGGTACATTTTTAAACACATCGGTATCATTGTACTCCTCTAACAGATGGAGAAACTGAGGCATGGTCACTTGGTCAACTCTACCAAGAAGCTGTGAATTGAAATTAAAAGAGGTTTCCACTGCCAAATCCCATAGACATCCCATTTGGCAGTGCTGTCTGCTCTCAGCCCATGTCGCTGTTTGAAAATCAAGCCAAAGCTACCTCAATGCAATTATAGAATCATAGAATCATAGAATTGCCTAGGTCAGAAGGGACCTTTCACATCACCTAGTCCAACCATCAGCCTAACACTGACAAACATCACTAAACCATATCTCTAAGGACTGCATCTACCCGTCTTTTAAATACCTCTAGGGATGGTGATTCAACCACTTCCCTGAGCAGCCTGTTCCAATGCTTGATAACCCTGTCAGTGTAAAAATTTTTTTCTAATATCCAGTCTAAACCTCCCCTGGTGCAACTTGAGGCCATTTCCTCTTGTCCTGTCACTTGTTACTTGGGAGAAGAGACCGACCCCTGCCTGGCTACACCCTCCTTTCAGGTAGTTGTAGAGAGCGAGAATGCCTCCCCTCAGCCTCCTTTTCTCCAGGCTGAACAACCCCAGCTCCCTCAGCTGCTCCTCATAAGACCTGTTCTTCAAAATACATCAAGAATAGGTATACAAGTATTAATAAAGCGTCAAGACACTAATTCACCCTCTGAAGTGATACGCTTTCTCCTCATCCCACTCCTCTCACATCTGTTTTTCTGCCCTTTACAGAGGAACTCAAAAACACACATGAAAAATTGTATGTCCATGAGCTGCACCGCTGGTTTTAGATCACAGGCTTTCCTGGCTGTGTAATAAATCCTCTGGCTTGATGAGTAAAGGTCCAAGCCTGTCTCTGATTCTATGTGAGAAATGCACAAATAATAGTAACGCCTTCTTGGTCCCAGTCCAAAATAAAATGTCACTTGGAAGATAATAATTTAAGACTCTTTTTGACAGTAGAAATTATTCCTTTATTGTCTTAGAATATACGCACAGAAAAAGGCACGCGGGTTGTACTTTAATTCAGCAATTTAATTCAGTATTAGCTTACATCACCTGAGAAGCTGTGACAGGAATTCTTACAGAGCAGATCAAGGTCTCATCCTAAATCATTTCTTTCTTCACAAATAAGGGAGGTGGCACCAGATGCCAGTAGGATCATGGTGTCATCTTGCTCTTCCAGAAGCACATGTACACCTCCAGCTTCTCCAGGGCATGTTTTACTCCAAATCCACCTTGATTCTAGGGGACTTGTGTGGATCTTTATAGCTTGAAAAATATTTATAGCGCCTTGTATGGCTATAAACCTGTTGCCTGTTTGACTATGACAACATGAACAGCATATCCTGATATATCCAGCAGTGCTCCAGCTACTCCAGCAGAAGCCAAAACCTGAAAAGGAGCTTTCCTTAGTTAAACTAGCGCTGGGTAAAAAGTTATTCCACACTTTCCATGAGGCAACACCCCTAAGATATTATAAAGCCTGGTATATGTGGAAACTGCTACTCCAGGGCTGGTTTGGATCTATTTCCCAGTCTCTGTAGGTGCCTAAAGTTTATAACTCACCTGAAGTGCACTAGCTTGTTCGGGGCTCAGTCACCACCATGTGGGGAGAGAGGAAATATCCATTTAAAAGTCATTTGACTCTACCTGCCATTCCAAATGCCTTTGCTGATATTGAAGAGCCTGTACTCGGAGGCTCCACTCAGCCTGACCAGAGAACGGCAATTGAATGGATTATAACTGCAGCTGCTGTTTTGTCTACATTTTATAAGAAAAAAGAGGGAAGGGAAGGGAAGGGAAGGGAAGGGAAGGGAAGGGAAGGGAAGGGAAGGGAAGGGAAGGGAAGGGAAGGGAAGGGAAGGGAAGGGAAGGGAAGGGAAGGGAAGGGAAGGGAAGGGAAGGGAAGGGAAGGTTATATTACTTCAGAGTTATATTTCTGAATTAAACATACAGCATTTTTATGAAAATGAGGATTCTTCTAGAAAAAAAAAAACACTATATATTGTGGAGGGAAAAAAGAGCAGCTCTACTGAGGACGCTGTTTCTGTTGTTTATAATCAGAGCCCTTTTTTCTCTTCTCACTTAGGATTGACCAAGTACTGCACATAAAAATATCTTGGGGAAATGTCACTGCCATTTTTCAATATATTAGAATGGTTTCAGATGGCTAGAGAAAACTGCTAAGACATTTTCCACCCAAGATGACATTCAGAGCTCTGAAGCATAAGTGAAAACAGCAAATTGGTTTGTGCAGTTTCCATTTGCTCTTTTCGCTTGCTTGCAATACACCATTTTCAGTATTAGACCTCAATACCTGGGGAGTTGGTTATCACAAAACAAGTGTAATTCTCCTTGCTGGTAAGAGTTTCCCAAAGGTCGAGTGTTGTTCACTCTAAAACTGTGATTTAGAAACTTAAAATTTAAGTTTCAGGTATGGTTTTTAGAGGCTGCATTATACGGTCTGTATGGGTGTCAGTATTGGTTGAATTTGAATTGGGAGAAGAGGTGGATTAAGCATAAAATTTATCTGAAAGTAGTTCTGCAAGGTACAGTCAATGTGTAAAAAAAAAAAAAAAAGAAAAAGAAAGAGTGGGCAATTCGTATTCTCTGATACATTTTTAATCACCAGGGTGCAGATAATTGGCAGTCCCCAGCAGACATTTTAGAACTCTTCAAGCCAGCCAAGTTTGCTAAAAAGCTAAAAAGCTAAAAGCTTAAAGCTAAAAAGGAAAACACCTTTGTTGTAGGATTTGCCTAGTGATGTTTGTAATCTCGTATGTATAGCTAGTTTATAGTGTCAAATGAATGTGTGCTCTCCACCCTTTTGTTAGTCTTGAAGATAACACTGGTAAAGCTAAAGGTCCGATTCAGTTCCAATTAAAAAAGAAAAAAAAAAAGTCAATTTCTCTGGCCAGGAATAAGTAGAGTTAGATACCAAATGCCTGCTTTTAAAAATATTTATTTTTCCATGTTAAAAATAATGGCATTTATCATAGAAATGAACCCAACCTTTTTTACTAGTATTAAATGTCAACCTGCCAATATGAGGAAATATTACTTAAATTTAAGGAGAGATTACTGGTAACCAAATTCAAACTACTGAAAGAAAAACCTGAACTCAAAATAAAGACATTAGATCATGTTTTATTGTTTTAGTTCTCTGTAACTCAGTTTCCTGTTCTGTAATCAATTGCTTAACCTTTCACTAGATTAACCTTATTTTCATCATTAAGCTTGTCCAGTAAAAGTGAAAGCAATGTGGCAGCTGCAGGTTAGTTGGTTCCCACAGTAACAGGTAATCTACTTATAACAATCTGATTTAGCTTCTTATCAGTCAGTAGATTTTTCATTCTCCAGGTTGAAATTGATTATGTTGGATACCCCAACTTAAGGGTAACTTAAAAAAAATTCTAGTCAAAACCATTTATTTTGGACATGGTTAATGAGATATTAGCGACTGGCAGACAAGAAGTCTTTTTGCACTACAGATGTTTCAGTATCTGGCTTTAAAAGGGATTTTCCCTGCAATTACGTTGAATTACCCACAAACTCAGTTTCTCCCTTAGTTCGAATGGCAGAAGCCGATGTACTGGATCAACATGTTCCAATCCCTCAAATTCGTGTTGCACAATGCTGCTGAGCACTGGGACTTCTACCCTTTCAGTTTTCTTTTTTAGAAATCTAGGAAGGAGACACACAAATCTGTTACGAGTATAGAAGAGATTGCAAAGGAAGTTAAGAAACATGCAGCCAGTACACACATTGTAGTACTTTCTGTATATATCAGAATCATATACTATTTTCATTGTTAGACTATTTTTTTATTGTTTATTTTCTTGCAAGCCTTATTTGGAGATAAAAATATTTTGGGGAAGTCGTTAAAAGATAAGAGCATTGTGCAGAACTGGCCAAACTCTCTCTAAAGCCTCAAGCAATTCAAGAATGGCTCCCACGATGAAAGTATGTTGTGACCCCATGGAAGAGGGCAGAAATGTTCCTCCACAAATTTTTTTAACCCCAAAGCAATGGGGTCCTCTGGGACTCAGCTATGCACCCAGCTTCTGTCTGTGAACTCCTAGAGGTCCTGTTCTAGCTATTGGTCTAAGGTTTGTGGTGAACCTCCTGTGGCTATCAACCTGATGAAGATTTTGCTGTGTGGCTATGCAAAGGGTCAGGAGCTTTAGCAATCCCCACCATAGTGCTTGTCTGGCTACGACAGCAGATCAGTCAAGGACAACCACAACTTTGCACCACAGTTGGTTGCAGTAGAAACTTTCACAGTTTTACGCTGTTGCCCCAGTATCTCCTTGTGTAGACGGCAAGCTCATCAGCTTGCAAATGGGCTGGAGGAGCCATTCAGATGGTGCACAGAACCAAGCAAACTGGCCAGCACACCTGACTTTATCTGCCATACATCATCGTCTGCACAAGAGTCACAGCATATGAACAGTAAATGGTTGAAGGAGTTATTCACAGGCAAGATGTAAAATGGCTTCCCAGCTACACCACTGGAGGATGACTAAGGCTGGGGCTGCCCCCTTGAAACAGGATGACCATCAATCAATACCAGCCCCTACCAGCTTGCGTTTTCCCCAAAGGTGGGGATTTGGATCACCAGCAGCCAACACAACAGCACATGCTGGTCTCATGGCCTAAAATCACAGCATAAGACTCATGATCCAGCCCTGCTATGGGTCACTGAAAAGCAAGAGGTAGTGATCCAATCGATGAGAATTCTTATGTGTAAAGGACTGTAAGATGGTTTCTGCTACTAATAGCAGAGTCTTGAAGCCAGCACCAGCTCCCATGCCAGGGGCTGAAGATACTACCTACCTGCTGTACGATTTCCATGAGCAGAAATTTGTTTCTGCAATATGAATTTTCATAATTTGCAACATGACTTTTGAAATATAATTCGCCTTTTTCCCTTCCCTTCCCTTCCCTTCCCTTCCCTTCCCTTCCCTTCCCTTCCCTTCCCTTCCCTTCCCTTCCCTTCCCTTCCCTTCCCTTCCCTTCCCTTCCCTTCCCTTCCCTTCCCTTCCCTTCCCTTCCCTAGTTCACAGTCAACTGTGAATTTGTTGGCAGATTCAGGAGGTTGCAATGCCGAGTTTAAATATTTTTTCATTACCAGTGCCTTATTTCTTTGTTTAAATGGCTGCGAGTCTCTCATTCTTTTTATGTTTTCTACTACATTTTCCTTAAAACCAAATAGAAAGATAGGTTATAGTTGTTCCGATTTTCCTAAAGTGCAATTTTGTCTCAGTATATATTGTCCCCAAATGTTATAAGATCCCACAAAAAATGAGATTAATGGCAAAGAAGAATATGTATTCCCATGGCCAGAGGGATAGGGATAAAAGATGGAGCAGGGGAAGGAAGACCAAGATTGGAGAATGAGAAAGAGTGATGACATTTATTTTCTCAGATGAAAAGTTATTGTCCTTTGAGACTACTTAACATATTTATCTTTTAAGGGAGAAAAAAGAATTCCCACTAGATAGACTGAAAATTTGACAAAGGTCTGAGAAATAGGATCTTCTCAGGCTTTGTCTGTAGGTGGGTAAAGTCATAATAGCTCTGTTTTTCTTGGTTTTCTTTACATGAGAAAAACTGAGTAAGAATGCCTTACTATGCATAATTGTAAGGATATTCATTTCTTTGAGTCTTTTTACACTGCATCTCAGTCAACTGAAAGGTCAATTTAGTTATTTTTCCCTCCCTCACATCCTATACCGAGGAAGAAAAAAAACACCAAAACATGTAGACAGGTCTTTCAGATTTCAATGAAAATAACAGATGTTACCCACCAAAACAGCTTCCACCCAGAGCAAGGACGACATAGCCACAGAGTGACTGAGATTTTCCTTCCAACAGACAGAGCTTTATCTCAGACGGGGCCAGGCGGTACTTTGCTTAGCTGAAACAACTGTCATGATTTCACCGTAAAACATCCTCTACTTTGGGACTGAAAGGAAACCTTTGATCTCACTGCATCTACCAAGTTACCATATAGACAATGGAGCACATTGACTGCAAAAATTGCTCGGCTCAGCTTCTGTTTTTTTGGCGCAGTGCATGCAGAAACTTTGGTTGCATATTGTCTGGGTCAGACACAGGGTTTGCATTCCCTTCATGTTGCCTGATCCATGCGCTGGGAAGACCACCAATCTTTTGGGCGGGCTCTGGAACAGACCCTTATTTCGCAATTTATTTAAATTCAGGGCATGAAATCATTGTAACAAAACCACAAAAGCCATGGAGTTCACAGACAAACTAAAGTCTCTTCTCTAGTGGCTTCAATGTAGTTGCAGTTTAATACCAAGCAAGGGAATATGATTTAACATACGGTTCTTCCCTAAACCAGGGAATAGCTAGGAAGACTGTCACTTCGCAGGTGTGCCTAACTGCGGGCCAAGCACGGATGCAGTACAATAGTGATCTCAAATTCAGTATACGTTCAAACTGCCTGAAATTAAGCTCCTGCTCAAACAGCTTCATAGGACAACACAGAAAATCTGAATTCTCTCTTCCTCTGTGTGTACAGCAGTTTGCATAAGCTGGTAACAGTCATGGACTTCCATACTGACCTTAGACCATCAGCGTATGTCCCATAGAATCATAGAATGTGTTGGGTTGGAAGGGACCTTTAAAGGTCATCTAGTCCAACCCCCCTGCAGTAAGGGCAGATGTCAAAATCATAAAACATACATAGGACAGAGAAGCTGGCTATGGGCTCATCCCTAGCATGGGCCTGTGAGATAGGTGGGATACCTGGGCTCAAGATGGTCATGCATGGAGCCTAGAGTACTTCTGACAGCTCCTGCTCCCCATTATACCAAACCATCCATGTTGGAAAATATATTTGACAGGAACCCTTCGGCTAGAGGTTGTGAAGGACAGCTACTGTGTTTCCCAATGACACTCAGTCCAACCGTCTGTAGGTTGGAAGATCATAATGAATTGCATAAGAGCCATAAGAGATACTTAGTTTTAATAACTAAATGGGAGTAGAGCTCACTGTAAAAAAAATCTAGCTCTAATTGGAGATGCACAACATGCTTGAAATTGGGTTCAAGATTATCAAGACCAAAGTGGTGTTACTTCAAGCAGCTGTGGCAATAAAAAAAACCCAAGGCCAGTCATGAGAAAGGTCATTTGTCTGTGTTAAAAGGTGCCATCACCATTATTTTTTTCTGCAGATGGTGGCTTTGTGACAGCTTTTACTTCAGCCTTCAGCAGGCTTTTTGCCTTTCAGTGCACCTTTGGGTCCTGAAAGGTATCACAGTGCTTTTAGTTCCGCTCCCAGGCAGGGCATCTCCCAGCAGAATTCACATTTCAGTTCCTGAACAGCTTTTACTAATTGAGCTCTGCACATAAGTGTTTGGTTTTAAGGGATAATGTTGTGGCTTTTTACATTGTCTGCAAGTATGCAGAGCTGCTGTGCATTACCAGTGCTTCTCAGGAGACCTGTTAACTGCTTTTTAATATTTCAACCTCTGACCTGCATGTTAATGTGTTGTTATAATTGGAAGAGTCAGTCCCTTACTCAGCAGTTTTGCTCCATGTGTGTGTTCCAAGTCTTACTTGCTGACTTTATTGACACACATAATAAGTTTATTGCTTCTCCTTTTGCTGGATACTGCTATAGCCAAGTCCCAGCCACGCAATCTTCAATCTTGATGGGAATGCATAAGCTAGAAAAGGACAAAGTCTGACTTTTTTTATCCAGGGCTGAGGTGGCAACGTTGTCAGGTAACAAAATGAGGGGAGAAATGCATCCTTTCAATAGAAAAAATCTTGATCCACTCCAGCAGTCCTGCCAATACAGGTTGGAAGAGTGTTTTTCCTCGGTTTATCTCTGGCCACGGGGACCTTTCGTTCCCCATCAGCATAATGTCTGGCCACCCCTTAGTTATTTAAAACTGGATTTGATTGGTTTTTTTCTACTTTCCAACTTTGTCCACAAAAGCCTGAAAAGACGTCATAGAATCATAGAATCTCTCATAGCAAGGGACCCATAAGTATCATCGAGTCCAACTCCCTACTCCTTGCAGGACCACCTAAAACTAAACCTAATGCCTAAGAGCGTTTTCCAGGTGCTCCTTGAAATCTGACATGCTTGCTACCATGACCACTTCCCTGGGGAGCCTGTTCCAGTGACTGATCCCCCTCTCAGTGAAGAGTTATTCCGTGGCCGTATTAGGCCGTATTAATTTCTGCTGAAACATGGCCAAAAGTAGCAAACTGTTTTAGAGCACTTGATTTTAACTTTAGGTTTAGGATGAGCAGTGTTTTCTCGAATAAAATGACATTAAAAAAAAAAAAAAAGAAAGAACAGAAGAGTGGCTGTGAAAAGTTAGGATAAATAGGAAAAGTAAGGATTTCCTACCACCATACAGAGAATAGTAATTTGAAATGGAAAAGTTCAGTAAGAAATATATTTGATATAAAAAGCTAGCACATCCCTAGACAAAAAACTTGTTACTGTCTCACATGCACCTGCATTCATTAAGATAATTTTTTTTTTCTTTTTATGCTCCTTTTTAGCATGACCAGATATTTACTTCAATGTCAGCTTGAATCTTTCAGGAGAGTAGGGAAAATCAAGTTTGGGGAGTTGTGAGCAGATAGTAAGGCTAAAACTAAGACCAGGCCAGTGTCATGACAGTCCACTCACTCCAAGGACAAGGTATGAAATGGGCAGAAGTGGGCAAAGTCTTTCACAGCCATGTTTGTAGCTTGTGCTACTGCTTAGGAGAAATAAGATGTAAAGTAACGACCTGTAGGGGGTTCAGCACCAGCAGAAGTTGCCACACAACATGCGTCAGCAGCTTGTCTACCTTTCCAGGACTCTATCAGAGACAAAAGTAGGGAGAAAACTGCCCAAGGCAGTTGTCTTCTCTGCCTACATCTAAAATCAGGCCCATCCTGCTATACTGGAAATAGATGGAAACCCAACAGGAATAAATCAGCGTACCCCAACTGTCCTCATTGAGTATATTCATGGGCAATCGCCTCTCCATCTCCATTTGGGGGTGACTCCCCACCAGCTTTCCCTGCCATGTCCCAAGCTGTGATCTCTGTGATCACAGGATATGCCAGTTCATGAAACACATCCAACTGAAACAAATAAATTTTGGGGTTTTTTTTCACGGCTCAGATTTTAGCTATATCAGCTTCCTGAACTGACTTGCCACATGTTCACACTCACTGGTACCAGCACTGGGAATGGATGGGGGACATTCAGGGGCAGAGGAAGGAGATCTGGATCACGTCATCTTCAACTTGCGTGAGCTTCAGCTATTACAAAACCACAGGGTAAGAGCTGTGGCTGTGGGGGAATGTTTAGAGCAAGGCACACACCTGCATCACCATCTCCAAGTACGTTATGTGGCCATGAATCTAGTCTGATGAATGTCGCGCCTGAATAGTGATTATCAGAGCAAGGCGCAATTTTTAAGCAATTAATTTCATGCCACACTTAGCTACAGCGGTAAGAACCACAAATAACTCTCTGGGTTTCATTTCCTCCATGTGGTCATGGATTTTCCAGACCGGCTCAGCACCTTTGTCTGCCTCCCATTCAAGCAGTCCTAAAATCCCACAGCAGAGATTGACATGGTGAGCTCCCTCAAATTCAGCCTCTATATGTACCAACATTGATTTGATGTGTTGTTTGTAAACAGTGAGTACTCTAGCTCGCTTTGTCCTTGCAAAAATGAGCAGCATAATCCCACAATACGAACCGATGAGTACTGCAGACTGAGTCATCGTAGCACGGCTTCACTTGTACAAACATTGCCAACGTAGCCGAATAGCCTGCGGGAGACTGCCATATTACCTTCTGATTGTACAGTTTTGACAAGGGTAAAAGAAAATAGTCTGATGTCCTGTGGGAATGTGGATGTCTTGGTCTCAGACGCGAAGGAGTGAAGTGTTAATCAGTCATTGCATTCCCTTAATGAGGAGCCGCATTAACTGTGTCATTTGCTGTTATTGCTCGAAGGGTTGGGGAACTGCGTTACGCTCATTCAGCTCAGATCCTGCGCACAGTGAATTTTCTGTGCAAGTGCCTACCTTACCACAAGGAATAAATCTGTTGGAAAAATGCTGTGATTGATTACGCATGGTCTTGTTAACTAGAGACATTCCCAAATGGCAACATCTGCTTCTACAAACCATGAGAAATGGAAGTACTAGCGAAACCAATAATACTAAACTCAAAGCAGCAGGTGCTGACTTTGGAACAGTTGTCTTTTCATTTTTAGAATATGTTACCACTTTGCCAACGTTTTGTAGGTATGCCAGGTGACTCAATTCAACTTTTTCTTTCCTTTTTGTTTTGTAAAGTGAAATAACATAATACTTCGTAATGCAGATGAATAGAAAAAGGAATATCTATAATTAATGTGAGGAAAATATATTTAATAAAATTAAGAACAAGTTAGAGGTCTGGCAAGTTTTTAAACAATATTTGTTATTGGAGCTGTTTTTATTTTAACCATTTTCGTTAGCACAGCAAAAATAAAAAGGACAAACAAATATTTTCCTGTTATTCCAGATGCACCATTTGTCCTGCTCCAGCATAAAAAAGGACTATTTTAATCACTCAAAGAGGCAAGGTTTTGGATCTCGATCCAGCTCCCAGGGTATCAGATGGGTGCCTGTCTACTCCTGGTTCCAAACTGTTGTGCAGCCAAGAGGAACTGCACATTTCAGGCCTCTTTCTGCACCTGTGGAAAGCCAGGATTTGCTGCAAAGCCAGGTAGCATGGAAGTTAAATCATTTGGAGAGATTCTCCACTGGGATGCTGGCTCCACACGTGCCCCAGCTCTGCTCTGGCACTGAGCAGAAGTGGCCACAGTCAGAGGGGACATTTTCACCCTGCAGGGATGTGGCTGAGGGCACCAGGCTCTGAGGAGGTCTGGCTACCATGTCCCCCTGAAGATTCACAGAATCACAGAATCACAGAATGGTAGGGGTTGGAAGGGACCTCTGGAGATCATCTAGTCCAACCCCCTGCCAGAGCAGGGTCACCCAGAGCAGGTTGCACAGGAACGCGTCCAGGCAGGTTTCCAATGTCTCCAGAGATGGAGACTCCACCACGTCTCTGGGCAGCCTGTTCCAGTGCTCTGCCACCCTCAAGGTAAAGAAGTTCCTCCTCATGTTTAGGTGGAACTTGCTATGCTCAAGTTTGTGCCCGTTACCCCTTTCCTGTTGTTACCCCTTGTTCTGTTGATTGACAGTGCTGCTGGGAGGGAAAGGCTGGAAAAAGCTGACGGCTCTGGGGGCAGTAGCTCATTGCCGGCTGAAGAGCACCACTGAACTGCCCGGCTGGCTGCAGCCCATTGACGTGTGGGGATGGCTGTGAGGGGAAGGATGGTAATTGGAGAAGGGCATTTTCCCACTTCCCAGTACTGTGTTTCCAGTTAAGGAAAGTTGTCATTAAGTAGCCAGATATTTCATGTCTCTGGAAGTATCCTGAGGGTCCAGGAATACCTTGCTCTCTCCCCTTCTAGAGGGTGAGGATGCCCACACACACTTGGGCATGCTCACTCAGGGGACTCAGGTCCCTTTTGGGACCTTGTCATATATTTTTGCCACCTTTTTTCCCCCCTACAGCAGGCAGAAACTCTGAGTACCTGTAACCAGTATACATTCATTTTTTCTTTTTTTCTTTCTTTTCAAAAACATGGTCCCGTTCTCTTCAGGAGAGGGTGCTGTGGTCCTTTGATGGCTTCACACTGACCCTGACGAAGGCATCGGATGTACCAACTGCCCAACTAACCTTGTGGGTGTCCCAGTAAGGGACTGGCGCACCCTACAGAGTCTTGGGTGCACCATAAGGCAGGGGATGGGGTAAGGTGAAGGACACGGTTTTATAGGCAGGGGTGAACCCGTGTCCTTTCGGCACAAAGACAGGCAGAAGGATTGTTGGCTTCCCCGCTCCTTTACCTGACATGGATTATAACCAAAGGAGCGGGAAACTGGGTTCGAAGCCAAGCATTGACCTTTGGGTACTGAGACCTGGGTGCCTCGATTGGGTTTTGTTTTCTCAGCAGTTGGCTGCATCTATGAAACGATGCTCTAAACAAGGAGAATTCATACTATCTATTTTTAGATATTTCACTCGGCATGCTCCGAACTGCTCCCAAGCTAAATAATGAAGCTGTCCTAATAGAGATGTTGTGCACTCAGAGGAAAAATTCATTAAGAAAAGAACAATCTCTCTTTAAATATACCATAATACATTGCTGCACTGTAATGATGCAGGAAATCCTTCCATTTACTGTATTACCAAACAAGGGGAAAGAGAAGCGTAGAGGAAGCTAAACCCATCTATTTGTTATCTTACATACTGTTTGGAAAAAGAAAAAAATGTTGCAGTTTGGGTATGTGTAATCTCGGAAGCTCTAAGCCTCAAGCGTAGACAAGAAATATATATAAATTACAAATTGGGACAAATTCGGGTGTCATTTTCACTTTCTCTCGCTGGTCTGAAGATTAGCTGGCTAAGCAAAACACTTCTGTATCTCCGGGTAACAAAGCAGAATTTGGCAGTTCTTCAGGGATGTGGGTGTTCGCTGTGGGTTTTACTGACACATTCTTGTACGCTTTAGGGGGGAACTGTCTTAGTGTGGGATGGGCAGACAGGGTTAAGAACCCACTGCTGTTGTGTGCGATGATATTTTATTCTCTATTTCATTTTCACTGTACGGCAAAATAGTTGTTCTGCTTCAGTGTGTTAATGAACTGAGCACTGCCATCTTGTGTTTTTTTTAGCTAGCGCAATTATTCTTTAAACTATTTCAAAGGGCAGGAATAAAAGGTATCCATGAAGATCTTGCCGGCGGATTACTTGCCACCTCCACTACGATGCCTCTGTTTACATCTGTGATCTTTGGGTGTATGAACCTAAAAATACAATGAATAAAGCTAAATTAAAAGTGTACTATACTTTTAAAAGCTGGGCTGTATAGCTTTGATATATATTCAGATCTGAACCTTCCTTCTGACTTTTTTTTCAGACAGAGATTTAAAAGTATCATGTGACCTTCACAGGCTGGCACCTCTATGTTTCTCCGCACAATTCTGAGACCACTTTCATAGGCCGTGAGCTCAAAATCTAGTAAATATTTTTAAAGTTTGTTGACTCATGGGCTGATGGTAGAAGGGTGATTCTGTGAAGATATCCTGGACCCAAACCTAACAGCTCTTTCTGAGAGGTATTAATTGAAGGGCTGTTCTTTGAACTCTGTTGTAGGCAGCAGCTATGAGACACCATCATTTGAAACACTCCAAGGTGAAACCAAGAGCCCAAGATACTTCACTCTCAAGACTGCTCAGCATGGTTCTCTGGTACAGGGAGAGATGCTAATATAGCCTCCATTTACGAAAATAATTTCAGTCAAAAATAAACTTAAAAAGAGAGAAAGAAGAAAAACTGTCTGCTTTGCAGACTGTTGTTGTCTGATGAATTCATACAAACACTTAAGGACAATTGTCAACATAAGAGGATCAAGGCATACCTACACGTCAGTGCTGTTAAAGAAGTCAAAGTACATTACAGAGTATCAAGAAAACCAACCATACACAGACATTAGAGTTTCTTTTCTCCAAGAGGCATTGACAATGTAAGCATGCCTACAGCGGTGTAGGTAAAAGTAAAAAAGGCAAGAAAGAGTATTGGTAAGAACCCACTTCAGCATATCATAATTAAAGAAAAGCTCGATAATTCAGTAACATATCACAGAAATGCCACTTAAACTCAAAAAAATACAGAACAACTGGGAATTTAAGCCACCGTAAATGGCTTCGGTTTGGCATCATTACCAGTGCCATCTCTAGCAAAGCCATCAAGGACAAATTTCTTATCTACCACATTTTTTTGGCTTTGCAGTATATTAAGGGCCACCATGAGAGTAACCCAGCTGGAATACCATGGAAGGAAGTTTAAGAGCTCCCCCAGCCCGCTGCAGCCACTGCTTGAAGCTGCCTGGATGAGCCCAGGGTTAGGGCTGGCAAGAAGCTGAGTGCCATCCGGCACCTTGCAGCCCCCGGCCACTCTTCTCCAGTAGTTCAAGGGACAGCTTCATCCCCAAATCACTGGAAGCCAAGCAGCTGCCACACAGCCCACATTTCCATAGTGGCGAGACATGGGCTGAGAGCAATTCAAAATGGGGAGACAGAGCCATCTCTGACTGGTGTTTCAGGTGATGTCTAGACCATCATAAAACATTAAGGCCATTGGCTCAAAAACCTGCTGATTGCCCACAGCCTGGAATAGCAATGGTATTGTCCAAGACAACAACATTTCTTGCCTCTTGCCAGGAATAAAGCGTGTGTCACTTGATGATGAGGGACTTTTCCTCTGACTCAATGCCTGAGGTAAAAGCTTCTGTGACCAAAGTCCCCCGCTTACAATCCCTCAGTCCAAGAATGGCCCCCTCACACCTGGCCTCCGCCATTTTAGGGCTGTGCTTAGGCTTGCGGTGAATGCTACAGATCCCAAATGAGCCATCTCCAAGGAGAAGACACTTTTTAAGCCAAAAAGTATGAAGATGGAGGGAGGTCCCCAAGGCAAATCTGCTCCCAAAGTCTCCGGAGAAAGAGAATTGCAGAATCACAGAATCACAGAATCACAGAATGGCAGGGGTTGGAAGGGACCTCTGGAGATCATCTAGTTCAACCCCCCTGCCAAAGCAGGTTCACCTAGAGCAGGCTGGACAGGAGTGCGTCCAGGTTGGGGTTTGAATATCTCCAGAGATGGAGACTCCACCACGTCTCTGGGCAGCCTGTTCCAGTGCTCTGCCACCCTCAAAGTAAAGAAGTTTTTCCTCATGTTGAGATGGAACTTCCTGTGTTCCAGTTTGTGCCCATTGCCCCTTGTCCTGTCACTGGGCACCACTGAAAAGAGTCTGGCCCCATCCTTTTGACACTGCCCCTTTAGATATTTATAAGCATTGATGAGGCCCCCCTCCCAGTCTTCTCTTCTCCAGGCTGAACAGACCCAGGTCTCTCAACCTTTCCTCATAAGAGAGGTGTTCCAGTCCCTTGATCACCTTTGTAGCCCTCCACTGGACTCTCTCCAGCAGTTCCCTGTCCTTCTTAAACTGGGGGGCCCAGAACTGGACACAGTACTCCAGGTGTGGCCTCACCAAGGCAGAGTAGAGGGGGAGGATGACCTCCCTCCACCTGCTGGCCACACTCTTCTTGATGCACCCCAGGAGACCATTGGCCTTTTTGGCCACAAGGGCACATTGCTGCCTCATGGTCAGCTTGGCCACCAGGACTCCCAGCTCCTTCTCTGCAGAGCTGCTTTCCAGCACGTCAGCTCCTAACCTGTACTGGTGTATGGGGTTATTCCTCCCCAGGTGCAGGACCCCACACTTGCCTTCGTTGAATTTCATTAGGTTCTTCTTCACCCAACTCTCCAGCCTCTCTAGGTCTCACTGAAGGGCGGCACAGCCTTCCGGTGTGTCAGCCACTCTTCCCAGTTTTGTATCATCAGCAAACTTGCTGAGGGTACACTCTGTCCCCTCATCCAGGTGGTTGATGAATATATTGAACAAGATACGTATGATACATATGTATGAACAAGATGCATATTGAGAAGATACATATGGCTGCATAGTTGAGTTATATGCATGTATTTATTTTTTAAAAAAAACATAGATGTATTGCAAGCAAATCAGCCCTGAAGAAATTGCTACAGGGCTTTGTGAGTACCACAGGGCCTACAGCATAAACGTGCAATGCCTGCAGGCTTCCACTGCGATGTGAATGTGTGCATCTGCCTGCCATGTGGACATATGCAGGGCTCTCTGGTTTGGGATGTGCTCATTGAATAAGTTCTTGTAAGCAACCTAAAAAAACATGCTGACATGACCACAGGGTGGCTGCTTCTCCTCCTTTGGCCCTCCAGTTCTTCCCACTGCCCCAGAAATCCCCCACGACGGGCGAGAACAATTTACACGATGTGCATGCTAGCATATAGGTACATATGGAGGGGGGTGGTCTTTATTATGGCAACACATTAGTTATATGGACATTAGTTAGTCGTGCTGCTCTTTAAAGCCTTATTTCTCCATCTGTAAAATGGGCTTAATGATAACGTGGGTTTTTTTCAAATAAAATTGAAAGCCAGGTCTTAGAAGTACTGCATGTAACAGCTAAAAATTATTAACAGTTCTTCATGGCTCTGGTCAACAAAGTGGAAATAAATTGCTTAGCTAGAAAGGATTACGAATAGTTTTATTAACGTTTGCAAAGCACTTTGAGGCCTTAACATGGACAGTGGAAACAAATATTGTAAAAACATGCTATTATTAAATGACCGCTCTGCTCTGGGAAATGGCATGGGAGTGGTTTTTCCATATTTGTTGTGACTCAGTGATTCCAGGTAAAACACATTAATTTCACGAGTTAAAAAAAGAGAGTACTCTTAACTGTCAGCTCTGTCAACACATCTGCGGAGTCGAAAGCCAAGCTGTGTTTTGCCTGGCTTGCTGATTAACACCAGCAGCAGCAATGTTAGAGGCCAAACGCTCCTTGCCATCACTTTCCACCCTTATTCCCCAGGATTTCACATGAGGACGGGAGTCTCTCTGCCTGCAGATGAAGGGCTGAGACACTGTCAATCATTGGTTATTTAACGGTGCTATTGATGACCACCGGATCCAAGAGCCTCCAGCTCTCCTTCCCTATTCAGTGTTGTTTTAGCAGTGTTTCTGCATGTTAAAACTGTTAAACATTTCTTTTGGTTAATAAAGGCAGCAATGACTAAATTCACATTGAGAAGCACTGGCTGGATGGGCGGTCCCAAAGAGTGGTGGTCAATGGAGTTAAACCCAGCTGGCGGCTGGTCACAAGTGGTGTCCCTCAGGGCTCAGTGTTGGGACCATTTCTGTTTAACATCTTTATTGATGACCTTGATAAGGACATAGAGTGGATCATCAGCAAGTTTGCAGATGACACAAAGCTAAGCGGGAATGTTGATCTACATGAGGATAGGGAGGCTCTACAGAGAGACTTGGATAGATTGGACCAATGGGCCAATGCTAATGGAATGAGCTTCAACAAGGCCAAGTGCTGGGTCCTGCACTTGGGCCACAACAACCCCATGCATCGCTACAGGCTTGGGGCAGTGTGGCTGGAGAGCTGCCTGGCAGAAAAGGACCTGGGGATTCTAATTGACAAGCGGCCGAACATGAGCCAGCAGTGTGCCCAGGTGGCCAAGAAAGCCAACGTCATCCTGGCTTGTATTAGAAATAGTGTGACCAGCAGAAGGAGGGAGGTGATTGTCCCCCTGTACTCAGCACTGGTGAGGCCACACCTTGAGTATTGTGTCCAGTTCTCGGTACCTCAATATGAGAGAGATACCGAGGTGCTGGAGCGAGTGCAGAGGAGGGCAACGAAGCTGGTGAAGGGCCTGGAGAATAAATCTTATGAGGAGCGATTGGAGGAGCTGGGACTGTTTAGTTTGAGGAAGAGGAAGCTGAGGGGAGACCTCATCATTCTCTACAACTACTTGAAAGGACACTGTAGAGAGGTTGGTGCTGGTCTCTTCTCACAGGTAATTAGCGATAGAACAAGAGGGAATGGGTTCAAGCTGCAGCAGGGTAGAGTTAGGCTGGACATTAGGAAAAAATTCTTCATAGAAAGAGTGGTCAGACACTGGAATAGGCTGCCCAGGGAGGTGGTGGAGTCACCATTCCTGGATATGTTTAAGACTCGTTTAGATGAGGTGTTAAGGGATATGGTGTAAGGGAGAACTTTGTAGAGTGAAGTTGAGGGTTGGACTCGATGATCCCAAGGGTCTTTTCCAACCTAAATGATTCTACGATTCTATGAGAATAGGTAGGTTGGGTAAGAAGGGCCATTTTCACATAGTCACTCTAAAGAATGCAATTTGAGGTATTTAATTACACAATCATTATTTGTCAAAATAGTGAAAACTATTCATCTTCTTCTTGCCCTAACAACCCGCCAAACCGTCACTTCTTTTTCAGCGTGGCTTCTAACCACCGCTATTTTGCACAGATAATTACGCCTCTTCAGATGTAAAGTCGTTAAGTTTTGTAAAGCAGGATGCATGAAGCAGCCTTACCAGCTGTTTTCCCAAGTCTGAATTTCTGAGCTAGGCTGATACACTGTGATCCCGATGCATGGCTTCTGGTGGTTTCGTGAAAAGCATCGGGAGGGGAAAACATTGTTGTATTGTATTTCCACTGTGTTTGGATTATGGCCCATGCGGGCTCCAACACCCCCAGAAGCAAGCTGAAGCTGGCCTTGTGGCCATCGACACTGCTCCGAATATGGCTTATGGAAAAGTTCCATTTAGTTTTTACACTTGCAATAACATTATGCTTTGCATGTTATTTTTTGTTAGCTGAAAAGCATATGTTTTGACTTTTCCCATCAACGTAGGAGCAATGGCTTGTATTTTAAGTCATGAGACAGAAAAGAAATAACAAGGTCAAGGCTCTCTTTCCAAACTGCACCTACGCAACATTTTTACAAGCATTTTTGGTAATTTGCATAACTGTTTTTTGCTACTTTTTAATCAATTTTGCTAATTGTCATCACTCAATTTTTGCACAGGCTTAACAATTTGCGAGGACGTTTTCAAAAAATAGAAGCAAATTTTCTCTGCCAGGGTATTTAGTGCTGCAACTTCAGCAAAAAATTGCTGACATACATAAAATGCATCAAACATATTAGCTTCTTCACTGGTCCAGAGAAAAATCTAATAAAATCAAGTGGCACAGAAAACTTCGCAAGGTGTTCTGACACCGGAAGACTGGATTTCATCATTCATATGGATTGATTAGAGCTACTTGATTTCCTATGAATTGATTGCAACTAACTCATGACAGATTTTACATTAGTGGCCAACAGCCATCAGTCTTTAGACCTTGCCAGCTGATGCACAACAAGCAGAAATTTGCTTGGATGAGATCATCTTTGAAGGGAAAACCTACTCAAGCTGGTAAAGGGCATAAATGTTATTATGTTGTTATTTGCGAGGCTTCAGATACTGTCCATCCAATAAGTATTAAAAAAATCAGAGATGTACTGTTTTTCTAATATCAACATTTCAGTTTTTGAAAAAGGATCGATCTAAAATTGAATAGCTGTAGATTTCACTAGCAGACACATCAGCAACTCATCTCTCATTACACTGATTTCTATTATGATTATAAAAGCAAGCTGCTCCGTGATGCTGAAACATAAATAAATCATGGATCATTTATAATGGACCCCATTCTGGAAGTATAATTGTTTGACAGTCAAGTAAACGCTGTTGATATGAAGGGAAGGACTTTTAAGAACGAACTGACTGGCATGATTCAGTTTTATTTAGTTAATGAGAACTCAATTAAAAAAAAAAATCCCCTAAAATAATGCGTATGTAGTGATAAAGGTTAGGAGGCAGCCTGCCTTTTTGAAACCACGTTGGGTGACAGCTCAATCTTCTGAATGTCTCCAGAGGCACTTTCCTCTCCCCGGTGACTATAGGGGGAATTTAAAAACCCCATTAGGAAGGAATACTTCAACCAGCATGTCAAATTGAGGTGCCTGCTAAGCTGGGCAGGATAGATCCCACTGTAAATATACAAAACAACTATTAAAAAAGCCATTTACTCATGTAAATTTACCCTCTGGGTGCTGTGCTGAGGAGTAAGCATGCCCACCAGAAAGCTGGTCCTGGTGACCCTTGTAGCTTGTGTGAGATGTTTGGTGTTTCCTAGGGAGCAAAACCCCTGCCAGATGACAACCCTGAGCCAGGGGACTGGTCCCATCTCAAAGATGGCAGTTTCATTACATCCACTTTCATAACGTGGATTAACGGGTGACGAGAAGATGGTTATATGTCAGAATGAGACCACTCGGTGAACTCTGGCTTTTATTTTGTGGGTTGGGGAACTTGCCCACGCTGGTTATTGCAGGCAGGGCAAGATTTAAATTATCTGTGGGGACAATCCAGCTCACAGCAGGGACCACAGCTATAGCTGGCCGCCTCTGAGAGCACAGGAGCACAGGCTCATATAATCATCCATGTCCCTTGGATTGAGCTGACATCAGCTTAGGTTTACAAGTAGACTTGGTGCCTGACGTGTAGACAAATCAGTTCAGGAATCATTAATAGGCCTTCTCCTAAATTATCGTTGAAGATATTGAAGGCATTGCAGATGCCATCACATTCAGCAGAACGGACGCTGAAATATTGATATTGAAAAAGACAGAGCACTACTTTCACCTAGAACAAGAAACTTTTCTTGGAGAAACTATCCATCCACAGAACCACATGCACTCAAAGTTTTACTCCCCAGTTAGTATTCTTGATTTCTGTTCACGGGCTGCATATAGATAACATCTCCGTCTCAGTGACACACCATACTACATGCAGAAGAGTCAGACACAGCAGTGATTATCTTGTGGACAATCCCTCGTTTCTCTTGGAAACGTTTCAGGGATGAAGTAACAGTAACCACACTGAAAAAAAGTCAAACAAACAGTACAGTATTATGGCAACTGATTACATCTTGTTCAAAAAAACATTAAGGGTTCTGCTCTTCTTCTTTTTCTTTTTTTTTTTTTTTTTTAAACTTGCACATATATTTTTCCCCAGTCCTTCCGCACCTAATCTTCCTGCTGGGATTCGTGTACAAAGCAAAATAGCTAAATTAACTGCACAGTACTATTCCCAGAGGAGATACAAACTATAGGATACACACTGGTTTCAAGGCAGCTAGTCAAGTAGTGCATTTGACTGTGAAATTAAATATGGCCCTGGGGATTCCTTTTGTGGTCGCACAAAGGAGTAGGGTAAACTTCAATATACCATACGTCGCGTTCAAAGCAGGATGATCACAAAGTTGGTAGTTTACACAAATTAATGGTCATCCAAGTAAAGAAAAGAATATCATAATTGTGCAACAATCACTTATCAATCTTTTAACTTTCAAGTTGCTTTCGCTTCCTGATTTTTCTTTATAGTGACAATGCACAAGGGGGAAAACCAAAGCAGTTTGGGGAACATGAAACATTAAATTGCACCAAGAATGAAATCATGCTTGGAAATAGCCATGCAAATATTAAGGTCAAGGGTAGCTAGCATGTACTACCACGTATTACCTGGGCTCAAGTACACATTTGCTTCCAAACTCCTGGAATTTATACACATATTTATAAACGAGCGTTTACCATAAAACTATTTGGGATGGGAAAGGAAAAGCTCTGTTTTAGGATAAATCATGAAAGATGCACTTCTGGAAGCCATATTTCTTTAAAGTCAGGACAGTCCTGGTTAAATGCTTCTACTGATTGCAAGGCAGTATGGATATGAAGCAAGAGTCCACTTTTTTATCCAAGTAAAGCAAATAGAAAACCGGAAAGCAAATAGAGCCGAACTGTGTTGGAAACTATACACTCTGGGACGACTGACTCTGAAACACCACGGTCACAAGTTGGTACTGAATTACACCACGTGTCAACTGTGCTAGCTTCAGTTTCTGGAAGGGGTGAAGGTACGGTTTTATAGCAGGAATACTGCCTGAACTCCAGCTGATGTGTGTGTAGCTCATGGTACCCAAGTCTAGACTCAGAAGCAGACACAGCCTCCTACCCACACTGGCTGAAAAGAAAAAAAAAAAAAAAATGCCATTTGAACCACTGCCACAGGGGTGACCAGCCACCGCCAGCTTCCAGCCATCTGATCGTTCTCGGGCATCGCCAGATCAAGACAGAGCTTGTACCCTCGCTCCTATCACGAAGCGTAATGAAAGGGAAGGGGAAGGGAAAGAGAAAGAGGAAGGGGAAGAGGGAAAAGGAAAAAGGCAGAAAGAAGAGAAAAGACGAGACAAGAGGAGAAAGAAAAGAGAAAAATTAAAAATAGCTACAGTTTTAGTTAATTACTTTTGAACGTCACCATCTTAAAAAAATAATAATAAATTATTTGAATGCTTTCTGTCATCTATGTTTAAATCGAATTTCACTTAGAGCAGCAGATTTCTGTATTACTAATATTTTGCTACAGGGCTGGCCACGAAACCAAGGGCTGCTTTCCAGTAGACCCCTCACTCTGCCACAAATTGCACAACAACACAAGCAAACATAAATAATGCATCTGGAAATACACGACACATTTAAAACCTGCAATCAAAGAGAGCACGACGGGGAGCCAAGAACACTGGTACAGGCTCTACGGCATTTATATAGCGTGGACCCTTTGGCCCCAGATACAATCTGCTGGGTACATGCTGGAAAACCTCACTGGGCCGGCACTTCGTTCCTGATTGTCCTCGGCAGGGATCCAGGTTTAACCATGCTGGCTTCAGCCCGAGGGATGACTGAGGGAATGAGGGAAGATGGACAAATTCATCCATTGGTCTGAAGGCCAAAAACATCTGCTGGTATCATGGAGCTGTTGGTTGGCTGGGTTCACATAAAGGGAGCCCCGCTGGGAGTCGGTACCCAGCTCTTTCGAGTTCTGAGGGTTGGCCTTACAGACCACAGCGTTTTGCTACCTAGGGGCAGCAGAATGTCAAACCGACCAAGAAACCCTTCAGCCTATTAGCGCAGCATGACACAGCCAAAATGCTCCTTATGAACATCAAATAGGTATTAAAATCTGGATATATTTTTTTAATAAATCCTTGAGGCTGCACACAGCCCAGAAGCTGAGCTCACTCCACTAAATTAAAGGTTTCAAATGTGCAAAGATTTGTAGTGCGTCCATTTGGGGAACATGCGAATGTGGATATACCAAAGTGATGGGCTGAAGACAGATAAAATGTAGCAGCCTTCCTTTTTGAGTAACGAGACCCAAAGAGACCAAAAATCAAGATTAAAAAGGAGGATAGTTCCTGTGTTAGGCAATTGTAAGAGGCAGTTTCTTACCCCTGATGCTTGCTAAGTATTTCACGTGGTGGTATTTTGGTAACAGCGCAATGCCAGACTCATTCGTGTGATTCGTTTCATCAGCTTTTGGAAACAATGGAAACTGAAATAACCTGCTCATCCACAAAATTCTGGATTAAATAAATTTTAGAAACACCTTAATTTTCAGCTTCTAGATAATCTTAAAAAGCAGTAGGTTAGACAAGTAGATTAGTAATCCAAAAGCTACAGACTGTGACCCTGTACCAAACTTTATAATTGAATTTAGCCTCTCTCTCTGATGACTAAGGAGGTCCTTGTGGTATAAATACAATTTCCTTGCAGTCTGCTGTATCTGAGTCATCACAAACACTAGGCATTAGAGGAATAAAGACTCTCTCTCTTCATTTTGTGCTTCTCGTATCTGAGCAGGAGGCACAGAACATTTTAGAGACCATTCCCTGGTTCAAAGCCCATTGAAATCAGTGGCAGTCTTTCTGCTGAATTACTTAGCTTTGGACCGGACCCACCACCCTTTAGTCCATCTAAACAGTGAAGTTTAAAAGTTGTCTCCTTCCTTTACTAGACTCAAAGTACAGAGATGTTTTGATTGGAGGCTGGGAATCCCATTAACTTGGTCACTATGGGAAATACATACGTAGATATGAGGGAAGGGCCTGATCCTGTAAAAATACTGTCACGTGTTCAACTGAAAGCTGTATCTTTGGCATGTGTACAGATGTCGCTGTCTTTAAACAAAGGCAGGAGTTCATGTACGATTTAGGTGTGCATCCTAGAACCTGTCAAAGATTGACACCACGCTATAGCATGTCTAGTTGACTGAGTTATATCCTTTACTAGTTGGTTTATTAGTTATGGATCACAAGTCACAGAAATGTCAAAACTACTGGAGTTTTTCTGAGCTTTGTCTTTGACTAGCTGTGAAGCCCTTGGAAATCTTCAGCATATCTTTGTATTCAAACTTGAGCCCCTAAATGAAGAGACTGAAATGCAGGAGCTGAGAGTTATGGACAATCATCAAACACACACCGTCTCTCGGTGCCTGAATTTCCCTTCCTGTAGAAGTGGAAACACTTAGCACAACCAGAGAAAGAAAAGTTTTGTTAAATGCTCTGTGAGATTTTTCAAATGTTTTTACAGAAATTCTTTTATGATTAAAAGGTAAGGCTTTTTTTCATATCTTAGATTAAAGATTAGGGTTGATTAGACGATGACTTTCGTTCACAGACATGTATTCTCATCAAAACTTCACTCTCACGCCATGACATAGGCAGTTATAGTAACTCATCCAGAGTTTTAGGAGAACCGTTATGAGCGCTTATTACATGTTTATTTAATGGGGGAGGAAGGAGATAGGAGATATGATCCGTCTTTTGTAAATTTGCTATTATTTGTTTAACAAATATACGAAGAAACAATCCTATTTTAGTAAGCTCCTGGCTAAATATTTAAACAGCGAGATATTAATTCAACAGCAATTTTTAAGTTGCTATCCATCTTATT